>NC_133346.1:13741633-14070532 GCF_030506205.2 Paramisgurnus dabryanus
TGTGATTGTGGCGTTAACATCATTAAAATCACTATGTATGCATGTCTTATCATTTTTGTGTATTATAATATTTTATATGTGCATTAAACCTAAACTCAAGAAAAAATATAGTAATATATGTTATAGCACTGGCCCGATTCTTGCTTGGAACTGTAGAGTCCGGGTCAGCTCTTGAAAGGGTCATGTTTCATAGATTGTATATAGCTACATGTTACTACATGTTTAACTTTAAATTTACTTAAATATGAAAATAACCAGTTCCATAAATTACTGAACTGTGTGTGTACAGAACAGGATTAAGCATTAAAAGGTGAAGTGACAACTGAATTAATATTTAGTACCTTTATGTGGTATTAATATGTAGTAGGGACCTTTATGAATTAACTTTACATCAAACAATCTTACCATTTCTCTCAGTCTTTGATGATCTCTTGTCTTTGGTCTTTATGTGTGAGTCAGGGTCTTCTGGGTAAAGAACATAGACAGTTCATGATATATGCACAAATCAAGTCAAAACATACTTTGCTCTACATGTCTGAAAGTACATATTCCATATGCAGTGCGTATGTATGTTAGTATAATTAAACAATGGTAAAATTAATAGCATACTTTATGTATATAAACACGGTAGAATATTTAACAAGATGTTATACATATAATTTTTCAACTCGTGATAAGTGTTTTGCTTTAATTGCTTCATACGGGGATTTAACAAATACAGACAAAACTACTGAAAAACTGTATTTACATCCATTTAGGGTGAAATTTCTGCATTTTTGTGTAAATCTGTGTTTATTCTGACCACAAAACATGCGCTATCACTTTAAATCAGCGTGTGCAGCTTGTGTGCCGTACAGCAAAAATAGACTCGCTGCCGAAACTATCGCAGCACTGCTGCACCGCAACGCATCTGCAATGGACCGGACGGACCGCATACGTATACTGTGTGAAAGCTCTAACCTGTTAACATGGGATGTAAAAAATTACGCACCGCAAACGTACTGCATACGGAGTATGTGTGATACAGGCGTAAGCTGTATACAGTATGATAAAATACATACCATCTGAGTTGGAATCATAAGGCTCGTCTGGCTCAGGTCTGGGTTCTGCACAATTCTGGAAAAGAGAAAAGAAAGTATCTGTACATCTGTATTGGTACCATGAATAATGTCAGTGGAGAAGACAATCAACTATATGAATTAACTTTACATCAAACAATCTTACCATTTCTCTCAGTCTTTGATGATCTCTTGTGTTTGGTCTTTATGTGTGTGTCAGGGCCTTCTGGGTGAAGAACAAGACAGTTCATGATATATGCACAAATCAAGTCAAAACATACTTTGCTCTACATGTCTGAAAGTCTAAGCTGTATTCTAGGGCTATTCAATTAGTCTGTCATGGGGTCCAGTTCATGAAAAGCATCTCAAATGAGGGGCCTGAGATATAGCAATGATGACTACATTTCCCCACATTTAAACATAGTCATGCTGTTTTTTGAAACATACAACAACATCAGTGCATTGTAAGACATCCAACTAAGCTTTTTTTCTAAATTCAAAAGGGGTAAATAACAGAGCCATATTACACTCAATTTAACACAAGAATTTAACTTATTTACTCACTAGGCTTGTGCAGGTGTACAGTAATACGATAAACCACGGTAGTAAAACTGCACGGTAGTGTTATTGCAGGGTCTTCAAATTAACGTGAAAAAGACTTTTGATTGCTGGCGTGCTGGCGATAGACAATTTCCCTATGTGTAGAATGTGTGGACGGAAAGGGGCAGCAAAATACGGGAACACAAACTTTACAGACAATCATCCACAGTTCACGGAGATAAAGGTAAGATACATTGCATCGTATCTCATATCTTGTGTCTAAATAATAACAGTTAAGTGTCCACTTAGCAATGCTAAGGTCCGCTAGCTAACGTTACGCTAATGTTTAGTTTGTCTAACATTTGTCTAACGTCTATTAAGCTAACGTTATACTGGCTATCCTAATATATATCCGGTTAAACATATATTATTAATTATAGCTGACATTGAGTCTAACAGGTAACGTTACAGTAAGTTAATTACTTAATAAATAGACTACAATTAATGTAAAGTGCAAAACGCAACTGCTACCAGGTCACGCAAGTTTGATCATATAACCCAATTTACAGTATCTTTACACTGTTACGTTATATTTGACAAAAAAATATGATTTAAATTTTCAGAATTGTGTTTTATGTATATTTTAATTGTGTACATTATTTATGTATATTTTCATTGACTGTGAAATCCACTATACAAATAAATGTGAATTGAATTAAGAGATGTGTCACTGTCTGACTGTCAGTAATAATGACCATTTAAACTTACAGCCATGAATCTAATGTTACATACATAATTTATTTGACTATGTATGTTGAATACACAGTACAGTGGGTACAAATGGGTATATTTAGCTGTATGTGTTCTTTTACTATAATTGAAGGAACACACATATTTGTTTATCATATTTAATCATACAAACAAGCAAAAAAAGACTAAATATCAGTAAGCTTTACCTTCTTTTTATTCTCTATAATTGTCTAAAATGCATCTTTAAAGCATAACATAATATTTTCTTCCCTGTTTTACAGAGTATCCAAGCATCTAGCAGTGCTGCTCATGGCTCATTTTTAGCTGAAGCCATACAGTCAAAGGTCAAAGAGGCTTTCTAACGTTGGGGTGCATATGGATTGATGATATTTTGCACTTAATTAATCATTTAAACCACTAAAGTTGTCTTCTTGTGCAGTTTGGACTTTATTCTGTTTGATTCTGATTGGTTCAGTTTACATATTTCTACTGGGTATTGTTTTATATATATAATTTTAACAAGTTTAAGTTATTAAACCTTTTATTTACACCATAACAATGACATTTGCTTATCTTTTCAACCTGTTTTTGTTATGCATTTCAAAACTGTGGTAATATCGCCTACCGTAATAAAACCTTCATAAATCACAGCAACATGAAAATTTAACACCGGCACAAGACTATTACTCACTTAATTGCACGTAACAAAAGTAAGTTATAATATGGAACATAACATTGTTATATGCTGTTTTTTGACTAGTAAATTATTCCTGTAGCCCTATATTTTGCGATGAGTGATTACTCAGTTTAATTGCATTCTTGTGTGAGAACGATGACTCGCATAATATTTGAAACTTTGCCTGCTTTGAATTTCGGAGACTTGCCAGGATCTCTTGGTATAGTTCACTAAATCGTTTCAGTGCGTTTCCATTACTAAGCCATCTAATGTCATTGTGGATATGCAAGTCATTGAGCTCACGTATCTGACAACAACTGACAGAAAAGGTGGTGTTGTAAGCTTGAAAGACAACAAATAAAGTTAATAATGGCCATAGAGTCCGTGGTCTCTTTAACTCACCACTGTCAGTCATCGCGTCTTACGGGAGAAGCTGCTCGCTCTATTCGCCTAAAGTCACGTGACTCACGCTCTGCTGTTCAGCTCTTGCTGTATGAAACAGACGCACGCGCGTAACCTTATAACAGTATGGCCATTGTCCATCTAAACTTCATTTATTCTAGATATGTCTTTTCACACTAGACTACATGAAGGGCCGGAACGGATTATCTCAGGGGCCAGGTTCGGCCCGCAGGCTGCCAATTGAATAGCCCTGCTGTATACAGTATGATAAAATACATACCATCTGAGTTGGAATCATAAGGCTCATCTGGCTCAGGTCTTTCTTTCTGGGTTCTGCACAATTCTGGAAAAGGGGAAAGAGAACATTGTATTGTATTGGTAAACGTGAATAACGTGCGTGGAGAAGACAAGCAACTATATTTTACCATTTCTCTCAGTCTTTGATGATCTCTTGTCTTTGGTCTTTATGTGTGAGTCAGGGCCTTCTGTGTGAAGAACTAGACATCATGATATATGCACAAATCAAGTCAAAACATACTTTGCTCTACATGTCTGAAAGTCTGTATACAGTATGATAAAATACATGCCATCTGAGTTGGAATCATAAGGCTCGTCTGGCTCAGGTCTTTCTTTCTGAGTTCTGGAATATTCTGGAAAAGAGGAAAGCGAAGTTCACACATTACAAGTTACATCTGTATTGGTAAACGTGAATAATGTCAGTGGACAAAGCAATCAACTATACACAGCAAAAAATGGAGAGTTAAAATATCAGTGTTAAACATTTCTGAGTTGAATTCAACTCCTAAAGAGTAAATTTTACTTAATTGAGTTAATTGCTAGAGTTAATCATGCCAGTGTTAACCCAACTCCTTATGCTGCGATTACCCCAGCCGCGGTAGAGGTGTGAAGCGCGAGTGATTTCAATGTTAAGTCAATGTGAAGACACGTTGACGCGCGAAGACGCAATTCTGCCTCATTCGCACGTCTAGTTCACACAAATGCCGCGAATTGAGCGCCTGGCGCGGTACATGCGAATGGTGCTTTTTGTGCATTTTGCGTTTGACGCAAATTTGCTGCTGACGCCCGAGTTTAAAAATGTTAACTTTGGCGGAATTTCGCGCCGCGTTAAGCAATCAGGAGCCCGCTTGCTGCTGTGGAGTCACTCATTCAACCTAAAGGAACGCTTAATATTGTCCGTGAGCAGTCACCTGGAGCTATACGACACAAGTTCTTATTTCTATAGAGACAGAAATACAAAGGACCTCACTTGGAAGAGTGTCAGTGAGGACATTGGGCAACCTGGTAAGTTGTAAATACACATTTCACTTTTGAGTCACGTGACGTTTATCGACCCACGCCGTTTATTTTCTCCCTATAGTAAGGTTACCAAATACAAACCGGTAACTCTTTCGATAAATGCACAATCAACATCAGTCATCTTGCAAACAGACAACCGCATAGCACTTGCCCCTCCCAGAAGAAGTGGATTTTGCCTCTGATGCGCGTCAAATGCTTGCTTTTTTTAGACACGTGAATGCATTCAAACTCTTCAAGCGGCAAACTAGATGCGGTAGACGCGATTTTGACGCCTCAAACGCGGTTGGTAGATACGCATTAGAGATGTAATTACACTCCGCCCACACACATTTCAGTCTTCTGTTTCCATGTGTCCTGCTGATTGAATGGTAGGTAAAACAAAGTTATTAGACTTAGATTTAATGCTCTGATTTTAACTTTTATTAAATTTTATAAACTTATATTCTGTGGCTGCATACTATGCTTATTTCTAATGTTCAGTATCCTTATCTGAACACAAATCAAAATCCTGAACACTGCTGGGTGAACACTGCTGGGTGTATTGTCCCAATCTTAAAGAGTGTTAAAAAGTCAAACTAATGCAGAGTTAAAAGCTGCAATCTGTAACATTATCCTCTCTATCACCATCTATGTTTGAAACCTAAACTTGCATTTTACATCTTACATGTAAAGTTATTTTCTTAACTTAGTTTAGATATTGGGTGTTTCACTTAAAGTCACCATCATTGCGATCAGTGTTTGCATTTCATTAGTTCGTTCACATTTTAAGTGACACACCCCACAACGGCACATTTTTGCTCACACCTACAAAGTGGCAACTTTAACATGGTATAAAAAATTATCTGTGTGGAAGGGCAGAACGATACATCGAATTTTTATCGCCATTGCAATATAAACACATTACAACAGACAGCCTAACACGATGAATAGGGGAAAACACGCTAAGCACGTGTTATAACCCTTTGACCTATCACTTTTAGCCCTGAAGACATGGTTGGCGCGTTGATGCTATTAGGCCAATCAGGGGAACCCCCAGGTCAGCTATGCTCAGATTGATTTGTGAGGTGTCAATTTAGTTGTGACGCTGTGCTCGTTAGCAAATACGATGGCGGAGGAAGGAGAGATGAGTAAGGAAAATGTGGTGTCTGACGAAGACCTTGTGGTGAAAAGGAACAGCACTTCAGCTATATGGAATTATTTGGATTTAGAAGAGATGACGCATTACAAACACAGGAACTGTGTAAGGGATGATTTACATATCGTGTCTTTTGTACGTACAAGTTTGTTATTTCTAATGTATGTGCGCTCATAACAGAAAGTGAATCGGTCGCGACACTCACACAGTGCAATGCGGTTGTTTTTCCAGGCGTGTCCGCACTGCATCAAGTTAAAAACGAAACTCTGGCCTATTGTTAAAAACATTAAAATTTTCAGAATGTGACAAGAACCTATGTGCCTAGCATTTTCCACGCATTTTTAGGCACCTAAAACATGAAAAAAAAAATATTTATTGCAAATCACATTGTCATCGCAACATTAAAGGTGGAAAAGAGGATGTTTGTTTAATACATTTACATAATACGTCTTTACTAAATGATAAAAGACTATTTATTAGGTGCACTGAAAGTAATAATATTAATATACGTCATCTGTGCATAAGGTAGGGCCTTAAAAACATCAGCCAATCGTTGACGCAATCATTGCATCAGCGATTGGCCCTCTGGCTTGTCAATCACTGCCATTACGTTCCTTGTGCGAGACGTTCAATTCAATTCAATGTTATTTATATAGCGCTTTTCACAATTGTTAATTGTTGCAAAGCAGCTTTACATGAGTAGATGTAGAGGAGAACACAGAAAATCAATAGATAGTATAAGAAGTAGAATATAGCGGCTAGCGCATAGCGCATGAAACTCCGTCTTTAGTTTTGGTATGTTTTCATTGTCGCTCCTGCTTTCCTCCTCGAATTTGCACCACGGAAGAGAAGAAACCCGAAAGAGGACGTAAGAGAAAGACTTTTTAAGTCGCTGAGAAGAGGAGAAAATTGTCAGAAGAACGTAATGTTAACAGAGGTGTTATTGGAGAAACATTTCAACGCTGGAGATCAATGAAGGAACAGAGAGGTGTCAAGACAGCCGCGCAGTTCGCAAAAATTCTTCCCGACAGGTAACAGTGATTATTCTTTCTTTGGGAAATAATTATTGTTGTACTGTTATTCAGGTATATCGACGTTGTTCTTGTACTGTAGTTGTAAGGCAGTGACCAGTCTGCTACATGCTAGTTGAAATGGGAGTAGCGTCGACTGATCTAACTTTAAGGGCTCTATCTTACACCCGGCGCAATGCAGCGCAATGCGCGACGCAAGTGTCTTTCGCTAGTTTCCACCCTAATTTTCCCGTTTAGCGCCGCGTTGTTTAAATAGCAAATGCATTTGCGCCCCCTTTTGCGCCCATGGGCATTCTGGTCTGAAAACGAGGTGTGTTCAGGCGCATTGTTGGCGTGTTGCTATTTTGAGGCAACTAAAATAGACTACGCCATTGACCAACAAAAACCTGGTCTAAAGTCTAAAGTCAATGGCGCAATGTGTTTTATGTTATTTAAAGAGCGCATTAGTAAAATGCGCCTATACACGGGAGGACAACGCGGGTTTGCTTATCACAAGGTACATGAATGCGCAGCAACACAAAAATGCATTTAAATATGAAAGATTAAAGGATTGAATATAAAAGATTATAAAGAGTCTCTTGGACATAAATGAGGACTAATTATGAGACGTTAGAAGGCGCAAAGAGCTGCTTCTGCAGCCTGGTAAGTAAATAAATGCTTTGCTTTGAACAAATGCGTCTGTTTTTAAAAAAAATTTTAATGCTACCTCACGGATTTATTGTATATGATGACTCTGTAACTGTGGATATGGTGAGATGAGAAACATTTTTAAGTAATGCTTAAAAAACTCTTTGCTAAAAAACCGCTGTCCAAAGTGCTGAAACGTGAGGGGAGCCGTTTGTAAATTCTTTATCTCCTGTTTGTTACAAATAAAGTATTTTTAGAGTACAAACCTTATCTTACATACTTGTAAATTATTTTTTGATGATATTGGATAGCCATACATTTAAAGCAATTACAAGCCTGCTTTTTACTTCCATGACTAAAAGAAAACGGGTTTTAAAGGTTTTAATAAAAAAATAACAATTTCAATACAAGTGAAAAACAACACAATTATTTAAAGGATCTTCCTCCTCCGCTTAGTTTTTCAGTTTACAAAGTCCGTTATCTAAATAGGGATTAGACATAGCGCCAGCGCAACTTGCTTTTAAAGGGGATGAGAGCTGAGTCTCTCATTGGTTTACTGCACGTTACGCCCAAAATACTCCCATTACAATAGGACCTACCCTTTTCGACCATGCGCTCGGCGCAAAAACCATTTTTCCCGTCGTTAAATTAGCAAAAGTGGATTCGGACACGCCCATTTAGACGTTCCGCTGTGCGCTTTAGACAATGCGCTTAGATCGTTAAAATAGGGCCCTAAGTCTTATGTGTTTATTACCATATCATTTCACATAATGAATCCACTGACTCGACACAGCATATGCCAGTGGTAAACAAACACTCGTGCACGAGGTTTGGAAGGTGTTCCCTAGAAATGATTATTTAAAAAACTCAGTAACGGTCTTTGGATTCTCAGTCGGCGGAAACATCCTCTTTTGCGCCTTTAAACAATGTAATCGCACATCGCAGCTTTTCCTCATATCGTGCAGCCCTACTGTGGGGTATTTTGAGCTAAATCTTCACATATGCACTCTGGGGACACCAAATACTTAATATACATCTTTAAAAAGTCTCATAATATGACCCCTTTAACACTTCTATGAGTCAAAGAAACTCTGGCATTGTGTTAAATATTTAACTCTGCACTGAGTTTAACTAGTCAAAGCCTAAATAGTCAAACCTAACTCTGAACAGTGTGAATTGTCTGAATCCCTTTTAGTGTTATTTTAACACTATTTTAAGTCAAAAAAATGAAACTCTGGCCTAGTGTTAAAAATGTTTTTTGAAAGTGTCTCTTGAAAGTGTTCATTTAACTCTGATAAGTTTGGAGCTATATAAACTCTGAAAATGTGTTGAAATCAACTCTGTGAGAGTTAATTTAACACTGGACTTTTTTGTATGAATTAACTTTACATCAAACAATCTTACCATTTCTCTCAGTCTTTGATGATCTCTTGTCTTTATGTGTGAGTCAGGGCCTTCTGGGTGAAGAACAAGACATCATGATATATGCACAAATCAAGTCAAAACATACTTTGCTCTACATGTCTGAAAGTCTGTATACAGTCTGATAAAATACATACCATCTGAGTTGGAATCATAAGGCTCATCTGACTCAGGTCTTTCTCTCTGGGTTCTGGAATATTCTCGAAGAGGAAAGAGAACATCTGTATATCTGTATTGGAAAAGGCAATCAATTATCACAGCAATACTAATTCCTGAACAACCTTTCAAGGCAATCTTAAAGGACATGTTCTGTATTTTACACTTAAAGCCTTATTTTTCAGATTGTTTATGATGAAATAGAACGGTTTTGACTGAAATTTGGACATATGATTCTGGCCCGAGAATTTTCGGGTGTTTCTTGTATCACCTCCCACCTCTACAATAGCTGCATAGGTGCACTTGAACAATCCTTCCTAAAATGCATTAAACCTTCGTTTACAAAGACGTGAAACTCATCAGGTGGTCAGGGGTGTTCACTGATATGCTCACAAAAATCGCTGCAAAAGATGCTTTCCAACAGTATCAATAGACAAAATGTACACCCAGCAGAGTTGATTTAAAGGAAAACGCCACGTTTTTTTCAATATTTTACTATGTTCTTCTCAACTTAGACAAATTAATACATACCTATCTTTATTCAATGCGTGCACTTTTCATTTTTGTACAGCACCTCGTGAATGTGTTAGCATTTAGCCTAGTCCCATTTATTAGACCCAACTGTTTCAGTTCCAGTCTACCTCACTATCATTTTGAAAAATGCAACTTAAATGGGCATGGACGCTGTGAGAAGATGATGAGTGGGCGGGGTAACTGAAATAAACTAAGAGTTTCTAAGATTAGCAGTATTACAGAAATAATTCAACTGAATATAATATTTAATTAAAACAAAGGTCAAGTAAAACTGTTATAGTTGAAATAATAGCGTGTTTGAAGATAATTAAAAGTCCTCACATGGTACCTCAGAACAGATCAAAGTCCACCTGCCTCCCGTAGCTTTCCAGAGCAAATTTAGTTGATGGTGAGTCTAATCCTGACTGCAACGTGGGGAAAATCATCCAACGACCTGGCCGCACGGAGCACATGCACAGGCGCACACACACACAACATCTCCGCATTGGATAAGAACACGCTATCTTATAAATAATAATGAGACACCGGTGGGCGTGGTTTTCAGGTTATGACGCGTTGTGCTTTTTCTCATGTTTGCCACGTCACAGCCCGTGACGTTTACAAGATATGGAGTTTAAACCCGGAAGACAAAAATATCACAAAAAAGCTGAAAATTAACTAGTTTTCTCCTGATGTTAAAATTAACAGATACTGACATTGTCTTCTATGATGTGCAACACAACTAACTTTGTTAACATCTAAAAAAAGTGATGGTTAGCGTTTCATGATGCTTTAAGATCCAAACAAACGTTTAATTTTGTGCGACCATACTTACTGGTGTAAATACTCATGTAACAGTCTTTAAATAGGGAAAACATGGAAGTGTTTGGTGGCTTCTAAATTCATCCCTGTTTGGATCCTAAGAAATAAATGGGGCTAGGCTAAATGCTAAGGCATTCACAAGGCGCTGTACAAAGATTAAGTGCAAGCATTGAAAAAGATAGGTATGTATTAATTAATCTAAGTTGAGGTAAGAACAAAGTAAAATATTGAAAAAGGGTGGTGTTTTCCTTTAAAACATACATTTAAAATGCTTACCTGGTCATCTTCTTCACTTCTCTCTGCCTGTCCAGGGCTATGATGCTCTCTTGATCTCTTCCTGCCTCTTTTTTCTGATACCTGTGTTAATACATATATGTCATTTACTTACATATTATTTGTTAACATTGATCAGCGTGTTCATCTTGTAGGTGTTATGAAACCTAAGAGACATTAAGCATTAAAAGAGATGTGGTGCATACAAATTAATCATATTTTCCTTTAATTAATGAAACTGAACTTTTATCATGAAATTGTAAAACATTAATGGTGGTATAAGCACGTAGTAATTTAAATCCACACTCTTATGAAGATTTTATTGTGTATTAAAGACGATTGTCCTCATGTTCATAACACATGCTAGTATAATGTCAAATAAAACTTAAAAAGAGTATTTGCCTGTAAAAAACTGAGGTACTACAGACATACCTTCTCATTTTCTTGATTCTGTCTTTCCATTATCTGTTAAATAAAAAAATATATCTGATCAAGATCACCACAAAGTAAATCATCACATCATTTCAATTACAATGGGTTAAATTATTCATTCACAGGAATGTAGTAAATATAACCAAGTACCACTCAGTTAATAAATGTGAATAAAACGTTAAAAACAGAATAAAACGTTAAATCCTCAAACTGGAGACATTTTAAAAGTTTGATTTCACCTAATGTTATCAATTTCTTTATGACTTCAATATTTGAGACAATCTTACTCAGTAAATATTAAAGATATCAATGTTTTCACAAAATGTTCATTAAATTACATTATGAAAGATGATTTCATGAAGAAAATCAACTGTATTAAAAAGTTAAACAAGACTTTAGCAAGGTTTTCACAGCCAGTTTAGGTTCTAATTGACAAGAATAATGATGTTAATTGAAAAACACAATTGCTACCAAATGTAAGAACTTCATGTAATGTTAATTAAACTAATGCAAACCTTAAACAGTTTAAAAACAATCCTGAAGACTATGTCTGACTATAAAAACAGCTCAAAGTTAATTAAAATTAAACATGTCTTACCTGAATTCGTTCTGTCACTCAGTCTCTCTGCACAGTGAAGTGATTGAAGCTGCCAAAATGTCTTCACCTCCCCCACACAGCAACGTGCTCTACCCTCCCCCACGCGGCCTCTTCTCCCCTCCCCCACCCTGCTTCAGCAGTCCTTCACCAATTTCACAATCTGAATTGCAGCAATTACTCAACATGCATTTACACTTTATTTTACACTTTCTATATTATTAATTGGGGATAGTGTTGATTTAGATTTTAATTTAAGTTTATTATATTAGTTTTACACCATTTGTACGAAATCACTTTCCACATAAATGCATGCAAGCTCAATTAAATATTGAAGGTGTGGGCCTATAGATGAAATAGATGAGATATTATGAGATAAAACAGAAGGGTAATATTAATTAAAAGTGAAAAACATTAGTAAAAAACTGATACTGTGGTTTTGACTTTTTCACTTTATTTATGCAGATTAAGTAGCCTAATACACATCCACACCAACACCATATGGACAACTTTTAAGTTTTTTATTCTGGAGTGAGATAAGGGAGCTGGGTAACCCTGCTGAAAAAAAGCATACCAGCAAGACCAGCATATGTTGTGTTTTGGTGCTGGTTTGCTGGTGACAACTAGCATAGACCAGCATCATTCTCTGCTGGTTTGGTGCTGATTTAGCTGGTGGTCATCAGCATACCAGCACCAGCATATGTTGTGTTTTGGTGTTGGTATGCTGGTGACCATCAACTAAACCAGCACCCAACCAGCATGGGAATAAGGATGTATAGATAGGTTGATGGAAATGTGTAAAAATGCTGATTGTCAAAACATTTAAAGCAATTGCATTAATAATTTTAGGTGAATTGGCCCTTTACATTTAAGCACAGACCAGATATAAACTTATCTTATTAAGGTTGTAGACTTTTGGGAGATCTAAAGTTGTTAAAAAATACCTCTTTACTGGGCTTACCACAATCTATACACAAAGTTTACCATGTTTTAGTGAAGGTCTGTTTATTTTCATTTGTAAAAAAGCACACATTTGTATGCCCTCGAGACTGATTTAAATCTGATCGTGCAAACCACTTTAGGAGGTGGCCTGGGACGCATTCCAGTCAAAACTAAACAGATGTAAATGCATCTGGTTGTTGAAACCACATGCATCAGCACTTTACTCCTCCCAAGCGGATGTCCCTGCTGAAAAAACAGCATCAAACCAGTATGGACCAGCATGGGAATTATGCTGGTCTATGCTGGTTTAGCTGGTGGTCACAGCATACCAGCACCAAAACACAACAGATGCTGGTGCTAATGCTGGTTTAGCTGGTGCTAATGCTGGTTTGTTGCTGGTTTAGCTGGTTCTAATGCTGGTTCTGATGCTGGTTTGATGCTGGTTTTGCTGGTGTTCACTAGCAAACCAGCACCAAAACACAACATATGCTGGTCTTGCTGGTATGCTGGTTTTTTCAGCAGGGGTATGTCACTCGCTTAAAGGTAGGGTATCTAATTTTGAAAAATGCTAACGGAAGCCGACTAGCAATGAAATCACAATCCCACCCTCCATTCAAATCACCATCCAAAGTCACACCTCTTTCAAAACACATGAACACGCACAGATCAGACGGTCACATCTCATCAGTGAGAAAACTTTGCAGTACAATGTGAATAACATTACCAAAATAACCAACATAAACAACTGTTTTAACATCAGAATTAGTTAAAGGAACAGTATGTAGGATTGTGGCCAAAACTGGTATTGCAATCACAAAACGTGTGGCTGAAACTGGTGCTGCAATCACACAGCTGGTGGCCAATATACCAAACGACAACATAAACATCAGTTGAGGGCTGCAACTCCACTTTTTAAATGACAATATCCTGGCCGGACTGGTGTTGTCAGTGATATAAGTGCTTGAAATGAAAAGGATTTCTTAATGTCTAGTGACATTTCAGGGCCATTTAATGATTAATTGATATAAATTTCTTACATACTGTTCCTTTAAAGCACACTTTTGGTTGTGTAGACGTAGTAAATATATTGTTACGCTAATCCGTAAACAAACACAAATTTCATAAGCAACACAATGTTTCATCAAAGTATAATATCTGAATCCATCTGAATACAAACATATCGCGTACCTACCTTACCAAAATAAACAGTGCAACAACCCTTTCAGACCCTTTGCCTCCTGCAGCTGTTTGCATCTCGTGGTAAAGCAGTAAAGTTACCAATGTTCATTTGGGTTTTTGCTCTTTGCTGATCCAGGCAGTTTTTGCTGTTGTTGTTATAAAAGATTTATTTCGTTGTGTGCCTCCTGTGCAGGTTTTCAATTCAGCAGAAAAGTTTGCCATTCTCCCTCTGTTTACAGATGGGAGATGAGGGCACGTGAACGCGCTGATGACGTATGGTGTCTGCGTGAACAAGCTGCGCAGTGGCATTCAAATTACGCTTACGGATGATGGAACAAAAAGGCAACATCCATTCAGACTGAGATCTATGATTGGTTGAACATTTTCTGGTCCTACGCCTTTCACAGATTACATACATTTTTACAATACATTTAAACTACTTAACATAGTGATTGCTATCAGGATGTGAGGAGACTTTTAACCAGCATAACTAAAAATGTTTCTGGATCAAATCAGATGCCCTGCCACTTGAAGAAGCAAACACGGATGAAAAAGTTAGCGCTGCAGCAAGCGTTTCTTTTTTTTACTGCATTCACAAATGAAGTTAGAGGACAACAGTGGCTGCCATTTTTAGTTCAGCGAGTCATTTTGTATTTGCATTTTGCATGGGAACAGAAGATCGGATTCATATCCATTCAGCTGAGACACATTTGTGTGGCCAAGTGTAAATGCAAAACAAATCAGATAGCTATCCAATCTATGAAAACGCATGAAGTGACCAGGTGTAAATAGGCCCTAAATGTCATCCCTTATAAGTCAAACGCTGTGTACAGAATCCAGAAAACATGTCTCATCGCATCCGGTTAGTCTTCAATACAAAAAAGGGCTTGTCACACTGCGCTTAACGCTGGGTTATCTTTGTTCTAAACCATGCTTTTAACCCTGGGTTAAGGATCGTTTCACATTTGTAATTTAAAAGTGGGGTTATCCCTAAAATTAACCCATGGTTATGATACCCTGCTCTGAAGCAGGGTTAGCATTGCTTTTCCGGGGTTACCCTTACGAAAATTAACCATGGTTATATTGTGGTAAAAGTGTAGTAACCATGGTTTTTTGGTGTATTGATTACTATCAGCAAAACCATGGTTTTACTACACTAACTATGGTTTAACTATGGTTTTTGAAAACCATGATTGTCAAAACCATGGTTATTTTGTAGTTACTATGGTTTTACTACAGTAACCATGGTTTTTTGGTTTTAACTGTAGTAAAACCATGGTTAATTTGCGGTGCTAAACGCATGCAGTGTGAAAGGAAGCAGGGTTATAATATTATGACCCCAATTAAACACAGCTGAAACAGCTCATCAAGGTGTTCAGGGTTGCTTGATAATTACAGACAGGTGTGTAGGGTTGGAGACTCCTGACACAGGGTTTAGGAATGCACAGTGTGAAACGTCAGATTATGAATACCCAAGGTTATCTCTTAATTCCTGGTTAAGTACGAATAATGTGAAACATACAACAGATAACCTAGGATTCTAATTACCCCGGGGTTTAGAATAACCCGGGGTTAACTATATCAAGTGTGAAAATCCCTAAAGTGATGTTTTACTCAAAAACCTTTACATTTGCAACAAAATGTAATCAAATGCTCAAATCAATGCTTATCACGTTAACAGATTAAAAAATAAATAAAAAAAATTCTTCACACAACCATGATTAAAGGCAGGGTATCTGTCCAGAAATATTTTTAGTTATGCTGGTTAAAACTCAACTCACATCCTGATAGCATCACTATGTAAAGTTGTTTAAAAGTATTTGTAGAAATTTATGTCATCTGTGAAAGGCGTAGGACCAAAAAATGTTCAACCAATCATAGATCTCGGTCCGAACGGACGTTGTCTTTTTTGTCCCTCATCCGTAAGCATAATTTGAATGCCACCGCGCAGCGAGTCGACGCAGACACCATACGTCATCGGCGCGTTCACGTGCGCTCATCTCCCATCTGTAAACAGAGGGAGAATGGCAAACTTTTCTGCTGAATTGACAACCTGCACAGGAGCCACAAAACAAAAGACATCTTTTATAACAACAACAGCAAAAACTGCCTGGATCAGCAAAGAGCAAAAACCCAAATGAACATTGGTAACTTTACTGCTTTACCACGAGATGCAAACAGCTGCAGGAGGCAAAGGGTCTGAAAGGGTCGTTGCACTGTTTATTTTGGTAAGGTAGGTACGCGATATGTTTGTATTGAGATGGATTCAGATATTATACTTTGATGAAACATTGTGTTGCTTATGAAATTTGTGTTCGTTTACGGATTAGCGCAACGATATAGTTACTATGTCTACACAACCGAAAGTGTGCTTTAACTAATTCTGATGTAAACCAGTTGTTTATGTTGGTTATTTTGGTAATGTTATTCACTTTGTACTTCAAAGTTTTCTCACTGGTGAATGAGACATGCAATGTGTCCGTCTGATCCGTGCGTGTTCATGTGTTTTGAAAGAGGCTTGACTTTGGATGGCGAAGGATCGTGATTTCATTGCTAGTCAGCTACCGTTAGCATACTTCAAAATTAGATACCCTACCTTTAATGAAATAGCTTAATACACCTAAAAAAGAATAAAGCTAGCAAGGTTAGCTAATAACCATAAAATATATATTGCTGAAAGTTAATACTGTTAATACATTTTTTCCAACAAGCGGATTTAATGAGACCAATTTTCAGAATTTGATCACATGACGTCCAACATATACATGGGTGATTCTCACAAAATCTTGCTTTCAAGATATCCAACATGATTTTCTTAAAAACACTTATTAACAAATCTTCTGAATATGCATTTAATAAAATGTTTGATATGTTTAAAGACATTAAAGGGATAGTTCACCCAAAAATGAAAATCCTGTCATCATTTACTCACTCTTATGTTGTTACAAACCCGTATAAATGTCTTTGTTCTAATGATCACAAAGAAAGATATTTTGAGAAATCTTTGTAACTAAACTGTTTGTGGACCCCATTTACTTTATTCTTTTTTATTCACTGTATTTTGGATGCTTGAACAAATTCTAACTGACCCACTAATGTCACACGTTGATGATGTTTTTATTAGGGCTGGGCTGATACAACTTTTTCATGTCTGATAACAATGTCGATACCACAACCTTGAGTATCTGTCAATACAGATCTAATACCGTCTCTATCACCCTTTTAATCAATTAAGCTGCAAATAACCCATTTGTTAGCCATACAAAAAGCTTAAACAAGGCTACAGAACTCAAACATTTTACTGTGCAACAAATCACTGTGAAAATAGGCTTTATGCCCAGCTACACTACTTCCTGAACTTCATCCAGCTCCTTGTTTCCTGTCTGCCATTATTGGACAAACTGATTAATCCAGGTGTGCCTGACCTCAGTAGTCACAACAACAATAATCAGACACACCTGGATTAATCAGTTTGTCCAATAATGGTAGAAGAAGTAGTGCAGCTGGGCATGAAGCTTATTCAAGACTCAATGAAACATTGTGCAATACTGCTGCTTCATTTTTATTTGAATGCCTAAAACCGACTAGTAACAACACTTTTAGTTAGTCATTCAGGTTGCTCAGCAAGTCGCGCTTTACATCTTTAACTTTGTTCTGAAGAAGAACAGAGGACTTATGAGTTTGGAACAACATGAGGGTGAGTTAATAATGACATTATTTTGATTTTTGAGTGAACTATCACTTTAAAGGCTGACCGAAGGATCTTTCAAGAACCTTTTTTACCTGGCATTACGAGCCTCTTTTATATTTTCTTTTAACCCTACTTTTACATCTTTTCCAAAACTAAGGCTGCTGCTAAAGGAAGCAGGCCGTGGATTGGGAACAGATGGGCTAGGGTGGAAAAACATTTGATAAGAGGCAAATATATGACCTGAGAGACCTTAAACATACAACATAATGATGCCATCAGATGAAACCAATATAACCATGAAACATAAAAATGATGATCACATCCAAAACATGCTGAGTATTGTAAAATGTATGATACCAGTGCCATACACTTCACTTTTTAGCAGTAGTAAAAGATTCAGGAGCACCTTCTGATTATTAATCAAATATTATGCTTAAATGTCATATTTTATGTCAAATTAAAAATGTATATTTAAAATTTCCAATTAAAACTATATAAAATAAGATACCAATCATTTGAAATCAGTATTTGCAAAACTAATTTGAACAGAACATTGTAGGTGTATTGAACAGTGTCTTGTAAGTATATTTTCAGACATTTAAATGAGGCTCAAATGAGGAATTAATGCAATTCAATTAATACATTCAAGATTAGACGTTTTAAATAAACGTTTTTTTTTTTAAATAAATTATTCAAATTAAAATGATTAATACAAATAAAACTTAAAACTTCCAATAAGTGGTGGCAAGTTACTGATTTGATCACAGAATCGTTAGTTTAACTGATTCTTTCGAACGACCGATTCATTGAGGAATGAAGTGTCTTTATGAATGCGTAATAGAATCACTGACTCGCTAAATTCATTGATTCAGTAGAGTCATTTAAGACGTTCATTCATATTCGCGTCGGCTTAGCAGTGAAACTACGGAGACGATCGTGTTATTCAGACAAGGTAAACCACTTTATTGTTTATTGAAATGTTGAGAGGTGTTGTTTTTGTCACGCGTTTTCATGACGATAATACATGCGTTTTAATGCGGATGATGCTCATATTTTGAACAAAAGTGATCGACTTTGCTTTAAAACCTCTTTTTACTTACTGTCATTATAACATTTTCAGAGTAATCAAAGATCATATTTAAACTTGCATCTTAAAACGAACCCTTTCTAATCATGTATAGTTTGTTAATTGAATTAGTTTTTGTTTTCATGGGTTAAATTTAGCGGAGCACATGTTTGACGTATCCCCCTCCCTTCCCCCTCTACAGTGTAGCAATATGACTAAACTGACCAATCACAAAAAATATCCCCAGCAGGAAGCAGCCATCCAATCAAAAAAATCGCTGTCTCTCAGGCCCCTCCTCACAATATGTATGATGCAGTACACGAGTGTGTCCTATAGGGGAGCTCGCGGTCACAGTGGATAACACCAATTTCCATGTTTACTATTGCTGTGAGGACATCTGCTGAAATTTGCACAGCATGACATATAGGCCCTTAGGAGACCATACAACCATTATTTTTGTGAGGACCACCTAAAATGTCCTCACAAAGAAAAACGTCCTCACAAAACGAGTAGTTTCTCAATACTTGGTCCTCACAAGTATAGCAAAACCAACACACACACACACACACACACACACACACACACTGCAAAATGTCTCCCTGGCTGTACAGGCTGTATTTTGGTGATCATTTGGCTGCAAACTACTGTGTTATATATTTCATTTGTTGAGTGTTCCTCGTAATTTCCTTAAAGAAGTTGCCAAAAATCAACTGTAAGGGTGAGGATTTGTTCTGTACGGTCGAAACATGAACATTGCCTTCATAAATGAAACAGCAGGAGAAAGCGTGCTTTGCTAACAAGCTGACGCTGCCAATAAGGGTTTATTTGAATGAATCAATGTAAATATGCAAGAATTGGGTGTCTCACTAGATTTTAACTTCTGGGGGATGCCAAAACTCTGGCTATTGCTCTTCAACATTTTGAATAGGAGCAGATGTTTCTTTTCTGTGTTTAAAATCTTATCATAAAGAGATCTTTATTCTTTTTGTCTTTGCTGAAACAAACCAAAGGTTCAATGATATGCCGTATAAAGAGTGAAACTGTACTTGTTTGTGAATTTCAAATTGCCGGCAAAGGAGGTCTTTTGAAGTTTCTGAATGGTGTGGGTTTGATGTTCACATAATGAAGCAGTGTTCAATACTTTTCTTTCTCCTTTGTGTCTCTAAACTCTCATTTTTTTCCTTCAATTAAATCTTGTCTGTGTGTCTTTGTTTTCGAGCATCATGATTCGCATAAGCATTTAATGTCCCCTACTGTGAAACACTGTGTTTTTCCATCAGGTCAGAAATGTTTTCTTCTTGCTGTTTAAAAAAAGAGGGAACCAAGTACACATGTAAGGATAAATGATAGCAATTATTTTACCCTTCAATCAATGAGCTGTTACAATAATTTGGAGTTTAAAGTGTGCCCTTCAGACAAAAAAGGTACAAACTATACCTTTTTTGTCTCTGTGTTGGTACCCTCAAAGGTTCATTGTTGTACCTTTATGGGTAGCCTACATTATACAACACATTCACAAATTTACCTTTTGGGGTACAATGTTATACTCTAAGGACCAATTGTGTACCTTAAGGAACAATTTAGTATAGCCTGATCTCACATACGTGAAATAGTCACACATTATTTTGCTCAGTTTTGTGTTACATTGTCACGTATTTCCACTATATTACGTGCCCCTGCCACGACTTTCTTTTCCGTGACAGTTTCACGTATTGGTTACTCAACTGTTTTTCCTATTTTCTTACAATTTTCGCTTCGGTTTGGGGTTAGAACAACTTTCTGTTACATAAAATGACATCCTTACCCAAACTCAACTCTAACCCTAATGTCAGGCGACGATGGTTTAAAAAGCATACGAAAAAATTGTATAAACCAATACTTAAAGTGACATCCTAACGCAAACAGCAAATCTAACCTCAAACCGAATGTCATGGTCTTGTCAGACATCTGTGCTAGAGTAAGGTCTGAGTGCATCTGACAGGACCATGACAGTATTATGTTCTGTGTGGGGGACATGTGGAGTCATATTGTGTGTGTGGCTTCCACATGTTCCCAGTGTCTTGTCGCTGTCTTGATCTTGCCAGACCTTAGTATAGGTTCAGGTCTATGTTCTGAGGGCAAGGTCATGGCAGCATTGTGGTCTGTGTGGGAACACGTGTTTTTCACATTATGTATCTGTGTCACGTGTTCCCAGTGTCTCGTCACTTTTACCCTGGTCCCTTATGTACTCGTGTCTTACGTAATTAATTATGTTCACCTGTTCCCCATTGATGTCGTGTCTTTATAATGCCCTCTTGTTCTCTGACGTGTGCGCGTTCATTGTTGTGAAAAACTCTGTGTTCATGTGCTGCGTTTTCATATTGAGATCTGTTCTGTTCCTGTTGTTCTTGTGTTTTGTGTTTCATCACAGTATTGTATTATCCTCCGTTTTACCCCCACGTGGGTGTTTATGTTCTGTTTCATTAAATACATAGTTTATTTTTTACACATCTCTTGCGTTTGGGTTCGTCTTTAAGTTTTTCCTTTTTTCGGTGTATAACACACCGTGACACCGAAGCGACAATTGTTTAAAAATAGGAAAAACAGTTGAGTAACCAATACGTGAAACTGTCACGGAAAAGAAAGTTGTGGCAGGGGCACGTAATATGGTGGAAATACGTGACAATGTCACGCAAAACTGAGCAAAATAATACGTGACTATTTCACGGAAATTTGTGAGATCAGGTTGATTTAGTACCAGTTAATTTTTAGGGGTACAAAACGTTTAACTTTACCTTTAAAAGTACACAATAGATCCTTAAAGCGATACAGCAGCCAATTTTCGAAATTACCCCATGATGTAATCACCCTCAAGCCATCTGAGATAAATATGTCCATCATCTTTCAGACAAACACATTTGGAGTTATTTTAGTAAATGTCCTTGCTTTTCCAAGCTTATAACTGTAGAAAACAGGAATCAGGGAACATCTTTTGGATTTAAAGCCCAAAAAAGTGCATCCATCCTTCACATAAGTATCCACACATCTCCAAGAGGTTAATAATGTCTTTTTCGGGTAGATGCGATTTTGTAAGAAAAATATCCATATTTTAATCTTGATAAACTATAATAGCTAGCTTCCGGTAACGACGCCATCTTGGATTCACGCATTTCACGAGAGTCACTGCACAACGTTCCCATGGCAACCAACGCTCACTACGTTAAAAAACTCTCTCGTAAATCATAAGTCCAAGATGGCGTTGTTACAGAAGCTAGTACATTTTAGTGAGTGTAATAGAGATGATCTCTCAACTATGCAGTCACAGATCTAATTTTCATATCAAAATGTTATCTATCATTTATTAAGATCTCTTGATTTATTGAATATTGATTTGTTTGTTAATTTCTCATACCACACTAAACCTCCCGCTTCTGTTTGTTAATCTGGACCTTCTTTTGATTGACCCCCCCACACACACACATACGCAACCCAGGCAATGATGTTGGTTAGTAGACACGCCCCTTACTGCTGATTGGCTACAAGTGTGTTTTGGTACTCGGCCCGACTCCCTTTTCCAAAATGTTTTTTTTTTTAAATCATGCACCCCGCCTTTAAGCAACACTATCTTATGGCAATTCGTATGTATTATGAGGTGGCTAATTCATATTCAAACACATTCTTACACTTTTATGATTTGTTTTTGCCCCGTGATGTTGCAGTTAAGGGTGGGGTTTCATTATTGTTTTTTTTATGATAATCGTACGATTTACTTCATGCGAATTAGCCAACTCATAAAATCTATACAAATTCTTCTGAGTTCAGGGTAAAGATCTTTGTTGCACCACAGGCGCATGTTCACCTAAATTCACTGACTGAGCTTATTTTCAATCTCACAACATGAGGTCACCATCTGAAAGCAGGCCTAGTTGGCCATAGTCAAGACAGAAATGTTTGAAAATGCATATAACACAGTGACATAGGGCAGCCTATGAGGTAGAAATGAGGCATTGAATAAACAATATACATTATACGAATACATCACATATTTTAATTACAACATGACTTATGAGTCTTTTAGAAAGTGAGAACCACTACAATGAAGTTGGGTTTCAGCATGTTTTGTAACCATGTACACACACAATAACATTATTGAGTCATGTATTTTCCACAGATTTGATTTCTACGTTTATGCAATAAATAATGTCTTTTTATGACACCATGAAGTCAAGATTTATTACAAAAGCTTGTCCCTTAAGCGTAAAATAATGGCCATATTCCAATATAGATTTTAGTGAGATAATATCTCATCGCCAAAAAGATTGATGGACACTGTATGTATTTAGATGCTTAAAGACTTAGCGTGTTTGAATGTGTGTACATGTAACTCTTTTAAGGGAGGCCTTTGGATTTAAATATCTATATATTTTGGATTGCAGACACATTAAGACAGACATATTGATCTGGATGAGTCTCAAGTTGGATCATCAATATTGAAAGATGCGGTGTAGAATGGGCTACACATGGTGTTTGTGCAGGTTTGGTGCATATTGGTGCAAACAGGTTTTTGCGAATATTAAGATGAGTGGTGTATAGTGTGGAGCAGGGGTCTCCAACCATTTTGTGAACAAGGGCTACCATAATGGATAAAAAAATCTGTAGGGCACTACGGGAACCATGTTGGAGACCACTGGTGTAGAGTATAGTACTGTAAATATCATTATTTTGTTATGACAACTAATTTGTCTCTGTGTGAGGTCCTCAATATTTTTCCAATACTTAGAATAATGTTAGTAGTAATTTCACTTTTCACACTAGTATGTTAGACAGTGCTGTAAAATGTCTATTTCAAGCTATTTTGCATTGCAAAAGTATATTGCAAAATGTTTCTTCATAAGGAAACAATAAATATGTTTATCTTTGTTTGTAAAGAATTTAATAATTTTTTTTCGGATGATGGAAAAGATCATCACTTTGTCGACAAAATCCACACTATGAAGCCAAATGCATTTCTGTGTAAAATTGCTGCATTAAACTGAAAGAAAATGAATGCTACAAACAATTTACAAAGAATAAGGCCCAATGAGATTTACACAGATGGCAAAGGTCTGTTTTCTAGTTGATGAGGAAATCATTGCATCATTTCCATTGAATTTCTCATTTGCTTTTCATTTTCCTAAAGCAAGCAGCTATAGAAGGTTTTTCATATGAAGTTGTTTGGTCCTTCAGCTGTGTAACTCTTCCATCCAGGCTAAAGAAATATGATTCCCTTTTTAATGAAGATAATCATCTTCTAGCCATTAAGTAATGATGGAGTCAAACTCAATTTCATTCAAACTAATAATATTTTTACAAGCGCACAGTTAAATGACAGTCAGAATGAGTTAATTGTTGTAATTTTAGAGATTCATATTTATGGGGTAATAGAGAAAACTTGGCTTCTGACCTCCAATCTTCGAAAATTGTTTTAAGATTGGCTGGTTAGCAACGACTGCCAATATGGCAGCAAAATGCAGCATTTTTGTCAAATCAACATATATTTTTGTTACTTTAACTTAAAAAATAGTTTTTATAAGTTATGTCAACTTATCACAGGTCAAAACATAAAATACTAGGTTGAATTGACTTGCAAAACCAAGTTGTTTTAACTTCATGCTGCATTTTTTACAGTGTACAGGAACAGTCAAAGGCAGCCATATTGCGTGTTCAGCCAATCAGTATCATATTTGCAAAGGTGTGTATGGCTCTGAGATCAACAAAACTATAATTTTCCACCATTGATGAACACTTCATTGACCTTGATCTTCATTTCTTTACCTCTAAGATCAGCAGGTTAAAGGATTGCCAAGTGTAACATTCCTGCAACGACTAGTAATGCGTACAGCGAGGTTGTAAATTATTACAATGTCTATGTTGTCAATCTCTTTATAAATAACACTCACCTGAGATGTGTTTTCACTCCAGACAATCCAGCTGTAGTGATGATTAATGTTGCCTTATGTCGAAGGAAAGAGGACAGCTCTGAGAGGTTAAAACAACAATATCATGCCATAACTCATTTTCGGCTTCTGAAATTTGAAGGGCCAGATGAAACATATTCTTCAATTTCCTGAAACGTAACCTTTTACTCTTTAATAAAGACCTTGCATTTTAATAACACCAGCTTACTTTTACAAGAATGACATTTCAGTTAACTTATTCACTGAGTGGTTAAGAGGACTTATTTGTTGATCAGTTGCCATAACTCTCTTTCATTAGTACACCAACTGAGCCGAACGAGAAAGTATGGTAGTCACACTTCATATTTCTTTTTTTTTCTTTTTTGCATCAAGGAAATAAGGTAGATGTATGTGTCACTGTATGAAATATATGAATGTTCAGCTGTAAGTTATGTGTATGGTGGGTAACTTGTCAAAAGTTCAGTCAAACTTTCTGCAACAGCCAAATTCACAAACAAATCATAAATTGTTTGCTGACTTATATTTTTAAGTATAATGAAATTGGCTGTACAATTAATTTTAGCTTACTGTTTTAAATATTTATTTGTTAGGAATTGATATACCTAAAAAAAATTAAAATTATTTTGATAAGTTAAAGGGGACATGACACAATATTTTTTTAAGATGTCAAATAAATCTTTGGTGTCCCCAGAGCACATATATAAAGTTTTAGATCAAAATACCATATAGATAATTTATTATAGCATGTTAAAATTGCCACTTTGTAGGTGTGAGCAAAAATGTGCCATTTTGGGTGTGTCCTTTAAAATGCAAATGAGCGGATGAAGTGCAAACACTGATCACAATAATGGTGGTTTGGTGCAATTCAAACTTAATTGTGCGTTGAATTATTTTTTTCTCTCTTTCTCTCTGCACTAAATGGCAGTGCCGTGGTTGGAAAGTGCACATTAAGGGGCGGTAATATTATAATAAGATCCACTTATGACATCATAAGGAGAGCCAAATTTCAATTACCTAATTTTTCATGTGCTTGCAGAGCATGGTTTACCAAAACTAAATTACTGGGTTGATCTTTTTCACATTTTCTAGGTTGATAGAAGTACTGGGGACCCAATTATAGTACTTAAATGTGGAAAAAGTCAAAACATTTTTATGCCATGGCCCCTTTAAAATAATGTAAAATGTATGCTGCATAACTTACAGATCACATATTTTTGAGCCCCGAGAGGACAAAAATGTGACCCTGACTGTAAAATCCAGGCTAAGGTCTCATAATTATAATATCAAGGGCATTACTCATCAGTCAGTATTAAGGATATCACGGTATATTTTTTACTTTACGTAAGAGGATTTGATGTTGAAAACTTTAAACCACAAAAATGACTTGAGCTGGGTTTTCACAGGCATGGTCACAAATCACAACCCAAAATTTCTAGAACTTCTAGAGCCTTACATCTTCATAAGAAGTTCAGGCCATAAATCATTTGGTCTGCATGGTTTTACTTCACTTTATTATGGATGATACATGACATCATCACGGTGGGCTTTATGCGTCTCATCAAGCATCTTGGTTTAAACTCGTAGAGGCTTCTTGTGTTTGAAAGTGACATGACACAGTCAAGGTTTTAGTTTTTTTTAAGAGTGTGATATCTTAGCTTGTTCGAATTCTGACACGTGTTTTTCTACTGACTCAATGTTTCCGTTTCCCAAAGGGTGTGGGAGTTGAAAAAGAGGAAAAAACAGCATCATCACGAGACTTGACATATGTTTAGGAGAGTAATCCATATATGTATGAGTTACATGAGGCTTTAAATATTTTAAAGGTTCAATGGCAGATTTTTAAACTTGAATCCATCTCTCCGGGCAGTCAAAAACATGAGGCAAACGAAGCAAATATTTATAAATATATAAATGACTGTTTCTTGTGGAGGAAAGCACCAGATCCCTTCCAAAAATCCATTTATTACAGCTGACTTTACCATAGCAAATTGCCAGAGCAGATGTGCAATCACTTTTATGTTTTGTTAATCCTGTCAGAAATTTTCTTTTTTGACAATTGTCTGACATAACATAACATTTCTATTAACACATACACTTTAAAGCAGATTGAAATAATAGCTGCAAGCGATGTTATTCCACTCATCACATGATCTCACAAAAAACTATTGCTTTGATAGAAGTCAATGAAATACAAAACTTGCTTAACTTTAAGAAAATGTTTTGTAATGTAACCTTTTTTGTAGGACAGAATTGTTGCATGAGGCGACGGACAATTCGTACATTTGAATTCTGCTTTTAACTGCACTGTAAAAAAATGATATTATATCTTTATGTTGCTTTAACTAAACAAATTAAGTTGAACAATTTCAGCTTATTTGTCTAAGTTGTGTCAACTTATCACAAATAAAAACTTAAAAAATAGGTTGAATTGTGTTGTTAAACTTCATGCTGCATTTTTTACAGTGTGTGTTTGCATTTTTATGTAATGCCTTAGACAGCAAAAAACTAGTTTGTACCTTTGTGTTATTTTAAGCAAAGTTTTAAACATTTTCACATAAATTAAGATCTATTAGGCACTGTGTTAGCTTTCCACATAAATACTTAATCTATAAAAATCCCCCTGAACACATGATAGACAAATGAGCACCTTCTTCCATATTTGGTTTGATCTAAACCTCTAATGGCTCATTTTGACATTAAAATATATTTTTGGTAAACCATCTGCAAATGATGTGCTGTTTCGAACAGCTTTTTGATACGTTTGCAGCTCAGTGAATATTTATATAGCGAAGCTTTTAGATGAGATTTACAATAAGTTAATCCTTTCCTGCCCGAGATTGTGCCAAAGTCATACAACTTTACTCCAAAGAAAAGAAACAGGATATATTCATAGAGACCTTGTCTTAACAGTACAGAATAATAGAGGTAATATTGAGCCGCAAACGACTGCATGTGCATGTTGAAACAGAGACTCGGTTGAACCCTGATCATAAACATGTCCAGATGAGATGAGGTTGTCAGAGGTTGTTTGAGGCAAATACAGTTTTATCTATTTTTATTTCTGTCTATTTACATTTATGCATTTGGCAGACTATTTTATACAGTGCATTCAATCTAAACATTTTAGCAGTATGAATGTTCCATGGAGATGATTT
Organism: Paramisgurnus dabryanus; assembly: GCF_030506205.2. Classification (NCBI taxonomy): domain Eukaryota; kingdom Metazoa; phylum Chordata; class Actinopteri; order Cypriniformes; family Cobitidae; genus Paramisgurnus; species Paramisgurnus dabryanus. The sequence goes on from NC_133346.1 coordinate 13,769,352, forward strand.
TTTAAGTTCGCACCACAAAAATAACGATAAATATATAATGAACGATATCGTTGGGAATTTTAACCGATGAATGATAAACCATTGACAGCCAATCAAATCTATTTGAACTTCAAGTGCATGAACATTTGAAATGACAGATGACACTCTGGAGAAGCTCATTGCTGAGGTCAATAACATAAAATTACCTCAGGTATCCAGCGCTGATGCAGTTGCTGTGAAATTCACTGTAATGCTTTTTTCTACTACATTGACTACACCAAAAGGTAAAATGTTAGATTACACAAACTACTCGATTCACTGTTTAGAGTTATGCAAACGTGGCGTGTTGAGGACATCTGCTGGTTACCCGCTGTGTAAATGCATCAAGAACAGCATTTTTATACAATTAAATGACGTGAACAATTACAAGTGTTTTTAGTAAAAGAAATATACATTATTAGTTGTATATTATTAATGCCATTGAAGGCAAATGAATTAGCATAAAGTTATCGTTATAGTTTGGTGGTGTGGACGCTAATATAGTAGTTATCGTTATTAGTCAACGTTATAGTTACTGTTATAATGTGAATGGCCTTCAGTGTTGGGGAAAGTTACTTTTAAAAGTAATGCATTACAATATTAAGTTACTCCCCCAAAAAGTAACTAATTGCGTTACTTACTTACTTTTCATGGAAAGTAATGCTTACATTACTTTTAAGTTACTTTTGCGTTAGTTTTTCTTATTGGCTGAGGCTTGTTCTCTTTCAGACCTTGCAGACGGCTTTTATGACTGAGAAGTTCTGCATTTAGAAAATTTGATGGAAATTGCATATTTCCATCGCAAAAATGTCAAGCTCTGGCCTGGCATCTCAGTTTCTGACTCAAACTGTTCAGGCGATCATGCAGAGTGCGTAAATCTACGTTAATATGTTCAGTTTAATGCAGTACATTGTATTTTTTTACATCAAATTAATTAAAGTAAAAAGTAACTCGCATTACTTTTTTAAAAAAGTAACTGAAATATTGATATGTATGTACATTTACTTTACTTGTTACTTCAGAAAAGTTATATTATTACGTAATGCACCCCCAACGCTGATGGCTTTATCACTTCACACCTAACTTACTGCAGAGCTGTCACTTTCTGTCACCAGTTAGGCTCCGCCCACAAAAAACGTCATATCTGTTTACAAACGCGCAATAGGTCTACAGCTCTGTTGTTTAGTAGCTATAGCCATTTGGAGCTGAACAAAAGTCTTACTTTTTTTGATGATCAGTTGTTTTGGTTTCTGTGTTCTTCAATGCTTGCTCCTGCAGCTTTGTTTTCTGCATGTTTAGCATTAACAAAATGTGGTTTGGTAAATGAATCACAGATTAATTTTATTGACTTAGTATCTGTAGTCTACAGATACTGTAGTCAAAGTTTCTTTGTTTTGAACATGATTTTATTCATCACGTCATTATAATTGAAAGATGCAGATGGACAAACTAAATCAGTATGGGAACTTGTTCTTTTGTTTTTATGAATATTAAATCAAAATGGCAAAATCCATCCCACATGAGCGAACATAAAGCATTACCAACACATAAATCGGTTTCCCTTTCTTCCTACTTAACAATAAGTACAACTTAATAAAGTATGAAGTAAAATAAATGAACGCAGATTTGAAAACACGGATCCTGGAAGGCAGACTTTTATCATCTTAAAAACATAAACCCTAAAATGATATGATCAATTTTATTTGTTTTTCCGATCATAGAAAGTCATCATAAAATTTTTTGAAGGAATACGAAATGCTAAAAACCAATGTTATCTTTTGGGTTTACTGTCTTGTTGAGACCCCATATAAGAACCGTAGACTATTTAAAGAGAATAACAAAGAAGGGGTTAAGATAACCATGACTTAATCGGAGGAGGTCTGGCCAAGTTGTGATGTTGGCTGCCTGGATGGAGTTTGGATCAATGATTGGCGCTCATAATCATTAAATAACATCTGCCAATCAAATCACTTCCACTGAATCCACTTCCAGAGTAAAGTGCTGGAATCTCTCAAAGGATCTAAAGGTTTTCTCCCTTTTTCGAGTTCCAGAGTCAATGAAGCCCAGAATGACTCAATATACAGTATACACACACATTGATACACCTGTCACAATAAAACACATATTAAAATGTTAAACTTAACAACTTTGATATGTCAGTATGATTTCATCTGTACTTTCCATATTAAAATGAACATAAACATAAGCACAACCGTAAAATTTGCATATGTTTCCAAATATTTCCATTAAGTTTTATTTTAAAAATAATTTCTTGCAGTCCATCCTTTCTTCACAGTGATATGTGAACGCACAACCACACTCTTTTTTCCTTCCAAACTTTTATTGATGACAGATCCGCTTTGCTTTACAAACATTTTCACATGCTTATACACATGTGCACCCTGGAAAACAGCCTGGCTTAAGTAATACAGTAAGTCTTGTCAAAGAATACAGTTCTTGATTAAAAATGCTGAGTTGTTTCAATCCATCAGTGTATAAAATGTTAGTTTACATTAACCTATGCTGGTATGTTTCAATTTAGTGTTGACATTTAAACCAGCGGTTAATAAACTGTTCTGGTTCAGCAGCCTTTGACCTAGAACAGTTTGTTATGGCCTGTTACAGCTGCTATGTATCTGTGCATTGGTCAACGATGTGCAGTTATGTTCACAGTATGTCAAGGTCTCCATTCAACAGCAGAAATTCAGCAATCCCTACACATATAAGTACACATACTCTGCACAGAGTAGTTTACAAACATTTACTGTAATTGTATATTGTGGATTGCTTTTATCACTCCTGCATCCTGCTGCAGTTTACCGTTAGGTTTCGTCTTTAATCTTTAATGCACTATTGAGAACTTTGAAGTGCGGTTTGCAATATGTGTATGTGTTATATGACGAAGCGTGGACTTTATCCAGGGCTGACATAATCTTTTTACTCAGAATTGAAACACAACTTCTCTGGGAATCAAACAACATGTGAAGCATTCGGGAAAGATGTTACTAAGCTACATGAACTCTTTGACTTCAGCACGCGAAAGGCCTTGTTTCAATAGTTGTTGAGTCACTATTCTGTATAAACTATATAAAGCTTGACAATTGTTGCACAATGCATAAATTAAAGGTTTTTTTTATGTCTATAGCTCATTAATCACACTGTACTTAAAACACAACTGCTTTCAATGCAACCAACTCATATTATGCTGGGTATTTCTCTCTCTCGCGCGCGCGTGCGCAGCCAGCCAGCATGTTAGCACATGTGGCACAATAGGCAATAAATAAATGTGACCACCATGAAGCTTAAATGATTCCTCACCATGACACATTTATAAAGACTCTGTCAACAGGTTTTGAAACTCAACATAGATTTTTTAATACAGGAAAAGCACAAGAATTTTACCAACTAAATGAGATCTGAATGAGACGACTGCCCAGCTGAAAATACTAAACTGATATGTTACAAAATGACTTATGATATAGACACTCACCTAAAGGATTATTAGGTACACCTGTTCAATTTCTCATTAATGCAATTATCTAATCAACCAATCACATGGCAGTTGCGTCAATGTATTTATAGGTGTGGTCCTGGTCAAGACAATCTCCTGAACTCCAAACTGAATGTCAGAATGGGAAAGAAAGGGAATTTTGAGCGTGGTATTGTTGTTGGTGCCAGACAGGTCGGTTACTGCAGAACCAAAGAATCGTGTGAAAAGGGAAAAACTGCCTTAGTGATGCTAGAGGTCAGAGGAGAATTGGCGACTGATTCAAGCTGATAGAAGAGCAACTTTGACGGAAATAACCACTTGTTACAACCGAGGTATGCAGCAAAGCATTTGTGAAGCCACAACACGCACAACCTTGAGGCGGATGGGCCACAACAGCAGAAGGCCCCACAGGCTACCACTCATCTCCACTACAAATAGGAAAAACAGGCTACAATTTGCACGAGCTCACCAAAATTGGACAGTTGAAGATTGGAAAAAGTTGTGTGGTCTGATGAGTCTCGATTTCTGTTGGAACATTCAGATGGTAGAGTCAGAATTTGGCGTAAACAGAATGAGAACATGGATCGATCATGCCTTGTTACCACTGTGCAGGCTGGTGGTGGTGGTGTAATGGTGTGGGGGATGTTTTCTTGGCACACTTTAGGCCCCTTAGTGCCAATTGGGCATTGTTTAAATGCCACAGCCTACCTGAGCATTGTTTCTGACCATGTCCATCTCTTTATGACCACCATGTACCCATCCTCTGATGGCTACTTCCAGCAGGATAATGCACCATGTCACAAAGCTCGAATCATTTTAAATTGGTATCTTGAACATGACAATGAGTTCACTGTATTAAAATGGCCCCCATAGTCACCAGATCTCAACCCAATAGAGCATATTTGGGATGTGGTGGAACGGGAGCTTCGTGCCCTGGATGTGCATCCCAAAAATCTCCATCAACTGCAAGATGCTATCTTATCAAACTAGGCCAACATTTCTAAAAAATGCTTTCAGCACCTTGTTGAATCAATGCCACGTAGAATTAAGGCAGTTCTGAAGGTGAAAGGAGGTCAAACACAGTATTAGTTTGGTGTTCCTAATAATCCTTTAGGTGAGTGTATATAGCCTATATGTATGAGAGCTGAGGCATATTTATTACACACACACTTTTTTAAGCAAACTATGAGATATCTAATATACTGATGAATGTAGATCCTACATCATCATACACTGTAAAATGTTGGTTTAACTTAACAAAGTAAGTTTTCTAGTTGCCTTAAAATTTTGAGTTATTTCAACTTAAAAATATTAGTTGACACAACAATTTTACTCAACTAAAATGTTTAAATTGAATGAACTTTTTTGAAGGCAACAAGGTATTTTAGTTTTTTTAAGTTGAACCAACAAATCTTTTTTAGATGTTTTAAAGAAACTGTACATTTGGTGCATGTCAAAAAGCATAAACATCTTTATCACCCCAAAATAAGATTGTTTATTCATTTTTCAGTTTTTGTTTACAGCACAGTCTATAACATAGACATCTGATGAATGCAACTGTGGTCAATGTAAAGACAGCAAAAACAGACAACAATACCATAAGCACATCCACCGAATGATAAGAGTACCATGGCATGTTGTAAAACTCAGAGTGCAAGTGCGTAGCTCCTTTATGTCTGATCACATGCTCGATCCAGAAGATGGCTGTGTCTAAAGGTCTCATGGGTTGGTCCCTGTGCAAATTGGATATTAGCTGCATATTTGTCCTGTAGGAGGAATTGCTAATCAGTTCCCGTAAGGTTCGTCCAAAAGAATGAACGTTTATCTCCGACAACTTGAGAATTGCGCCGCCTCCTTTCTCTTGAACCCGAATTAAGTTGTCAAACTGGTCAAAGAACAAAGGGATGCCCAAAATTGGTACCCCATGGTATAATGCCTCCTGCACTCCATTGGTTCCTCCATGTGCTACAAAAGCTTTGATCTTTGAATGTCCCAGAAGGTCATTCTGTGGCATCCATTCTACTATAAGAGTATTGTTGCCAACATTGGATGGACGAGGTCCTAGATTTCTCCAGATGACTTTTTGCGGTAAACTCGCGAACGCAGCAGCTATTTCATTCGTCATGTCAACGGGGAGGCTTTTAACAAGCGTCCCCAAAGACATAATAATAAAGCCATGCTCTCCTGAGCTCTCTACAAAAGCCTCCAGATCTTCAGGAAGGGGTTTGGAGGGTTTGCATTGAAATCCGCCCATGTACACGACGTTTGGCATGGTGGGCCTCGGAAACTCAAAGACAAAATCGACCCTCATGAGCCAGATATCTGCAGCTTGCGTGAGACTCACAATATCTTTCTTTTCATCCAAGTACTTATCTATGAGAACGTCATAATGTGGACCGACCACATATCTGTTCTGGATCAAAGTAAAGCTTTTGAATAAGACATTTTTAACCCTTTGAGTAAAACTCATTTTATCTGTATATCCAGTGCCTGGTAAAGGAACGTAAGACATGGGGGATGGTGCAATGAGAAAATGTGCTTCGCCACTGGTGGTCCAGCGCACGTTGAGAACCAGAGGAAGTTTTAGGTAATGTGCCAAAACCACCCCACCTGCTATAGCAGGATCTGTGAGGACCAGGTCGTACTGCTCATCCTGGAGTCTTCTCACAAGCTGCTTATCTTCTAACATGGACGACAGCATTTTACAACCAAGATGATGGGCTTTCGACAGCATGGATAACAAATCGGCTTGAATTTTTAAGAACGACAGTCCGGAGCTTTCGCCTCTTTCTATCTCTATCGTTTTTTCTAAATACTCGTCCCAAAAGTCTGCAAATTCATTTATTTCATCATGTACTGTGATAGAGGAGTAGAAAGGGGAATTTTCTGTGATGTACCAGCTGGATTTGGGTCGGACGACGGTGATGCTATGACCCCTGGTGTGCATTTCCTCTATCAAAATTTTCATATTGACCCAGTGGCTGCCATCGACAGGATACACCAGCACTTTACCCCCACTACAGCTCAGAGTAAAAACAGACAAACCCAAAAATAATCCGATTGTGAGGAAATGTCTCGGGATGGAAAATGACTTCATTTTGTACCTGACAAAAAAAACATGAAATATTTTAACATACTGTATTTTTAAACTACATGCACCCATATAGACATTTATTTTAACAATTAACAATAGATTAGAGAAATGCAACTCTAAAACAAACACAAAATAGTTACTGACTGACAAATCTCATCATTTACTTACTCATGTAAAACCAAAAGGCTACCAGTGTGCATAGAAATTCCCCGGCTCCATTCATCCACTGTTCAAATTTCAGACTTGACCAAGATTATGCAAAGTCCAAAGAAATTTCTGACATATAAATCAATTATTAACAGGCCGACACTGCAGATTTTTTTTAACATATACCTGTATGACACAAGTTCAAGTTAATGCCTTTACAACTTGCAGCAATCTTATCTGCTTAATAAAATAAAGATTTTTTTAGCTGATATAGGCCTATTTATACAATACACATTTATTTCAATAGCGTTCTCAGCTTCTCAGAAATACAGAGTCGCACAGGCAAGAAACATCACAAATAACAAAACAATATTTATAGCACTATCAAAAGAAGTCTGTGTATATGAAAATTTCTATATTGTAGTGCAAACTGTAATAATAATTATCTGTAGGATTGTAATTATGCTTATCAAATACTATAAAGTGTATCAACTGTTCAAGCCTACACTCTCAGAAAAGAAAGGACATAACTGTACCTTTAGGGGTACAATGGCTTGTCACTGGGGCTGTACCCTCAAGGGTACAGTTTTTGTACCCTTGGCAGAGGGTACAAATTTGTACCCTTGTGATTTGTACCTTAAGAGACCAGTTTTGTACCTCTGGTGACAATTTTGTACCTTTATTTAACAGTACAAATATGGACCCTTCAAAAAGGGTACAAAATTGGCTTTGACAGGGTACACTCATTGATTATGGTTTTAAAACTTATACATATATCTCAATCTAAGTACTGTAAACTTTAAATTATAAGTGCATATGACTCAATATATTTGTGTTGGTTTAGCCAATCGTTCAGCGTAAAGGTACATTTTAAACATTAGTATAAAAAATGATAACAGAAAAGATAAAATACACAGTTTATTGAACAATCATTTATTTTACAAAAGGTTTAGATATAAAACAGAAGTGTGCTGTTCAGTCCAAATTCACAACATTAAAAACTAATATTACATTTACACTTTACTTATGAAATATATCAAGTATTCCTTTATGGCTTTAACAGACTGTCCAAACAGGAATATTTTAAAACAAAATCAGTGTGCTGTTCCTTAAACCAAACGACATTTAAACATTTTTAACAGGGCCACATCTGTCCTTGCCAAGCAGTGAGAAACACACAAATATACATTTTTTCCCTGATAAAACTGTGGTGTACTCACAGCATAATGAGTAAATGAATAGGTCCATATGGAGTAACATTTCTTTAGTTTTTGTTGTGTTAATGACGGGTGGTAGACGATAGTCAGTCAGCCTCCTTAATGGTAAAGATCGAAAACTGCTCTGGGCACGTTCATACTTATCTGTGAGAAAACACAAAAATATGAATACATTTTCCACTGACAGAACTGTGGTATACTCACAACATAAATAAATGTGGTACCTTTAAAGTTTTTGCGTGTGAATGATGGTTGGTCGAGAACAGTCAGCCACCCTCAATGGTAAAGATCCAAACTTGCGCGGGAAACGTTTGTGCTAAACTGTGAGAAAACACACATAAATATGAATTAATTTTCCACTGTTTGGTTGAGCAGACAGACAGACAGACAGACAGACAGACAGTCAGTTAACGTTAGTCCTTACTGAGAGAGAAACACATAAATATGAATTATTTTTCACTTACATAACTGTGGTGTACTCGCGCAACATAATAAATAAATAAATGTGGTAACGTTACCTTTAAAAGGATTCTGTGTAACTGACTTTTGACGTTTGGTGGCGAGTAGACAGTCAGTCAGTCAGTCAATCTCCCCCCTGACTGAGAGATTCAAACTTGCGCAGGAAACGTTTGCGCTAAGCTGTGAGAAAACACACATAAATATGAATTAATTTTCCACTTACAGAACTGTTGTGTACTCCCTTAACATAATGAATACATTAATAAATGTGGTAATGTTACCTTTAGAAGGTCTTAAATGACTGTTTGGTTGAGAGCAGACAGAGAGTCAGTTTACGTTAGTCCTTACTGAGAGAGAAAACACATAATATATTATTAATTTTCCACTTAACGTTACAGAACTAAGGTGTACTCAAACAACATAATAAATAAATTAATAAATGTGGAAAAACGTTACCTTAAAAAGGTTTCAGGGTAAATTACTGTCTGGTGGCAAGTAGACAGTCTGTCAGTCAATCTCCCCCCTGACTGAGAGAGATTCAAACTTCCACGAGACACATTTGTGCTAAACTGTGAGTAAACACACATAAATATAAATTAATTTTCCACTTACAGAACTGTGGTGTACTCAAACAACATAATAAATAAATTAATAAATGTGGTAACGTTAACTTACCTTTTAATGGTTTCTTGGTAAGACGTGTAACGTTATACAGTCTGTCAGTTAATCTCCCCCTGACTGACTGAGAGAGATTCAAACTAAACTGTGAGAAAACACACATAAATATGAATTATTTCTCCACTTACATAACTGTGGTGTACTTAATGAACATTAACCAGCTCATAAAAATGAGTCTGAGGAGTATGAGGCAATAGTGCTGTGTCAATATCGCGTTGACTCGTCTTATACAACTTTACACAAATAACCGTAACCGAATCAGTATTAAAATGAAGAGCCACGACAAACAACACATTTTTAAAGTTTAAAAATGTTTTAAAGATGATGAATGAGTTTCCAGTGTTTACCTGTTAATGTTCTTTATGTGTCTGTCTCGTCCTCCTGCGCTGCTCTGTGAAACTGACTCCGACCGTGAGATGTGGGGGGATGGGCGCGTGTCAAAATAAAAGCGCGGGGTTTTTTCGGTGTGTGTGTGTGAGGGATTCAGTTATTCAGTATTTATTCAGTTTAAATAATGGTTAATCAATTGCAGTTTTTGAGTTCATATCACAGTTTTTATTAAGTGAAATTAACTTTTTTTTAATTAAAATTTAAAATTTAAATTTAAAATTAAACACACTGTCAATGAACTGAAGAAAACTAATACTACTTCAATACCCATGTGTCCAACTAAAGGAAACAAAAATTGACACAATAGTTATTTACGTTACTCACCAGATTTACAGCAGTTGTCTAGAACAACAAATAAAAAAAAATAGCAAGAGGCTGTCTCTTAACATTGTACCTTATCCTTTAAAAGAAATGGTACAAATATGTACCTTTTAATGCTTGGGAACAAATATGTACCTTTTTGACCCTCAAAAAGGTGCATATGTGTACCTTGTGGTCCAATAATGAGCCCTATGGGGTACTTTTGTGTTGATTGTACCTTGGGGGACAGAAATGGACCCCTACTGTACCCCTATTTCTGACAGTGTAGCGTGCATAATTTCCCCATCAAAAAATGTCATGTCATCTAGACATGAACATAAAATTTCTAAATGCAGGGCCCACAACCTTGAAAAGCGGTACAAGGGTAATAAGTACTGCGAAATCTGGCATTTTGGATCTCGCCCTACAACTCGCACTATGCATCTGGTCGCAGCACGAACCAAAAGACTCTACAGCGAACAGTAAACACGGCTGCAAAGATCATTCTCTCTCCTCCATCCTGAACATTTGTTTGTCATCCGAGAAATCTGACATACTGGAAATTTGTTCCTGAATGTGTTACAAAATTAGAGGGATTATACTCAAAAGACTATCAAGCTGGTGCAAAAAGATGCCATTTGTGAGATTGATGTTGTGCGATGACTCAAAACAATTTTGGTCTTCAATATTTATGTCCACTGGCAAAGTTTTTCCTTCCCCAGTGAGTTTATATATCATCTTTGAAAACTGCAGCCAAATATGAGGTCAACATCATGGTTTTGATTATGTGGTATTACACAATGTCTTTATGTAAACTAGTTACTATGGCATGCGATTCGAATCCATTGAAAATATGGACACAATAGCTGGGACCGGTCCAAGCAGTAAGAGGCAGGCATATAATCAGTTCCCGGTCCAATCGCCCTCTGAAGAACCCTGAGAAAATGAGACCATTCAGAAGAAAATATTCACGCAGAACTGTCTTTTCATGTTTCGTAATCTGCAATAAGTTTTTAGGTATGCTGGTGCATGGTTCTTGTTTTCTCATGCATTCTCAACTGAATATGTCACTCTTGGATTCGTGCCATTTATCTCACATGAGAATTCGTGCATGAAACAGAACCGTACTGTCAATCAAAAGTTCAACCCTACAGCAAAATACTCTTTTATACGCATTTGAGCATACATAAGGAATTTCAAATGATCTAATCTTCTTTTCGTTTACAGATATTTCATCAAATATTGAACTTACTGACAAATGAATGTTTTAAATTTGATGTTGTTTGCTTTACAACTATTACATTTTACAACATACATATCCAAACCTGTTTAGCATCACATTTTCACACTGAATGCACTATATAAATAGGCCTATACATTTTGTCTAAATCATTGTATAAATCATGAAATGCACATTCAAGAAGTCCTAAGTATTCATCGTACTTAATCTTAAAGGGGACAGAGAATGAAAAAACAGTTTTACCTTGTCTTTGTTGAATAATGGTAGTCTACCCACATTCACGAACATACAAAAAGTGCTAGACAGCTGAACATCTCAGTCTCATAGAAATTCCTCTTTTAGAAATGTCAGCCAGAAAACGGCCCAATCTGAAAAACTGATGCTTATGACATTACAGGCATCTCTCTGCCCCTCCACTTTAAAATAATTGGCTACATTTTTTTGAGTGGCAGCAAAGTCAGCCAATCAGTAATGAGATTGCAAGTTAAGCCAGTAGGGGGAGCCAAATAGGTGCAAAACCAATTGTTTAAAATCCCCCACCCTAATAGAGCTATCTGAGAGAGGTTTTTAGGAAGCTTCTAAGGCATTACAGACCCAAACAAAAAAACATTTTGTCTACATGTCACATCACAGAACAAGGATAAATACCCCGTTCAATCATAATATGTCACCTTTAATAAGTTGCAACAACTCTTTTGGGGTTACAGTTGTATGAAGGTGCTAATACAGTTGCACTGATGCTTTGTTTTATATTCATAAGTTCAACCATTTTTAAAATGATGTCTGGAGACTTCCAGAGACTCAAGTAAACTGGTGGGGTGTTTCTAGACACGTGGTCCAAGGGTGTGGAGAAGTCTCTTGGCAGAACTAACGCTTTGTCAGGAAAATTTAGATGCATTCAATGTTCTAATCCTTTCTTTGTCTTTTCAAATTATACAGCATCTTCATCTTAACAAACAAGATCAGCTGTTTCCCATTAGAGACCTAATGCAGGATTCAAATTATTGCAGTTGTTCAGAAAAAAAGAGACTGGATCATCAGTTTTATCCACACTGTTGAGGATTAGTTTAAAACTGGTCAGGGAAACTTCAAAATGTAAGAAAATAATGAGCTGCATTAAGTACTAAATAAACTGTGTATACAGCAGTGGTCTCCAACATGGTGCCCACCAGTGTTGGGGGTAAATGCATTACAAGTAACGCGCATTAGGTAATAATATTACTTTTCTGAAATAACGAGTAAAGTAACGCATTACTTTATAAATGTACAAATTAATATTTGAGTTACTTTTTAAAAAAGTAATGCAAGTTACTTTTCAGTTTAATTAATTAAATTTAAAAATAAAATAATTTACTGAATTAAACTGAACATATTAACGTAGAATTACGCACTCTGTGCGCTTGAGCGGGAACAGTTTGAGTCAGAGATGGCAGGCCAGAGCTTTACATTTTTGCGATCATAAAAAACACCTGCAAGGCCTGAAAGAGATCAAGCCTCAGCCAAGTAAGAAAAAGTAACGCAAAAGTAACTTAAAAGTAATGCAAGCATTACTTTCGATGAAAAGTAACTAAGTAACGCAATTAGTTACTTTTTTGGGGAGTAACTTTATTTTGTAATGCATTACTTTTAAAAGTAACTTTCCACAACACTGGTGCCCACGGGCACCAGGATGCCCGCATTGAGTCTGTGAGTTGCCCGCCAAAGCACATTTTTAATAATTTTATTATTAAATAATTGTATTATTTATTTATTATATATTTTATATTAGCTTGGCTTCTTTTATGTATGTTAACATTTTTTTTTTAAATGTACTGTATATATGAAAATGAAAATTCTGACATAATTTACTTTTTCCTACTATGGAAGGAAATGGGGCTCATGCTTGTTTTGCAACAACGCTTGTTTTGTTTTATTTTTAATAATTTTAAGTCATCTTGAATAGCCCTTGTAAGTCTGTTTGAGAAACACAGGTATAAACCAAAACAGTCAATTTTTACGAAAACATAAATCAAACCCTACATCCAAATTTGCATACTATCAGTATTAAATAGTATTTAAATAGTAATCAGATTTCGCATGCCCTGAACTCAAAAGTCTATACTTTCCTCACACAAAAATCAGTAGTGTTTAATGGTCATCTCTATGTATTCTTGCATCGCCATCTAGTGGTGCAATATGAAAAGCGCAGTCCCTCAATCCCATCCTGCACCGCGAGCACCGCGCCGACTCCGAGTCCGAGCTGTCTGCTGCCAACACAGGGCGGACATGTTGGGGCGGCCTACTAGAGGACAGTACGGCATACATTTCTGATTTTACCGGCTAAAGTAGCGGCAAAGCAGGGACGGGACATCATGGATGCCGTCAACGCTTTTAATCACGAGGTTAGTGTGCTGTAAACATGAAGTTACCACCGTAAGATCTTGCTTTGTTGTGCACAAGCTATCAGTGTCTCCCAATGGCTCATGCAAGATGAAGGCCTCGCTGTTTAAAACACATACATGGATGCTGCCAAGTTGTGTTCGGTTTAACATACGAAGCTGTAGTTTGAAAATACATTTGGTGTTTTTAGTTAAGTTTTAGTCGGTTTGTTTGGCTCTTCTGTATTGGACGTTTCGCTAGCCATGGCGAGCAGCTAGCCGTTTAGCTTGTTGTGATGCTACTACACAGCATACTCAGTAGTTTGCCACTTTGCACGTTAGTATGCTTCTTTGCTTGTATTTACGCATTAGTTAAGATTTATTAATGCACTTTTGATGCAAAGGTTTTGAGGAGACGGGACCGAGTGTCAGACTTATGAGTGTTTACATTTAATGTTTACATTGTAAAGACACGTTACTGTGTCCTGATGCTTTGAATGTTCATCGTTAAATAGTTTATATGCATATCAACCTGTTACGTTAGAAACATTTATGCTTACGTTATTAAAACACGTTATTAATAGTTTTTATGTTGATTTAGGACTGCACTTCACACTTGTGTTACATTTTATTCTTTCTCCCCTGAATAAAACAGTCGTAATAGTTTTACATCATGATTTCCAGCCTATTTCTGACCTATAGTTATATAGCTTGTTGTTGTTAATGTGCCTTTAATACTTTTATATGTTAATGAACTGTTAAGATTGAAATTTGTAGATATGGGACTGTTTATGTTAATTATTTATAAAATTTCTTTACATAATATGTGTACTTTGCGATCATTTTATAATGTTTAACAGTTATGAGATTTACAAACATATAATGCACAGTATATATGAAACTAGCCCTTAAAGGGATAGTTCACCCAAAAATAAAAATCTACCATCATTTAATAATGAAGATATTATGAAAAAAACAAACAGATCTGGGGCACCATTGACTTCCATAGTATTATTATTTCCAATTATAGAAGTCAATGGTGTCAGAGAGCTGCTTGGTTACAAAGTTTTTTTTATCAAAATATCTTAATTTGTGTTTAGCAGAACAAAGAAATCTATACACGTTTGGAAGTGAATAAATAATAGCATTATTTTCATTTTTGGGTGAATCTTTTTAGTTATGGTTTTATTACAGTGACCATAGTTTACCATGAAATTTGAGGTAATACAAATGGCAATTAGTCTGACAAAATTGTCAAAAAATTTTTTTAATGCAACAGTATATTTATTTTCATTCTATGTTAAAAACTATGACTAGAGCTCACTATTAAGTTATAATTATTATATTATAAAAAAATTTACTAAACTTTTTATAAGTTTAAACTTTTAATTTGTAATTTCATATTGGAGGTTTTAAATATTACATATGTTGGTGTGTGGTACGTATGTGTGGTTTGTTTGTTTTTATGTGTGTGTATGAGGCCTCTACTGCAAACAAAATCTACCCATTAACTTGACTTGACTAATGCTGTTTATGTTGACCAGGGGGTCACTCTTTGCTTAGAGGTTAGTAATATAGTGCTGTATGTATGTTGCGCTAAAAAATGCCTTTACCTAAAAAACTGTTATAGTATCAGATGCTGATACTATTACTGTTAGTTTCATTGGCATTAAATCCTAGGTTGCTTTCATTCCAACAAAGCACCGAGTAGTAGACAACACATCAGTTTATGAACATACAGTTATGATTTACTTCTTTTATTACCACTTATTATCATAATTTGCCTCCCATGCCTAAAATAAATGTTTGACTTTATTGCAGTTGTTCTCGTTGATGGACACTAAGCCTCCCATCTCGAGGGCCAAGATGATCTCTATCACCAAATCTGCTATAAAAGCCATTAAAGTAAGTTTGTCTTTATTACATTGCTATAGCGCAGTATTAATACTCCGCACAAATGACACTTGAGGCTGAGATACAGAACAGATGGCTGCTATTTTTGAAACTATATTTCTAAATACACTGAAATATTCAAAGTCTTCTCTTATTATTTTTTCAGCTATACAAGCATGTTGTCCAAATTGTTGAAAAATTCATAAAGAAGGTAAGTACCCTCCTAAACACTGATATTATGTATGTTGGTCCTCTTAGCTTATTGAATGCATGCGTACATGTACTTTCCTCCTATCAGTGCAAGCCTGAGTACAAAGTTCCAGGGCTCTATGTGGTGGATTCTATCGTGAGACAGTCAAGGCATCAGTTTGGAGCGGAAAAAGATGTCTTCGGGCCCAGGTTTACCAAAAACATTACAGGAACGTTTGAAAACCTGTGCTTGTGTCCCACTGAGGATCGGGTGAGGAAGCAACGTCTTACCAGTTATACCTTTTTGTATGGTTTAAATAATTAAAATAGCTTTTTTAATGTGTTTCGTTCTTTATGTTTCCAGAGTAAGATAGTGAGAGTGTTGAATCTGTGGCAGAAGAATGGAGTGTTTAAAATCGAGGTGATCCAGCCTCTCTTAGACATGGCAGCTGGATCCAGCAGCTCAGCTGAGGCGGATGACGGTCCTGATGCAGGTAAGGCACAGACGTGTCCAAAAAACATTGTTCTCCCGCTTTATACGGTTCACGTATAACACAAAACTTATTTACGAATGCCTTTTTTTTTTAGCAGCATCTCCGCCTTCTCCCGTGCGAGAGCAGGAGTCTCATCCTGTGGTGACGTCAAACTCCATTGCAGCAGCTGTGCCTCAACTTCAAAATTCGGATGCTTTTGCAGCCGTTGCTCAGCTGATTCAGTCCTCTCAAGGACAGAAGGTTAGTCACACCCAGATTGATTCAATTTTGCTTCATGTCCAGTGTTTTCGAGATTTTAACACATAATGACGGGCTTAAAGGAGGGGTGCATGATCTCTGAAAGCCAATGTTGATATTTGAAATCACTTAACAAATACGCCCCTACTCCAATAGGATCTGGACCACCTTTTGATAGACACGCCCCTTATTGCTGATTAACTACAAGTGTGTTTTGGTAAATCATGCACCCCACCTTTAATTCAGTTAATTTAATTTTAAGCCCAGATGAACCCTGCTTTGCCGTAATGGCTCATGCATCATTATTTTAGGCTTTTAGGTACTGCATGTAAGTCATGTTTATACTTTCTAGAGGTTTATATGTTTATTATTTTTGAAGCTTCAGCAGATTCTGCAGAACTTTCAGGCTCCAGGAAAACCTCAGTCTCCAGCTGTGGATAACAACAGGAGTCACATCCACCTGCAGGCTCAACCAGTGACCGCAGCTCCCTCCACCCACGTACATCAGCACCAACACCACACACCACAACCGGTGGAGAAGAAGGCCACTTTCGACACAGTGAGTGCATTTACCTTCAGCAGTGATGGCCTTTCGCTAAGCTGCGCCCACCTTCGGTAACTGTTGCCCACTCAAACAAGCTTTACAGAATGCAATTGGAATGACATTTTAATAAATGTTTATATATATATATAACTGATAACAAGTTCCTAAAATTTCTGCAGTGTATTCAATGTGGTGCTGTAAAATCACTTGCTGTTGCTTCTTATTATAACCTGAACTTAAAGGGATAGTTTAGCCAAAAATGGAAATGTGACATTTATTCTTTAGCTGTGAATCATTAATCACAGCTTAACGTCGCCAGCTAAAAGTGATATTAAATGAACTCCGGTAAGGTAACTTTTAATATTACAGGATGCTACTCAACAAAATGTAGCCTTATGAGGGGGCGTGTACACAAACCTGTATAAACGCGGCTTAAAACAGCAGGTGGATGCCGACTATGCGCTTGTCAGCATTTTTTCAGCTAATCGCTTTGGTTGCTATTATACTTTTGCTTTTGTTTATCAATCATAGAATGATGCGCAGGGTGGTTGTTGTGATATTTGAAAAGTTTGGTTCCAAAACGCGATAAACGGCATTTAAAGTAAATTGTTAATTTTATGCAAAATCCAATATCCGGCGTGTTATTCTGTCATCTTTTTTTACCTTTTTTCCCAAAAATGCGATAAACGCCAGTCCTCCTTTTCTGCAGAATGCAATAAATCCGCTCAACAAATCACAGCGCACCAGTCCACAATAATGGCGGCGGGTTGAAAACACACAGAATCTTAGTTTTTCTCATATACTTTGTACTTCGTGATCAACAAACAAACAAAAACAAAATAATACTTTGATGGCATTGATAAACACGTGGTGGTTTTCTGTGGTGGCAACAAAATGTTGTTGCTTGTTCTTACACGACAGCATCAAGCTTCTGTCATGCTAACACATTGACCCCAGGGGATCTTATGAAAAATTTTCCATTATTTTACGTGAAGTCAACGAAAATTGAGCAGGACCAAAACATTTGACAGCTGATCGCTGTAAAAAAAGTTCAGTGACAACGTCTCAAGTATAACAGCAGCGATGACAGTGTTCTTAATATGACAAAGTAAGTGTTTTGATTAATGCCATTAATGTTTATTTTTTTATCAGTGTATACCACTAGTCAACTAAATGAATATAACATGACAAAGATGAATGCACATTTATACAATGATTCAATAGATTTATTGAATTTTGTGGAAAAAATAATCAGTTTTTATAATAAATCTTTGAAAATCAAATTATGGATTTGAATTTTAAATGTTATTATAACCTAAAGATGCTATGTGAAAGTTTGTAACAGAAAATAGTGGTTTTCATCTTGTTACTTTCTTGGTATAGAAAACACGTTTTACCCAAATTAGTCAAAATGGATGTATTCATTTGTCCTGCCCCCCCAACTGTGATTGGACGGCCGAGTGAGAAGTGACATTGATGAGCTGAGATTTTCACTAAACGTTAAAAAATGTTCTCGCTGAAAAATAAATGCCACCTGCTTTTTAAAAGCGTTGCTCTTCCATAGGAAACAATTGAAAACACGCCGGCATAAACTTCTTGGTGTACACGCCTCCTAACACTATTCCCTGTTTGTCTTTTTTTTAGACACTTCTTGACCGATTTGACTATGACGATGAGCCAGAAACTGGTGAGGAGGTCAAAAAGGATGAAACACAATCTATTCAACCTAATATGTAAGTGCCGGCTTTTTTTCTGGAATGTGTAATTCATTAAAAAAACTGCAATCCATATCCCTTGGTCAGTTTCGTGTTGCATTTTTCATTTATCATTTCTTCACAGAGGATTTCCTGAGCAGACTGCCGCAGGTTTTCCTCCAACAAATCAGATGCAGCACTTTCAACAACACATGATGGGTGTATCGCAGCACCAACAGGTACGTGGCCTAAAACTAATATTAACATGCGGTTTAATGTTACCTGATGTTTTCCTATAATTAAATCAACACTTTGGTTCTTGCTGGTGTGTGCTCAGGTTGTTATGCCTTCAAATGGACAGGTCCAAGGGTTTGGTCTTATGACCTCACAGCCTTTCCCAGGCATGATATCTCAGATGGGGCAGCCACACGCAGCTTTCCCCCCTCAGAACGACACCTTTAACCAGATCATGGCTGGACATCATCAGGTAAAATTATTCGTGAATCATTTAGTCTGTCATGAATAATTTGTTATTATAATAATAATCATGATACCAATCTCATAGGAAATGCAGACAAATTCAGATGCAACTTCGAGTCATTACCCCGATGACAAAAGGTCAAGATCGCGCTCAGGGTCAAGGTATATAAAACAAGCTCAACTAATTTTAAACCATGTTTATTTGTATTTTGAAGCCTCATACCAAGGCTAGATGCTATCATGACACTAGTCCTGAGACTATAGACGTGTTTTTCAGGTCTCCTAAAAGAAGAAGGTCCCGTTCGAATTCCCGCGGCAGACGAATGCGCCATCGCCGTTCTCGATCCCGTTCGCGAGAGCGGCGGCATCATTCGCCTCACTCACGGTCTCAGGAAAGGAGAGATAGGGAAAGAGAGCGAGAACGACGACAGAAAGGTCTCCCGCCTGTAAAGGGTAACACTCTCAGTGGTAAGCAAAGACGCATTTATTCCTGTATCCAGCAGCGCCACTGATCTCATATATATACTTGTCTAAGATTGTACAGTTAATCTAGAATTATATTTCTCCCATTCAGTGTGCAGTACAACCCTTTGGGTGGGTCAGCTGGATAAAAGGACGCATCAGCAAGACGTGGCTTGTCTGCTAGAAGAGTTTGGCCAGATAGATTCAATTAACGTAAGTTCAATATAAAGGGTTACTGTTTTCTTCTTAAAACGGTGACATGCCATTTTAGATTTCTCTGCTCACATTTTTGTTTTTGGTTTGGGTAGATGATTCCTCCTCGTGGCTGTGCCTACATTGTCATGATCCATCGTCAAGATGCCTATCGAGCTCTGCAGAAGCTTAGTAGAGGTCCAAACAAACTTAACCAGAAAGCTATTAAGGTACTAGACAATTGTTTTTCAATAGTGTTAGGTTTTAAGCATGGTTACTTTGTAACACTTGCACAGTAGATCCTTGCATGTTGGGAAAGTTCACCCAAAAATGAAAATTCTGTCATCGTTTTCTCTGAACCTGTATAAGTTTCTGATAAACGCAAAAGAAGATATTTTGATGAATGATGGTAAGCACACAGCTAATTGTAACCATTGACTTCCATAGTAGGAAAAACAAAAACAGTGTGATTCAAACTGTGTGCTTACCATCATTTAGCAAAATATCTTCTTCATCATTTATCACATTACTTCCATATTTGTTTTCCTACTATGGAAGTCAATGGTTAAAGGGATAGTTCACCCAAAAATGAAAATAATGTCAAAAATGACTCACCCTCATGTCGTTCCAAACTCGTAAGACCTCCAATCATCTTCTGAACACAGTTTAAGATGTTTTAGATTTAGTCCGAGAGCTTGCTGACCCTTCATTGAAAATCTATGTACGGTATCAAATGTACATCATCAAAGTAGTCCATGTGACATCAGTGGGTCAGTTAGAATGTGTTGAAGCATCGAAAATACATTTTGGTCCAAAAATTAAAAAAAATTACGACTTTTTTCCGCATTGTCTTCTCTTCCACTTCTGTTGTGAAGCGCATGCGCAAGACTACAGTCACGTGACTGCAGCCATGCGGATGACATGTTATCCTCAGACAAGTTTGCAAAGTTTTTTTTTTCAAACTTAAAGCATGCATCTCCCTCAGACTGTAAACGAAGCCTGGGCGCACAAAAAAAACAGCTGGGGCGCACCAGATAACACGTCAGCTGTGTCATACGTCATCTGCAGTTATGCGACTTTAGACTCATGCATGCACTTCACAACAGACACGGAAGAGAAGACAATGCTGAATAGTCTTAATTTTTGTTATTTTTGGACCATAATGTATTTTCGATGCTTCAACACATTCTAACTGACCCACTGATGTCACATGGACTACTTTGATGATGTTTTTATTACCTTTCTGGACATGGACAGTAAACCGTACGGAGATTTTCAATGAAGGGTCAACAAGCTCTCGGACTAAATCTAAAACATCTTAAACTGTGTTCCAAAGATGAACGGAGGTTTTACGAGTTTGGAACGACATGAGGGTGAGTCATTAATGACATTATTTTCATTTTTGGGTGAACTATCCCTTTAAGGTAGCTGTGTGCTTACCATCATTTATCAAAATATCTTCTTTGTGTTCATCAAAATCCAAAAACTCATACAGGTTTACAGCATGAGGGTGAGTAACTGATGACAGAATTTTCCTTTTTGGGTGAACTACCCCTTTTCCCTCGGAAGAAACCCAGGTCTTTTTTACTCTTTTTTTTTTCCTCCCGTTGATGAGTAATCTCGTCAATTAAGAGGGAACGTTTTCCTGCCAATGACGAGTTTTTACGGCAATCCCTATTTTCGCTATTATCCACCAGTTTGGCACTCTTACCTAACTTAATAAAACACTAAATTATGCATTATTATGTTTCTTCAGATTGCCTGGGCTCTAAACAAGGGCATTAAAGCAGAGTTCAAGCAGTTCTGGGATGTGGAGTTAGGGGTCACTTACATACCCTGGTCCAAAATCAAACAGGAGGACCTGGATGTGTTTAGAGAAGGAGGGATGTTGGATCCTGATTCTCTTGCACCAGGTAGCGGTTTGATTCCCCTTTGCTACTGGTTTCCTCTAGAAATTTTTTTTAGGAGTGATGATTTTATTAAGCATTCGACTTATTTTTGTTGACAGAGTGGAGAGACTCTCAGAGTGAGCTGGAGAAACCAGAGGAGTCCCAGAATGGCAGGGCTGATGTAAGGAAAATTGAGGAGACACCTACAGTTGTACCTATGCAGGTAAGCCCAATTATTTTAATATTCAAAAGTTACAATTTATCTTTCCCCAATAAGAAAGTATACAATTTATTTATTGTTTGCTATATTTCGTTTTAGCCTCAGGTTCCTCCTGTCCAGCCAATGGGAGCAGTTGGCGTTCTACCGCCAGGATTCCACGGACACATGAATATGCCACCCCCGTCATTCCCACCAGGGGTTCCCCCACCTCCGGGCCATTTTATACGGCCAGGCTTCAATCCCATGCAGATGCCACCGGGTAAAACTCAACACAATCACAATATTGGTGCCTATTTAAGTTGTTAACAGCTTATTAGATAAAGGAAAATATGCATGTGGTGGATCAGGATCGAATATTTATTGTTTGAAAAACTTTTTTCACTCAGCATATTAACTTAGAAACTTGTTTTTTGGGTTATGCTTCAGGATTTCTGCCTCCAGGTGCCATGCCTCCACTGGGCACTCCTGGACCTCATCCACCTACAGCAGGGATCAACATGCCTCCAGGTATGACATTAGCTTTTAGTTTTTATTTACATTATTGGCATCGTTAAGCTGATTTTTCCCATAATTCATTTGCAGTTGGCGGCTCAGTTGAAGACCTGTCAAGTGATCCGGCAAGAATCAACAATGACGGAACAGATGGTGAATCTCATCATCTTTTATTTAGAAAAGCTGTACTTTTACATATTTTTTCAACCTATCTGTGTTTTAATCTGTGCTTTCATGCATTTTGCAGGAAATCAGGTGCCTCCTGGAGGTCCACCCGGGATGGGCATGCAATCACCACCTGGTCTTTTAGGTTCAAGGCCAGGTTTAATGCCTCTGCAGCGCCCCCCAGGGATGCCACCCCCACACATGCAACGCTTCTCCATTCCACCTCCTCGACCTGGCATGCCACCCATACATCCACAGATGATGCCACCCAGGGGTCCCCCTCAAATGATGCACCGTGAGCCACCACCCAGAGGTTTTGGCATGCCGCCCCCTCCTCATGGCATCCGGGGCCACTTTCCTCCTCCTGGACCTCCCTTTATGAGACCCGGCGGTCCAAGACCAGATGGGCCAAATGACCACGAGGGCAGACCGTTCAGGGGCGAGCGCCCTGGGCTAGGAAGGGGAAGAGAGCGGGAACAAGAGTGGTTTGGAGGGCGCCGTCCATTCGGGGAGGCTCACGGCGGGGAGAGGTCAGAAGGTCGAGAGCGATTTGGAGGCTGGCATGAAGAACCGGATAAACAAGGCGGATGGGAAAGAGAGCGAGAACGGAGTGATTGGAGGAGTCCAGAACGAGAGAGGGATCGAGCAAGGGACGGTGGTGAAGAGCGGAGCAAGCGCTCGACAGGGAGTAGAGAACCAGGGACTCGAGAGAGAAGCACACGCTGGGATAAAGACGATAGACTCGATCGACTGGGTCAAACTGTCGAAGAACCCACGGAGAAACAAAATCAAGATTCAACCAATACCAATGAGTCCAATGCAAACTCTGCTAAAGAACTTCCTGAAGCCATAATAGACTCAAAAGTCTCAGAACCTATAGCAGAGAACGAATCTGTCCAACAAACACATACAGAAGAGTCATAAATGGCTCTAAATGTATACATTAAGTGTCCCTGAGTCAAAGACCTTATAAGTTTTTCCCCATGTCAGTGCTAATCATGAAAACTGCTGGCTGATTAAGAAACAACAAAGCAGCGTTACTACACCTGCTTGGATGCTTTATACATGTAATACTTGGTTTTTCAGCACAAACCAAGATTTGTTGAAGTTAATTGTATTTAGCGTCTTTGGCACACGTGGAGCGTTGCCTTGTGAATTATTGTCCCAGCTCAATGAAGCTTGAATGTTGTATTAAAACAAAAGAAAAAGAAGCGATTAATGAATTTCTGCTGTAAATATGCTAACATTACTCAAATAATATTTGTAGATTTTGACCTGGAGTTGTTTTTTTTTCTTTCAGTTATATCCCCGTTGAGTTTCAGTAAAGGAAACATTGACTAAAATATGACATTAAGGCCCCTTTGCTGTAATGTTTTTAACTTAATGTTTACAACATACAAGAAATAAGATGTTTTTATAATGTTTACGTTTCTGGATGTAGGAACTTCAATATTTCAGCGATAGGGAATTGGTTTTAATAAAATATTTTCATACCAAATGAATGAACTTTTATGCAAGTAGCTTCTGTTTACCCTAGCGTGTTTGATAAGTTTGTGCCAACTGGTAATTCTAGTAATAATAAGGTTAAGTTAATGATGATGATGATAATGAATAAACTGACCACAATTCGCTGGGCCATATGCCATACACAACCAGTTTGCCTCGATTTTGTTGAATTTATCGTGTGACACCTATCACAAATTTATCAGTGGCTTCAGTAAAGAGCGTATTACCACGTGTGAAGAACAAAGTAACAACCATGTGATAAATAAATAAACAAGCATTTATTATATATAAACACATAAGTTTATCCTGGTGCAATGCATCAATAGGACTCGAGAAGATGCCTTGAAATGTGCAGCTTCCTAAAACCGGAAGTTGGGGCGGGACATGGTGAGTAGCTCCTCCCTTTTAAAATAGCCGTTTAGTTTTTCATAGCATGGAATATTTTTAATGTAATAGAATAAAATATAATACAAATATGAACCGTGAAACATTTAAAACCTTCTTCCCAAACGGTTTATATTTTATACACTGCATAGTATAAAATTAAAAGCAGCATGAAAGATAAACGTCAACTCCATATGACACACCTGACTTTTGACCAATCAGCGTCCGCCTGTCTATTCCGCGCCTCGATTGGTTAGTTCAGCTCAGGCTCCACCTTTTCTTATCAAACATTATCGAGTTCTCTGACAGTCGTAACTTCGTCGCTTTGTATAATCCAAAGGAAACATGCCATCAAAAGCGGTTTGCGTGCTCAAAGGAACCGGTGAGGTGACCGGCGTTGTCCATTTCAACCAAGAGGTAAAAATGCTGTGTTTTTTGCGCGTGTAACTTACGTTTTAATGACGTTCTCGGAGAGGCTTGCACGCACGCTAGAAGCTAACCTGCAAACACAGCACGAGCTCATTCAGACCGTTATGAGATTAATATTAAATTGTGCAACAAGTGATTTGCTTACAGTTGCATTACAATCAGTGTGGTATTACTGCGTAAACTGTGTTTTTTTGCTAAATCGGCTAATGAACTAGAGTGACCTTACGTGTTAATTAAGTGATAGTGAATCTCAGTGTAATTGGATGCGGTGTCAAAATGTGCAAAAACGGTAGTACACTTAAATGTCGACCTTTAATATGGTGGCAGGTTGGCGTTTAGGCAACGCCCCCTGCACGCGCATACATTTATGTCCTAATAACAGATTAAGTGTTCTTAACATGAAATTGCCACGCGGTTTACATCTTAAATTCAATTATGTATGACTCCGGTGCATAATGGAACTAACAGTTAGAAATATGTTGAAAAAAACAGAATTAAAAGTTTGCTGAGTCATTATGATGGCACTGTTTGATGTTAAAATTTAGCCAAGTAGGACATAGATTATAGGTTACAATTCACAATTTTTATCTATAGCTCAGGTGTTTTTAATTCGTCAGCCGAATCCCCTTGACCTAAGTTACGTGTAGTGCCCTCTAAGAAGTTTTTTTTTTTTCATTATAATATTATATAATTAATTTACGTATTATTGGACCATCATCTTGTAACTTATCTTTTATTTCAGTTTTCTGTAAAGGTCACATGACAGATTAAAAAAAATATATTTAAATTATTCATTTACATTTTAATGATTTAATTATAATTGTTCGTTTTTTTTCATCAACTTACTAACCCCCTGCAGTTCCCCCCAGTTTGGGAAATGCTAATCTAGCTAGCAAGACGTGATGTTGTGCTAGGTTTAATGTTAAAGGGATAACGTTAGTTAACCCAAAAACGAAAATTCTGTCATCATTTTCTCACTGTCATGTTGTTACAAACCTGTATAAATAAATTTTTCCTGATTAACACGAAGGAAAATATTTTAAGCAATGTTTGTAACCAAACTGACCATGAGCCCCATTCCCTTTCATAGTAGGAAGTGTAAAAAAATACTATGGAAGTGAATGGGGCTCATGAACCGTTTGGTTTCAAACATTGCTCAAAATATATTCCTTCGTGTTCATTAAAACAAAGTTATTTATACAGGTTTGTAACAGGTTTGTTTGCATTTTGGGGTAAACTATCCCTTTTAAATACAAAGATATTTTGTTTAATCACATCATACTTCATTATTACACCCTTATTTTGAAGTAGATCTTCACATCTGTCAGTACATATGCTATTCACAAATTAAAAAAAGTTTTAGTTAAACTAAACAGACAAGTAATGTGTTTGTGTTTAGGATGGTGACAATGCTCCAGTGACGGTCTCAGGCGAAATCTCTGGTCTTACACCTGGAGAGCATGGTTTCCACGTCCATGCTTTTGGGGACAACACAAATGGTGAGAGCACCACTGCTCCTTTCATGGACCTCGAAATATAGGTTAATCCTATTAGGCCTTTTAGAAAAAGTTAAAATGTTCATCAAAGGCTTTGTTAGTAAACAGAGAATGTCATTACAGTTATAATTGATTCCATAGATGAGCTTTTATTTCCTGTGTGTTGTATGCAGGCTGCATTAGTGCAGGACCACACTACAATCCTCACGATAAGACTCACGGGGGACCCACAGATGCAAACAGGTGGGTTTTTGATGATGTTGCAGACTTAGGAAATGCTGTAAAGATATATGGTAAATAAAACTTGCAAAATATATCATTTATGCATTCACGGTTTATCTAGGTATATATTCAAATTTCACTTTTTAATGTTTAGTTTTTGCTCTCTGTAAAGTCTGCCTATTCACCTTGTTGTAAAATTACACAAACTTCCCTTGCATACTTATGGCATATGTAAAGAGCAGGAAATCCACTTTAACATGCATTTCTCAATGCTTAGGAGGTCACATGACATGTGTAAAGTTGTGACAGTACAATAGTACAGAGATACAATCAAATGGTACTATGAACATAGAAGGGGGGGCTAATGGTTAGAAGTCAGGCATATAACCGAAGGTCACAAGTCTCACGGCCATCAGGTTGCGACTGAGGTGCGCTTGAGCAAGGCACCTAATCCCCAATTGCTCACCAGGCATTGCAATGACCGCTTTCCTGTGTTTTAGCAGATGTGTGATTTTATTACTGTAATGTGCCTGCTTTAGACATGTCGGCGACCTTGGTAACGTGACAGCGGGTGCTGACGGTGTTGCAAAAATCAACATTGAGGACAAAATGTTGACACTGAGAGGGCAACACTCCATCATTGGGAGGACCATGGTGGTAAGAAAACGAGAACTGAATTACATGAACTCTCACAACTTAATGCTGCATATTTAAAAATAAATCTGTGTACTTTGCATGTACTTGAATACAATGAATTGTTTATTGTGTGTGCTTGTGTGTGTTTACACACAAATACTTAATGACTGTTGTTGCAACATTACTCATGAGTTGCACTGTATATGGTTTATGAGTGGCACATCTAATGCCTGTTTACCAAGAGATATTAAAGGACAAGTTCGGTATTTTAGACTTAAAGCCCTGTTTTCAGATTGTTTATGGTGAAATAGAACGGTTTTGACTGAAATTTCGACATTTTCGGCTGCCCTGAGAATTTTTGCGTGTTTGTTTCAGCTCAGACCTCTACAATGGGTTTAATGGTGCACTGGAACAATCCTTCCTAAAATGCATTAAACTTTCGTTTACAAAGACGTGAAACTCACCGAGTGGTCAGGGGTGTTCACTGGTATGCTCACACAAAAATCGCTCCAAAAGACGCATTCCAACAGGTTTTATCGTAGTGTTTACCAACTCCATTTACTTGTATTAGATGTGCTGTGAGGTACGGAATTACTCCGCGCCGGGAACTTTGTTTCTATTCTTGCAATTGGCAAAGGCGGATTAGCGCCACCACCTGGGCTGGAGTGTCTATTATTCAAGCGCTAAGCGGAAGAATGTACGGGTGTGAGGCGTTTGGGAAAATAGGTCAACAAGTTAACAACGAATGCTAAAACAGCTGTTGGAAAGCATCTTTTGCAGCGATTTTTGTGTGAGCATACCAGTGAACACCCCTGACCACTCGGTGAGTTTCACGTCTTTGTAAACGAAAGTTTAATGCATTTTAGGAAGGATTGTTCCAGTGCACCATTAAACCCATTGTAGAGGTCTGAGCTGAAACACAAACACGCAAAAATTCTCGGGGCAGACGCATATGTCGAAATTTCAGTCAAAACCATTCTATTTCACCATAAACAATCTGAAAACAGGGCTTTAAGTCTAAAATACCGAACTTGTCCTTTAAGAAATGATAGCTGTTGAGAAATACATATGCAAATCTTGTTGATGCTTTGAATGTGGCTATTTACAAATTCTACTTGGAAAAATGATTTTTACAGATTTGTTATGCTTGTTGTTACAGTTTTTTACAGACGCTAGGACACATTTCTCAATACTTAGGTCACTTTTGCAAAACTCTTCACGCAGTTCTCATAACCAATTTTCAGCTTGGCAAAGCAGTTCATTTCACATTCAAAATGCACTACAAATACCAAAACACTTTATTCAGGTCTCAAATCAACTCATTCTTTCAGAACACTAGCAAAGGTTGACAGCCGACAAACACACTTTGTCACCCACAAATCAATGACCTAAAAAACACTAACAACATGTAGCATTATCAAATGTTTTCTTGTGTAAAACAAGGACACATCTCTGTTTATAATTCACTGCAATATATTTTACTGGAATGAATCAGACTTGATGCAGAATTCGTCAATTTTTTATGTAGTTTGTTTTAAAAATTTTGTAATTTATATACACACCATCCACGGATACAGATACAATAGTAATGCTAATCTACTCGGTCTTCTCCATTTGGCCAATTGTTTTTATAGCATTTAATTTTAAGATTTAAAATATATTTCATTAAAATATAACTGTAGAAATGTAGCAAATTTCAGTCTTATTCAGTTTTGTATTATGTTATTATTTTGAACATAAGTTTAACAGTTTTAAAAACAATATGTAAGGATGTGCAAATTGCCCTGTATGTATAAAGAGTTTTGGCAGTTGTTGTGTCTGAATGAGAAAAGAATTCATGAAATTTGAGAGATATAGTCATTGAATGCATTTTGTGCCAAAACAATGATAATTGATCCTCAGTTTACCCCACAAAGACTCCTGTTGTGCTCACTGTGTGAAGAGTTTTGCAAAAGTGATCTAAGTATTGAGAAATGTGTCCTAGCGTCTGTAAAAAACAATGTGGTCTAATGTCTCTTCTCGGGTGTTTTTTTTTTTTATAAAGATTATAAATGATTATTTAACAAAACTAAACTTAAGGTAATTGCAATGACTTCAAAACCACAAATTGACCACAAATGTATTTTAGCATTATATATAGTAGTATATTATTAGGGATGCACCGATAGGATTTTTTTGGGCCAATACTGATTTAAACAGACAAATAAATATCGGCGCATCACTATATATTATGAAATAAATGTTACAAATGGTAAAACAGAGTAAATCTAAACTGAAAGCACAAATTAAAATAAAATGGAAATAATAACCCCATTCTGATTCGTGTATGTTCTGCTCTAGATCCATGAGAAGGCAGATGACCTGGGTAAGGGTGGCAATGAGGAAAGCCTTAAAACTGGAAATGCTGGAGGTCGTCTGGCCTGCGGAGTGATAGGCATCACCCAGTGAAGCCCAAAGCCAGTTTAGAAACCTCGGTGACCAATTGCCTCCTGAAAGCACTTAGTTTGTTAAATAATTCATTTCTATTTTTACAAGATAATGTTCAAAGAGTAGTTTAGCCATACTCTACATGTGCTTTCCGTAATGCACTTCTGTATGTTTGCATCTGTAAAGTGACTTTCATTTCTGACATTTGCTTTACAAAATAAACAAGACAGTTTACCATGTTTGTTGTGTCATCGTGTGAACTATAGACTTATGAAAAAGTTGTAAACCGGTTCCTGTTACTTGAATGAGTACTGCTTTTGTATTCATACATTCCCATTGTAATAAGTTTCTGCCATAGAGCACGTCTACTGTTACTACAATAAAACTATTGTAACATCTGAATAGTGATCACTAGAAAGCAAGTTGTGTAGTTTTAGTAGGAACCGTATCTGGGGCAACTGTGATATTTTGAAAGCTTGCTGCCATGGTAAATGTTTCTAAGGGAAGTGTAACTTGTTTGACAAGTTCAGGCCATTATTCATTGTTTAGTTTATACCACTAGATGGTGCAGTGTTCACATGCCTGCATAAAAGGCCCACACTCAGCTGGGACTGTATCCTTTAAAGAGGTCCTAATTTATACCATTTAGGTACACATATGTACACTGTAAATAATCATTGTTGCACTTACATTTTCAAGTTTAAACAACTTGAAATGAGAACGTTTTTGTAACTTTTAGAAGGATCTCTTGTCAGAAATTCAATATAATATACATAATTATATTATCAGTGGTGTATAAAGACCTTACATAATGAACTGTATTGTTTTTATTACCTTATTATGAGCAGTTTTTTATTTCCATACATCATGGGTCCCATTACATGAAAGTCGCCTCTATGTTTCTACAGTAGCCCTAAATGGACAAACTCTTCTACAGAGCGCGTTTCGTTCCTACAATGACATGTTTGTCCTGTGGCAGCTACCATATGCATTTTCAATTTAAAGGAAAACGCCACAGTTTTTCAATATTTTACTATGTTCTTACCTCAACTTAGATGAATTAATACATACCTATCTTTATTCAATGCGTGCACTTAATCTTTGTACAGCGTGTTGTGAATGTGTTAGCATTTATCCTAGCCCCATTCATTCCTTAGGATCCAAACAGGGATGAATTTAGAAGCCACCGAACACTTCCATGTTTTCTCTATTTAAAGAACGTTACATGAGTAGTTACACGAGTAAGTATGGTGGCACAAAATAAAATGTGGCAATTTTTTACCAGATAAAAATGAGAACTATATTGTATGGCGGAAGAGCACTTACCGTAGTTTGCAGCACTTCGACATTCGGCGCAATAATATTGACGGAAGTTTGAGCGAGTGGGGGAGTAGTCAGGTGTGATGATGTTACTGCGTGCCAAGGTCTAAGTGCTCTTCCGCCATACAATTATTTTTATTTGCTTTAAATAGGGAATACATGATCTGTTTAATGGCTTCTAAATTCATTGAGGCGTCAAATTCACGTCTACCGCGTCTAGTTTGTGGCTTGAACATTTTGAGTTTACTCGCTTCATTGGTGAGTGTAATTCTAGTCATCAAGACATTCACGTGGAAATTCGCGTCATGGGAGGGGCTTCTGCGACTCTGCTCACTTCCTGTAATCACATCACTACTAGAGCAAGTTCCTGAAAGGTTAACGTGGCACGTTTTTCCGCCAAAGTTCAACATTTTCCACACACACGTTTGCCGCGGCAACGCTCAATTCGCGCGAATAAGGGGGAATCAGGTCTACCGTGCCACGCTAAATGCCTCATTCGCGCCGCAAGACCTCCATTGACTTAACATTGAAATCAGTCGCTTGACGCCTCTACCGTGGCTGGTGTGAACGCAGCATAAGGAATGAATGGGGCTAGGCTAAATGCTAACATATTTCACCACGCACTGTACAAAAAATAAACTGCACGCATTGAATAAAGATAGGTATGTATTGTTTTGTCTAAGCTAAGGTAAGAACATAGCAAAATATCGAAAAAATGGTGGTGTTATCGCAATATCAAATTCTCACCACTAGATGCAGCTAGGATTTACACACAACACCCAAGCTAATTTAACTTAATTTTTATAATTTATAGCAACTTCTTTTCTAGTCAAGAAAGACAAAATGAATGATTAAGTCAAGTCAATTAAACTTGACTTAATCGATTAAAGTTTGTCCCTGTGAGGTACTATTAGGCACTTTTTAGGTTAAACATTTGTACTTTTTGAAAGGGTGCAGGTGTGCCTTCAGTACTTTTCAAGTAATTTATTTTGACATTTTTAAGTTCATAATAATAAGGTTTATAATTGCATAAGTGAATTGATAAATATCTAACCTTTCCAACTTGTATCACAATTGCTAATGGTAGTGATAGCATTTTAAAGCAATTTAAAGATTTAAAATGTTTTTCTGTCTTGCAGGTAGTTCCCCTTCAATTTATTAAACATGTGGTCATGGGCATCGAATCGTGAAATATATAAAAGTAACCCCTCTGAGTTCTTGAGATTGAACTCTTGTTCTATGAATATGATTTTAAAGTGGGTGGTCGCGCCCTTGACATCAGACTCTATATCTGATACCGCTATTAAACAGCTGCTCCCGCCGATGCAGGCCAGCTTTTGCAGATGGCTAGCGGATGGCTGCTGAAATTACATGCTCCAAAACATTTTTTTTTTTTGCTTCTTTTAATGGGCAAGTCTCCCGTGTGAAGAAACTTGGCATTTTCAGTTTCCTCTCCAGAGGAAACGAGATTCCTCACATCCCCAGAGAGTAAAAAACCTGCAACCTACAGAGATGAGTTTCACACTTCAATACAAGCCTTACAGTCAATTTTAATATTTATAATAAATGTCTGATGTTATGGCACTCACGCAATACCTTACATTTCACACACTATGCATGTGTTGATTTTAGTGGTTGTACTGAACTGCCAATTCATGCCACCTTCTCAAAGAGAATAAAAAACAGAAATTGCTCCTTTACTTGGTAATAATTTCTTTTGCACATTGAAGTTGGAACAGCATAAAAGACCTTAAAATGTTTTGAGGAAGCTCAATTTTGGGCCTCGGATGAACAAATGTTCAGAAGCATACAGAGTCACTGGAGCATGATGAGTCAAAATGCTGGTATAAATAGCATCAGCATGGCAGGCCATGAATAATGAAGAAGTTGCCCGTCTCACAGGAGCGAGAAGGCACAACTCACAGGCCCTACCCAATATCAAGATGGGCTTCAGGTGGGGTGTGCTTTGTTCAGAAGGGTTGAGACTTTTTGTTTATGTTTGTGTGAGAGATATATGAAGGTTACTGTAAAATACTTTTACTGTTCATGTCTGTCTACATATAATTATTGTTTTGATACCAAGACTTGGCTTGAGGCTGAATTGTAAAATTTCCTCCAAAACAAAAAGTTTATAGCACCCATTGTTTAGTTCTTCAAACACTCGTGCCTCAGCAGGAATGTACAAAAGCTACAAGAAGGTACAAAAGTTGTCACTGGGGTGGTAAAAGGTGCTTCCATAGAAGACAGAGGTACATATCTGTAAAATGGTACATATTAGGACCTTTTAAAAAGGTACCGTCCCTATGACAACTTTTGTACCTTTATTTTGGGAGTGTACGAGACTACTTGGTTACTTCTCTGGCTTTTTTTAACAAAATAAATCATTTTATAATCGATTACCTGATGAGTCACTTGTACTCATTGTTTCCTAGCAACACAGTTGGATATTTTAGATCCTTGTAGGTGGAAAGTACGTATTGGTGGGGATGTTTGGTTCGCTGTTATTGTTACATAAGAGCTCCCTACGCTTGAAAGAACCTACAATGGTTTTATTGAATCACTGACCCTTCTGCTTTATATTTAGGTCTCAGTCATCGCTTTTTTACATGTCCATTTGTACAGACTGAAATAGGATATGCTTTTGTTTGCATAAGCCCGTCGCTACTAATCCTCGGATCTTGCATTCAAGACATCCTTTATTTTATTCCCCACTGGCTCTTTTATAGTCTGGAGATATTTTTGAACCAATGTTAGATGTCTATGCTAGAGGTCAGATGCCATGCATGTTCTTCATACTACGAGGCAGGGGTCAGTAAAAGCTCACTTACAAATAACTGCAGAATCTCCCAGACCAGACCTTTGCTCCCTTGGTATGCGTGTTATTTAACCAGAATCTCGACATGTACAGTGCCAGTGATGTATAGGGTTGCTGTGTGGTCCACTTTCAACCACATTTACTGCCTGAAAAAGTTTCAATGGGCTTCCATGTTGTATAACTCTTCGTGAAACCAGTACAATGCCAAAAGCATCTCTTTGAATGTAAGCTGGACATAAACGATCCATATTTATGTCTGCATTTGATATATTTGCTCCACATGTTAGGTAAAATTACTATCAACTGTTCTTAAATTTTTAATCTTGTTGGAAGAAAACATGAAATGTGTAATAGCAATAATTCTTAAGTGTTTTAATTTGGCTTTTTGTGTGTTACATATTTTTCTAGACTATGCACTCTTAGAAAAAAAGGTACAAAAGATGTCAATGGGGCGGTACTTTTTCACGTTTAATACAGGTGCATATTGGTACCTCAAAGGGTAGATATACTAAATAAATATTTTGGCACATTCATATTCTGTCTACAAAAGTAATTTAAAACGTTTATACATACACCTTCAGATTTTTATAAAACATTTTATGCAAACATTTCAGTCATTTCAACTTTTGAATGGTTGTGTGCATTTAGTTATGTAATACTAAAGCCTTCTTATATGATGTCGAAACTATATTGTGTTTTATTTGGCATGGCATTAAAGGTATGTGCTTGTTTAGAGATACTCGTTATCTTATCAAAGTCTTGCTTTGGGCAGGTTCTCACAGCCGTTACAAAGTTTGACTTTCGACCCTACGACGATGGTCCATATATGCAGACAGGGACTGATCCTTGGTGTAAACTGATCTTAGCAAATCAATCAATCAATACAATAGCCAAGCCGATCAATACATTATCACATATACAGTCTTCTATGCAATACATCCCCAAAGTCTTAGTACATTATATATTCCTTCCAAAATTACTTTTTTCTATAGCAGCCATAAATCCATGTGCCAAATAAGTTTGGGATTGTGGGACATTCCCACATAGTGCAAACAGAAAGTAAAATAAAAAAAACTTATTGCACAAGATGATAATATAAGGTCAGTAAGAGTACTTGCCTAAACTCATACCAGCTTCATACTTTGACTCTGTTTTACATTTACCCTATTTGTTTACTGTAGGGTTGGAGGATTCTGCAGAAGTTCTTATTTAAATAGCAGTTATTTAAATTTCTAATATTAGCACAAAGGCGAATGACCGTTGCAGGTGTGGCCACAGAAGAGAGAAGAGAGAGGTGGAAACAAACAGGTTTACAGCTGAACTTGTAAAAGGGTGAGTTAGAATTGTTTACTCTCTTTGTTTATACATGTGTTTGAATCTACATAAGAAAGCATTATTTGTTTGCCTTGCATGGAAAACAATCGTTCTTCATATTTGCATATTTATTTAGAAACTTTTATTTATTATACAGAGCAGTTTTGTTTATATTGTGTTGTGTATCAGATATATATTTAGAAAATAAAAACAAATATAAGCATTTATATTTTGCATAAGGAACCCCATTTTCAATTTGTTTATTTTTACATTCAAAGTGTTTGTAAAATGACAAAAATATACATATATTACATATTTGTCATGTACATTACACTTTTGTAACATTAGAAAATTTGTCGCTGTAATAATATTATGACAACATCCAGCACCATTCTCAATAGTTTCAACCACACTGATAAATATACTTTCCATTAAAATTAGCATACATCAATGGCAGTAAAATAATTACGTTAACCTTAAATTTTTCAAACATACATATTTAACAATTGTGATAATATACACTACTATTAAAATAAGGTTATACAGGGGTTTTTGCAGCGATGCCATTTTTGGTTCACCAAAGATCCTTTTCATTCATCCTTACATAAAAAAAAAGAGATAAAAAGCTTGCATACACTTTAAAGAGGTTTTTGCATCTGAGCTCTTCAATTCCTTTCTTACCTTTCTGTGGATTTTTAAGGTTCCTAGGACCATATACACTTTAATATATAAGCTTTGTTGGTTCAACTTGAAAAAGTAAGTGTTTATTTTTAATTTTAAGTTATTTCAACTTAAAGTATTTTTGGATGAATTAAAGGTATAGTTCACCTAAAAATGAAAATGATGTCATTACTTTCTTATCCTCATGTTGTTCTAAATCTGTATAAATAATTTTTTTAATTTTTTTGATGAACACAAAATAAGATATTTTGATAAATGACTGAAGGCATACAGCTTGTAACCATTAACTTCCATAGTAGGAAAAACAAATATGATGGGATTCAGTGGGTACCATCAACTGTGTGCTTACCATCATTTATCAACATATCTTCTTCATCATTTATCACAATACCTAAATAACATTTGTTTTCCTACTATGGAAGTCAATGGTTACAATCAGCTGTGTGCTTACCTTAACAAAAAAACTGCGTTTGTGTTCATCAAAATAAAAAATCTCATAGGTTTACAACAAATGAGGTTGAGTAAATGATGACAGAATTTTCATTTTTGGGTAATCTAGCCCTTTAACGAACACTTGCTTTCCAACAAATCTTTTTTTTTACAGTGTAGCTTGACAAAAAACCTTTATTCCTAAGTGAATATCAATTATTTTCTCATTAAGGTAATTAGAATAACATTTTTGTATCATTAAAGTAGTGAGAGCTGATAGGAGAAATGCATAAAACCACATAATAAAAACATCAAAAACACAATCCCAATAGTACTAAAAAGCTACAGCTTTTCTAATGCAAAATATGTTTCATTTTTATCTTTGATTTTCCGAATTAAGTATGTCCCAGACATGCTCCATTGCTTTGGGTTAAGTGTTTTTATTGTCAGTATACCACAGGCAGGTTTAGTCACCCCACCCACCCATCATTCCTGACCTCTATCTCTAGTTTAAGGTTATTTCAGACCCCGATAAAAACAGCCGTCTCGCTTTCTCCGAGCTCATTAGACGAGGCAGGCAATTAGAGACATTAATTGCAACGGGGGCATAAGGAGGAGGAAATGTACACCTGGAGGCAAAGGAAAAGTGGGCGGGACTTAAAAGTGCAGGGGTGATTGGACGAAGCCATCTGTGTGTGCGTGTGGACGTCTGCATCTCTGATGACTCTCAGCATCCTAATGAAGCATGCAAATATAACTGCATAACAGAGCAGAGAGTGTTTTTTTTTTTGGTTACGTTCTCAGCTGACCTTGTCTGTCAGTGAGGCTTTGTGTAGTAGGAGATGTTCTTTGTGGTGTGCTGTGTGCCTTCAGAGTGATTTTGAATTGGTTTTCAGGACCCTCGGGTCAGGTCTCTAGGGGGAGAGGTTATACTATTGCATATCTGTGCAAACTGTATCAGCAGCCAGCACATAAAAGCTGTTTCTGTCTCATAGAAGTGTCCCCAGTTGTTTTTTTATGTGTATGTACTGTCTAAGTAGAAAAATGTGTGCTTTTAGAATGTGTGTGTCAGGTTTTGCCAAATATCCCCAAAAGGATTGTAAAACTTGAACTTATCAGGCCTACAGTCCTATAGTTGGTAGCACATTTGTACTAGTGACATTTAGGAGCATAAAAATAAATATACATAAATAAAACCCACATATGCCATTGAAGAACCATTGGTTGTGTATGGTGGGAGTGTATAATGATATAAAAATAAACCTGTGTTGATAGCTTCAGGTCTGAGAATAATGCTGTGGTTGGCGAGACTTTAAAAAACTGTTACTCTGGCTTTATTTATCGAAGGTTGGTCCAACATCAGCACCTTTAAGAATCTACAGGACAACAAACCAGTAAAGGAGTGTAAATGTGCTTGCTCAGCCACCGCGTGTGTGTTTTCGTGTGTGTCTGTGGGTGGTAAAAGTGCAGCCTGTCCATTTAAGGAAGGGATTATTCCTTCTTTCTTTCCTTTGGGACGGCACATCAGTCTGACTGGGGGGAATTTTTACCTTCTGATGTTTTAATCCTTCCATTTCTCTCTTTTATCTCTCTGTCCTTACTCCCTCTTTTCTGCAATCCTCATCAAAATGGTGCTGGAGCATCTCTATAGAGCAAACACTGAGAGGTTTTGATGGGATTTCAGCTGCCTTGTATCGTGTGTATGTGTTTGGGTGCTTGTTATTGTGTTTATAGTGTGACTTTGTTATTACAGACAATGTTCAAAAGTGGATTTATGACTTTGACAAACAGCATTTAATGAGAGTCTGTAAGTGTGTATGCGTATTAATGTGTGTGTGAGTGAAAATGTAACACACATTTCATATCCAATTAGTTGTAGATGTACAAGACAAACTGTATGAATGGAATCATGACAGAAGACATCCATTCTGGCTGACCTGGAAAAGGGAGAGAGAGAGAGAGAGAGAGAGAGAGAGAGAGACCAGAGGCAGACATTTCCAACGCCACCACATCACTTTGGATTTGCATGCTCTATATCTCCAAGCAGTTGTATTTGTGTTTTGCATTGTATGGTCATGAAACTAGAGCAGAACTATTGTGCTGTGAACTAGTAACAATGATGAAATGCACTGAGAGTGTTTGCCAGCTAGATACATTTTACATAAAAACTAAGATAAATCATACGTATGCTGATAGCATTAAAAGTATACTAAAAGTTAATGCAGAATTATTCAGATAAGGATACTTGCTTGAATGTCAACTAGATTTTTTAAAAGTCTGCTATTATGGACTTCTAACAAGATGTAATTTAAGTCTCAGGTGTTCCAATGTGACCTCACATTGATAAAAATAAAAATGGCATGCCTAACGAGACTGCTTTGGTTTAAAAAGGATTAAAAAACAAGGAGCGGGTGGATTTTATTCATCGTAGGGCGGTTGTGTTCCCCCAACACACATTATGTCCATTATGTCCAAACACCTTGTAACAGTGGATTTTGCATTATAGGTGCCCTTTAAGATGTGACACACACTTGTATGTTTTTCTCATGGGAATGCTTGATTTTTATTGGCCATTATTCCCAGATAACAACCGCTCAAAACTCACACACTAACCCGAATGTTGTACATTATTTTTAGAGGTACAGTTTAATATTACACAAAATTTAAATATAAATATGTCTTTTGATAGCATATATTTACCAATCATTAAACAAAATAGCGTGTCTGTGACATTTGAACGTCTTGCCTTGTTTTAAAACCGAAAAATAACTGGGTTTCCCTCGCGGATGGTCTGCATTTGTTAAAAAATAACTAATTAAATATTTCAAATCAATATTTAATGTTCCTTAATTGTGAAGTAAATAGCCATGAAATAAACAAGATAACATACAGGCAGACGGTTGTTATTGTGAAATAAATAAATCTGTCAACAGTCGTGACTAGATATGACTGAATTAAAATAGCGCGTTAAAAAAAAATAATAGCGCGCTACAGCTTTAAATAAGTGATTTGGCGCTTCCGTCGCCTCAGTGATAAAACATTAGTCACAACGCAAATCTATTTTAGCCACTCGGACTGTTTTTTTACTACAAGTCGGGAGTTTTCATAACATTTGACAGTATTTTTCACGTTTTCTTCTTCGACTGTTTATACACTGTGGATAGTTACAGCAAAGATATTTACTTCGTGATGAAGGGTAGGTGTTCATTATCCTCGCTGTCATTTTACACTGTACGTTTTGCACCGCAATGCGGGTTAACTCTGCTTCCGAGCAGGCTTCATAAGCCTGGGTTAATTTTGCGGGTAACCCCGCTTCTAAATTACAACCCTTGACCCAGGGTTAAAAGGCTAAGAAGGAAAAGCTTTTATGCGTGCAAATGTGTTAACGTTAGTTGTGTGTGCTTGCTAAAACTACTGAAAAAGGTCTGAGGTGATTCTGACGTTAAACAAAATAACAATGACAAAATATTCTCCTGACAAGAAATAACATGTGGTATGCAAATGTTTTTTTTTAATGTTTTAAGTTATATATTTTACATTTAAAACTTAGTTTGAGGTTGGTTTATGTTTTTTTAATTAGCCAATGAGCTTTCCATTTAGAGCTAACGTTGTGTACTGTAAACACCGTGTGTTTACAAAACAGCACTATTGTAGCATTGTGATACACTATATCACATTCATAGCCTCCTGGTACTTGGATATGGCGTTTTGGATTACGCTGGCCTAACTGTCTGATTATCCAGATAAACCACAACCAGGACACACATTTATGCACCTGCTTCACTCGCTCTGATACACATTATCCTCTGTCCAATCTTCTGTGAAACCCGGCTTAACGTCAATGGAGGTTCCAGTCTGTCTTAAATGAGTTTTCTTTCAGAATGCTGCAGGAACAGAATGAAACAGTATTTATATTGTATTTCCAGTCCCAGATACGTGAATATTATTACTTTACAGCCTGCAGCTCAAACTCTTATCGTTCCTATTACAGTTCTCTAAAATGAGTCTTTTTGAGCCTTTCTGCAACCAACTAGAAATCATCACTAGCTCCTGTGGTTTGGCTCATGAAAGCTGTGTTGATTATGAATCCTATTCAGAAGATATTTACATTTATATTGTTTGGTTTACTCTTTGAATCACAGACTGAATTTACACACACACACACCGTTATTTGTGTATTTATTGAGGATAGGTTCACTTGTTGGTATTAGGGATCGACCGATATGGATTTCAGTGCCGGTGCCGATGACCGATACAGGCTGTCGATTTTCTTGAGCCGATATTTGGAGCCGATTCTGTTTTTGCTCACTCAATTTACATCATAAAAATGACACGATGATGCCAAATGTTACAAGTCTCAATTTAAAAAAGTAACATTTATTGAACTTATAAAAACTATATTTAACAAATGGTAAAAACAGGTGAGGGTGCTATGGAACCATCTTTCGATGTTGTCATGGAAAGGTTGGTTGTTTTTAGTCACATGACCTGCAATCGCTTGCGACTTCCAGCACTCTGTCTGTAAATAATGCCGGAAAAAAATCGGCGAACACGGCAGCCAAATATTGGCCGATGCCGATACACATAAAACGCGCAAATATCGGCCCGATATATCGACCGGCCGATATATCGCTGGCTGTATCACTAGTTGGTATGTTGTTCTTTATTCGTGAATATGTGTTTTGATGTTTGTGTGGGTGGTTTAAAAAGCAAAGCAATTTTATCAGAATTTGGTTGAAAAAATATTTATGGTTTCATAAATATTTAAAGAGCACATATTTCATTGCTAAAAACGTGTATTTGGTATAATGCAATGTGTTCGCGTGGTTTATAGTTAAAAAAAAAAAAAAAGCTCTAGATTTCATTCTCTTCCTAAAACGCACGGATTTGTAAAACGCTGATTGGCCATCTAATCTGTACAGTGTGATTGGCATGAACACCTCTGACGTTACCCGAAATGTGACGCTCCTTACCATGTTTGAAAGATTTGCGCACATTGCAATGCTAATAGGAGTTAACTTACAGGCCGTAAGTCCGAAGAGAGAGGAATTATGATAATGTCGGTCTTCTCTACATCACCAATCACAGTAAGTGAAGTGTTGCCTACAATCTGTGTGTTTGTTGTAGTCCAAGAAAAGAGATTTACGTTGGAGATGATAACTCGCATCATCGTTTATGTTGGGTTATGTACCCTTTGCATATATTAATACACACCTACACACCAAAGGAAATGTAAAATTGTGAATCGGACCATTGGTGCTCTTTAATATATATTTTAATAGATTTATATTTATCGGACCATTGGTGCTCTTTAATATATTTTTTAATAGATTTATATTTGTGTACACAAAACAGCACCTGAGGTTGTGTTAATGTAATGTAGACAGACCCATGTCAATCACAATGCTACAGTTGTGTTTTTGTATATTGTTGAATGTCTGCCAAATGCCGAAATGTTTAAATGTAAATACATCTTCAGGCAATAGTTGTGAAGTACACAAAGGAAAATACAAGACTCATCAAGATCAAATTAACCATTCATTCATGTAAGATTGTGTGTAAACAAGATCAGAACAAATGTGTGTACAATGCCTGAAGTGCAGAGGAACAAAACACAAACCACAAAATAGTTAATAGAAATCATTAATGGAGAAAATAAATATGAAGAAATTATTAAAATAACAAAAGTCTAACCAGAATTGCCAGCTTTGTCTTTTTTAACTGCAGAAACAAAGAGACTGTCTGCTTCGCAATGATTTATTAACCTGGAAACCTATGGACTGTAGCCTTGTCACATGGGTTGTGGGATTTATTCACGCACTTTTAAAAAATATTTATTGAAACTATTCAGGGTCACCCCTAGTTTTTTTGTGTCCCCCTAAGTATAATTTTGAATTCTTATAGGGGGTGCCTAATGCCTTATGGGGGGGGTCTCGCATCCCCCCAGCCCCCCCCCCCCACCACAATTCAAGCGCTGCATACAGTACAACATTACTCACAGATTAACAGATATCACCCTGAAGACCTCAATCATGTCAGCCATCCGCTCTCCCTGCTCCTTATATTAAGATTTGCATATCTAATTTTTTAGATCATAATGTGATCCATAATGCTGTTTGGTCAAGTCCCAAAAACCCATATTGGCCTGTGTGTTCACAAAATTAATTTTTCCCAACCCCTGATGCACAGACCTCTCTTTTTCTGCATCACTTAAACGTTCAACTCGATTTTCTTTCTGGTCTTGTGTCCCGGGGGCTTTGATGTAAATTGGACCCAATCTGAACATTTGGACACTCCGGCTGGGCTCTCAGCCTAATGAGTGTGGCCTGGGTCAAAACTGTACCTCTCTTTCTCTCTCGCTCACTGACTCTCTTTTATCCGACTGCCTTCCTTCTTCATAAACCCCTTTTTTTCTTTTCACCCTATTTTTCATTTATCATCCCCTCCATGGCTTCGTGTTTTTATGTAAACACACACATTCTACTGATCCCTTTATTCATTTACACACATTTGTCTCATCTGTAATACACATCCCTGAAGAGGAAGAGCCATAAAACTAGTGGTTTCCTGCCCTCTGTAGACTTGGCCCACATTTTCAGCTTACTGTCAGATGTAATAATGTAGTAATGTTCGTACATTAGCGAGTTGTGGTTAGAAGGCGCCCATCAGCTTTAAACCGGCTTAACTGGGGCTTGTGTAATTCACACAAGACCGGCACATAGAAAGCTGAAACTACAAAACTCTACAGCAAAGAAATGCACAAGTAGTTTCTTTTTATGATATCTGTAATGATTGGTCTACATAAATGTTATTATATCATTATCAGCTATACCCAAAAATGACAATTCTTTCATCATTTACTCATGTTGTTATAAACCTGAATGAATTTCTTTGTTCTTATGAACACACAAGAAAATATTTTAAGTAATGTTTGTTCCCAATACTATTGAAGTGGATGGGGCTCATGATTAGTTTGGTTACAAACATTCCTCAAAATATCTTCCTTTGTGTTCATCAGAACAAAGAAATTATACAGGTTTGTAACAACATGAGGGTGAGGAAATGATGGCAGAATTGTAATTTTTGGGTGAACTATCCCTTTAAATAGTACTAATACAAACTATTTAATTATTTTTGGTTTGCATTCACATTGCATCACATTCTACATGTACATACATTTACGATTTATTTAGCAGATGCTTTCATCCACAGCAACTTACAAATGAGACTTTTCCTTTAATCAGAGAAATAAATGTCTATGGGGGTTTGTATATTTTTCACATTTTACTGCCAGACATGTTTTACAGGTCCATCACTAGGTTGCACATTTGTGATAATTTTACTTTAATGCATTTAGGAGACTTTTATAGTCTAATATGTTATGTAATATAACAGGGACATATACAGAGAGAGAAATCACAATGTGCCTGTGTGTTTCTGTCATATTTCATCTTCGAAGAAAAACTCTTTTTAATAAGTTGTTTCTGTTTTTAGAAGTCATTTTGTGATTCAGGGCCCTTCAGCTGTACTGCGTCTGTGGTCTCAGGTGTTTATAAGATGATTTATTCATTTGTTTATCCAGGTGGGCTCTGTAGCTCCGGGCTGTCCGTGCCAACCTTGCCGTGGGTAGAGCGGGGGGAGAATGATGCCGCTTTTTTTTTTACCTGTGTGTGGTCTGTGTAATCATAATGGAGACACTGACAGGTTTGGACAGTCGTCAGTTAGTTTAATTATGAATCTTGGCAAGAAACCGTTTGCGTTTTGATCTTAATGGTCTTTGGCGGTCTTTGTTTTAGATGCGTGTGAACACATCATGTTTGTTTGGGTAGTGTTTGTGTATTTTTGTGTACTAGGTTTTCAGAGGGTTTGGCTGGAAATGAGCAGCATGAGAGGTTTCTTGCTAAGGGAAGCTCAAACAGTGGGTTATTGTAGGTTTTCAATTTCAGCGCACACAATTTATATAAGGCAGTGTTTGAAATAAGTCGGGGCTCTTGGGAGGTCCTGACCCTGACGTCCCTAAAGGTCTGATGTGTCTCATTTTAAATGCTTTCCAAATCTTCCAGAGTCTTGTGAAAGAAATCAATTTAGATCACTGATAATTAAATAAATAAATAAATCATATATGGCCCTGTTTGTGAAAATTCGCCTACATAAAATCCTACTATAACATAGAGAATATTGTGTAAAAATATAACATTGATATCTTTAAAGGGACACTCCACTTTTTTGGAAAATATGCTAATTTTCCAGCTCCCCAGAGTTAAACATTTGATTTGTACCTTTTTGGAATCCATTCAGCTGATCTCCGGGTCTGGCGCTACCACTTT
Source organism: Paramisgurnus dabryanus (assembly GCF_030506205.2). Taxonomy (NCBI): domain Eukaryota; kingdom Metazoa; phylum Chordata; class Actinopteri; order Cypriniformes; family Cobitidae; genus Paramisgurnus; species Paramisgurnus dabryanus. The sequence continues at coordinate 13,813,679 of NC_133346.1, forward strand.
TAGCATAGCTTAGCATAATCCATTGAATCTGATTAGACCATTAGCATCGTGCTAAAAAATAACCAAAGAGTTTCGATATTTTTCCTATTTTAAAACTCTTTCTGTAGTTACATCGTGTACTGAGATTGACAGAAAATTTAAAGTTGGGATTTTCTAGGCAGATATGGCTAGGACTATACTCTCATTCTGGTTTTAATTTTCTGTCGGTCTTAGGACACATTGTACATTGTACAGAAAGAGTTTTAAAATAGGAAAAATATCAAAACTCTTTGGTTATTTTTTAGCGAGATGCTAATGGTCTAATCAGATTCAATGGATTATGCTAAGCTATGCTAAAAGTGGTAGCGCCAGACCCAGAGATCGGCTGAATGGATTCCAAAACGGTAAAAATCAAATGTTTAACTCTAGGGGAGCTGAAAAATGAGCATATTTTCAAAAATGTGGAGTGTCCCTTTTATATTGACAGAGTAAGGTTGTGTCAAAGATTGAAATCAATATAAAAATCAATGATTGAAATAACACTTAGATAATTAGATTATGAGACTTTAGCCTGGATTTCACAGACAGGGTCAAAAATAATATCAGGGTAATAACTGGACATTTGTTTAAACATCTGCTCTTTTATTAGGGAGCTCCCTTAAATTTTATGGACCTTACTTTTAAACACGATGAAATATTGCTTATCTAACTGGACTGACAATTACCAGGTAGACCATAAAACCTTTAAAAAACACAGACTTGCACTAAGAAACAGACCTGTATCTAGGAAGCAGAATGTTTTAGAGATTGCTTTGACGTTGGCTATTAAGCAACCATCTTTTAACCACCCAGATAACTGTAGAAACCACATACAGTAACAACAATATACCAGACAACACCTACGCCTCTGAATAGCAACGTCTTGGCAAACAGCCACCACATGCTAGCATTGTGAAAGCAGGTTCTGCGTGGACAAATATATCTTTTCTTTATGTTTGTTTTAGTAATGCGTGGGAATAAATCTAGACAAAGATCTTAATGTTTAGTTCTCTATTTATTATGAACATCTGACATTATTTTCATTCTTGCTACTTACAACTGCATTCGATCTGGTAGGCTGTAGGCCAGAAACGGGGCATATGTTGTATGTTTTACAGTAGGTGTGACCTCACTTCCACTCTGTGGAGATGGTTTGAGATTACAGAGCTGATAATGTCAGCAGGTGTGTGGCTTACCGGAACGAAGCCTGAGATACTTGAAAGAGGAAACTAGCTGTTGAATTACATTGAGATATGGAACTAGATATGGACACACAACAGTAAAACATATTGAAAGTCTGTGATTTGAAATGTAATGCAACCAGATCAGATCAGAACATTTTGGGTTGAACATTTTAAAACTAGCACTATATTTAGGGCACTACTGTATATAGACCCCACTGCACAACAGCTGGGACCGAATGTTTTCCTTGGTCGTGCCCATTGTGGGAAAGTGATTCTGTCTATGCCACCAGGGAGTTGCAAATCAAATGAATAATCCATGTCAGTCAGAAGTGCAAAAAGCTTCTTTCTCTCATTTTTTCCTTTTTCTCTTTCACTTTTTTTTATCTCCCCTTGTCATCTTAAACTTTTCTTATTGGAGGTTTTATACAACCCCCGTTCCCCACCCCAGTGTCTCGCATCTGTTATCAGAATTTGAGGTCTGTCAAGATAGGCTTACCTGCTCTATTGTGTGTGACAGAGACCATTCTTCTCACTGTAGCTTCAGTCGGTTGTGAATTTCAGATTTAAAGCAAGCAAAGGGCTCACCAGTACGTGGCAATAGGCTTCAGTTAAAATATGCTATGCTGTATTCAATTTGGCACCACTGACTTCCATATTATTCTTTTTTCCTACTATGGAAGTCAATGGTGCCACAGATCTGCTGTAATAATACATTTCTTGGTATCTGTATCACTTAATCCCAATTTATACTTCTGCATTGATTATATGACATAGGCTACACATAGACGCAAACCATACACTGTAGCCTACAGGGCGAATTATAGTTCTGTGTCGGACCTACGCTCACTGTGATAGGTCCACTAGAACCCCTCCCATCAGGTTAAAAAAATCTGCGTCACATTTCCTGCATTAAAAGTCGCAGTCTATTTACCTCCATCACCTCCTTTTTTAACAAGGTACACAAGCTGCTGCTTCTTTAGCTTTTGCCTTGATACTGCTATTGCCTACTAGTGATTTGCATGTGTAAATGCGCGTCGATGCAGACAACTACGCAAAAGTATAAATGAAAACTGACTCTTATGCAAAACTATAAATCATGCTTTACAATTAACTCTTTCACCTTCATTGACAAGTTATCTCGTCAATTAAGAGAAAACATTTGCATGAAAAAAAAACGGGTTCCTGATGAGTTTTTATGGTTATATGTAATACTGTGATTATCCACTAGACGCACTCTTATCCAATTTATAAAAAAACGGAAGCAAAAATGATTTATTAATTTTACACTCCGTGTATGTTTTGATTATCATTCTGAATCTGATCTCTAACAAAATTGCTTTACAAAAATGCAATTATTTCAGCTTTTTGCAAAAAGAAATTATTTTTGAAGAAAAATACCCATATTTAAGAGTTTATAAGCAAAGATGTTCTGTGATTTCCAACATGATCTCACAAAGTTCTGTGGTATAGTCACGGCATATTTTGCTCATTTATCTGTGTCGTCATGGATCTCCACATTTTTTTTGTGTCTGTACCACGGTCTTTATTTTCTGTGTCAGTTTCACGTATTGGTTACTCAATTGTTTTTCTTATTTTTAAACCCTTTTCATGTGGGTATATGGGGTTAGATTTGGCATTTGGGTTAGGATGTCACTTTAACTATTGGTTTATACAATTTTTTTTCTGACTATTAGGGCGCACTCACATTATCCAAACCAAACCATGCCCCAGCGCGATTGTCACCCCTCCCTACTCCCCCAGGTGCACGCACTCACACTATACTTTTTATCGATCCGAGTCCAGGCGCGCTTTCGTCATTAAGATGCGATTGTTTTGAAAAAAACAGGAAGTAAAGCTCTCTCTTAACACTGGAACCCACCGTAATGATAAGTCTGTGTTTTTTTCGGAGTCGTTTGGTGCGCGATTACAGAGAGCCCTCTCACATGTCATCATATTGCTTAGTTGATCTGTCACGTGCGCAGCTCGGACATTCACGTAACCCCGCTGCGCGCATGAAAAGGTTTTTACGGCGGCAGATGAAGGTGAGTGGTCGCGCAACTGACGTCTTCACCTTTTTAATCGCGCTCAGGCTCGATTGCGCTCACACTACAGCCTTCCGCGCCTGAGCCCAAGTGAACCGCGCTCCGGCCCATCTCTGCAACCCGGCCACGGCGCGATAAACCAATCAGAGCGATCACACTAGTCAAACAAACCAGGCTTTGGAAGGCATTTTGTGAAACTGAAATGCTGGTGGGCAACTTTAAAAGATAGTTATTAGGGGTGCAACGGGTCACAAAACTCACGGTTCGGATCACATTACGGATTTTGAGGCACGGATCGGATCATTTTTCGGATCAGCAAAAAAAAGTATGGGAAAATTCTAATAACAAATCAAGAAATTACAAACATTTATAAAAAGAACAAGGTTGCACATTAAGTAAGGTCTAAAATCATTAGTTACAGAAATCAAATGAATAATAACACTGCATTTATTGTATTAATTAAATGTAATTATTATTTTTTTAAAGCTTCAGAAGTGATTTTCTCTTTGTCTTGGGTTGTTTGATTAACATTAATGACACAGACTTAAGTAGGTCAATCTCTGTTTGTGCACTACCGAGTCCCCTTAAACGAGCGCACAGACACAGACAAAGGGTGAATTACAGACGGCGCAGCATTACAGTCGTCCCACATAAAAACGTTACGTTGTTTTTCATTGCTCTATTAGCCAAATGTATTTTAATACACTACAGTATGAGAGAGAGTAGCGCAACTCTCTGAAATTTAAACATCAAGAGTTCTGATCTTTGAAGGATGATTACGTCTGACTCGAGCTGGACCGGACGCATTTAACCGCACGCGTGCGTTTGTGCGTAAAGTAAACTGATCACTTTAGCGCCGTTTTGCAGTTAAACTGTTTAAAATCACTTGAATGTTAACATTTGCAAACCTTTATAACACTTACAAATTATAAACTTTCCCTATTTAAATTTGCGTATTAATCCGCGAATCACATGCGAGCCGAACCGTGGGTCGTGATCCGTACGGATCACGGATCAACTGCGATCTGTTGCACCACTAATAGTTATAGAATAGTTTTCTGGTTTTCTTAAAGGAACTTCCTTTAAAATGTTACCACTACTTGTGACAAATACAAACGTCATCGGGATTCCTTTGAGCTTGTTTGTTGCGCGAATGTCACCAACACCCTGAGGGTAAAAGGTGTGTCGGCTTTGTTCTATGGGGAGGTTTGGTTGATGTTGAGGAGCATTATGGGATAGGTGCAACTCTCCGCTCCACCCTTCTTCTTGCACAGACATGTTTGGCTCTCACGCTCGGTGTGGTGCTGAATCGGTTCCCATCAGACTTGCTTTAGGCCAATCCACCTGATATTCCAAAGAAGACCCTTAGGTGCTCGTGATGATGTGCGTGTCTTGTTTTCAGTGTCTGTAGCAAAAGGACGGTTTAACAACACAGGCGCTCATTACTTGTTTAGTGAGTCTAAATGTAGTTAGTAGAAATACTTACAATGTCAGACTGGTTTTATAACAGGTCTTCAAGACATAAAAGTACAAAACATATATTTTTTGAAAGAATTTAAATTCTCTCTTTCTTTCTTTCTTTCTTTCTTTCTTTCTTTCTTTATGTCTTTCTTTCTTTCTTCCTTCCTTCGCTTCTGTCTTTCTTTCTTTCTTTCTTTCTTTCTGCTTCCATAGATATATCTGTCTGTCTGTCTTTCTTTCAGTTTCTATAAATCTATTTGTCTCTCTTTTGGTGTTGCTCTTTCTTTCTTTCTATCTTTCTTTCTTTCTTTCTTTCTTTCTTTCTTTCTTTCTTTCTTTCTGCTTCTATAGATGTGTTTGTCTTTCTGTTTTGCTTTCTTTCTGTCTTTCTTTCTTTCATTCTGTCTTTCTTTCTTTCTTTCTTTCTTTCTGCTTCCATAGATATGTCTGTCTGTCTGTCTGTCTGTTTCTATACTGTCTTTCTGTGTTGCTTTCTTTCTGTCTTTCTTTCTTTCATTCATTCTTTCTTTCTTTATTTCTTTCTTTCTGCTTCTATACTGTCTTTCTGTGTTGCTTGTTCTTACTTTCTTTCTTTCTATCTGCTTCTATAGATGTGTTTGTCTTTCTGTTTTGCTTTCTTTCTGTCTTTCTTTCTTTCATTAGGGGTCAAGCCCTCTTCTTTTTCTTACATATTATTCTTCTTCCTGTTCCATTGCGGTCTATGGCAGCCCATAGAACCGTACGTAGGAAAGTTATGAAATTTGGCACAATGACAGAGGATAGTCCAAATAATATCCATAGCAATTTTGGAGTCTCTATCTCAAACCCGCTAGCGCCACCAACAGTCCAAAGTTTCACTTACGTTTTTGCTTATAACTTCCGATCCGTAAGTCCTAGAAACGAAATTCTTGTTTCCTCTGATTCCTTGGCTCAAACGGATTCGATTAGACTCTATGACGTCATTTTCCGTCATGAAAATTTTTCCGCCATTTTGAATTATTCGTAAAACCTACTTTTGCGAACTCGGCCTAGAGTTTTTACCCGATTGCCACGAAAATCGGTAGCAACATCTAGAGACACTCAAGGCAAAAAGTTATTAAAAGAATTTCGATAAACCAATCCGTTGTCGTATTGCGCGTCAACGAATTTTACATAGAGCGCAAAAAAACTGATTTTAGGCTGTATCTTAGGCCTATTGACACGACACTTGGTACTTGAGATGCCAGTCAGAAACTGAGGGTGCATGCACAGTTTCGTTGCAGCGCCACCTACTGGCCAGACAAATGTTTTATACGCCTATAACTTTGGCTGTGATCGACGTATTTTCATGGGACTTGTTTTCATGGAGTTTTGAATAGTTGCCGAGTCCAACGTTACCAAACATGCCAGGATTCGCCTTACGGTTAGCCCTGTGCATCAAAATAGCACTTAAAAAACACAAGCGAATATCTCCGCGAGCGTTATTCCGATCGACTCGAAAACACCATAGGAAGAAAATTGCATTACCTTCTGAACAAAAAGTTCTATCGGCGTTACATTAAAATTTTCATCAGAAATGGCCGAAAATGGCAAAAAAACGAAAAATTACCTTAAAATGTTGTGTTTTTTACACATAAATGGTTATAACTTCGTAACGCAAAGAGATTTTTTCACCATATTTGATACAATGATGTAAGACCACAGTCTGAGGCTACACAAAAAAAATTGTAGGCTTGCACCACTAGTTGGCCTTATAATTGAACAAAAGCTTTGAAATCAAGCCACCCTATGGTCATACAACTGTTTCTTCACTAAACTAAAGTGTATTGTCAAAAAACTAGCTAGATGTAACACAGTTATGACCTGAGGTTGCATGCACAAATTTTGACATTGCGCCACCTACTGGTTTTGAGATAGAACATGGCATTTTTTGCCTAAAACTACTGCAACAACACATCTAAAACCATGAGTCATCATGGATTATTCCTTTCATGGCTTTGACTATGATCACTGATGGTTGCCAATTTACTCCCTAGCAACCAATGAGAATACCTCATCAACCGTTTTTGCAAGAGCTATATCGCTGCGTCAGAACATCGTAGAGACACGCGGGTGGGCTCTTTTGACTGATTCAACGTGTTGTAACATGTTGTGACCCATGTTATGCCACTGCAAACATCACTCACATGTCCTTCTGTGCTCTAATGTTCCATGATTGTCAATAACATAGATTATTTTTGTTGATTACTTTTGCGTTTTTTTCATCTAAAATCATGAGGTTTACATAGGTTCTTTAGTATTCTTATCCAAACTCAACTTTACACCCTTCTGTGCCCTTTTCGGCTTGACCCCGGTATCGCTGCTTGCAGCTATATTTCATTCTTTCTTTCATTCTGTCTTTCTTTCTTTCTTTCTGCTTCCATAGATCTGTCTGACTGTTTGCTTTCTTTCTGTTTCTATACTGTCTTTCTGTGTTGCTTGTTCTTACTTTCTTTCTTTCTTTCTTTCTGCTTCTATAGATCTTTTTGTTTGCCTGTCTTGCTCTTTCTTTCTTTCTTTCTTTCTTTCTTAATGTTTTTAAAGGTCTGTCTGTCTGTCTGTCTGTCTTACTGACTGTCGGTCTGTCTTGCACTTGTCTTTCTTTTTTTTTTTTTCTGCTTCTATAGATCTATCTGTCTGCATGTATTGCTCTTTCTCTTTCTTTCTTTCTTTCTTTCTTTGTGCTTCTATTGGTGTGTTTGTCTTTCTGTGTTGCTTTCTTTCTGTCTTTCTTTCTTTCTTTCTTTCTTTCATTCATTCATTCTTTCTTCATTTCTGCTTCCATAGATCTGTCTGTCTGTCTTTCTTTCTGTTTCTATACTGTCTTTCTGTGTTGCACATTCTTACTGTCTTTCTTTCTTTCTTTCTTTCTTTCTTTCTTTCTTCTGTCTTTCTTTCTGCTTCTATAGATCTATGGGTCTGTCTTTCTGTGTTGCTCGTTCTTTCTTTCTTTCTTTCTTTCTTTCTTTCTTTCTTACTTTCTGCCTCTATAGATATATCTGTAGGCTTGCACCACTAGTTGGCCTTATAATTGAACAAAAGCTTTGAAATCAAGCCACCCTATGGTCATACAACTGTTTCTTCACTAAACTAAAGTGTATTGTCAAAAAACTAGCTAGATGTAACACAGTTATGACCTGAGGTTGCATGCACAAATTTTGACATTGCGCCACCTACTGGTTTTGAGATAGAACATGGCATTTTTTGCCTAAAACTACTGCAACAACACATCTAAAACCATGAGTCATCATGGATTATTCCTTTCATGGCTTTGACTATGATCACTGATGGTTGCCAATTTACTCCCTAGCAACCAATGAGAATACCTCATCAACCGTTTTTGCAAGAGCTATATCGCTGCGTCAGAACATCGTAGAGACACGCGGGTGGGCTCTTTTGACTGATTCAACGTGTTGTAACATGTTGTGACCCATGTTATGCCACTGCAAACATCACTCACATGTCCTTCTGTGCTCTAATGTTCCATGATTGTCAATAACATAGATTATTTTTGTTGATTACTTTTGCGTTTTTTTCATCTAAAATCATGAGGTTTACATAGGTTCTTTAGTATTCTTATCCAAACTCAACTTTACACCCTTCTGTGCCCTTTTCGGCTTGACCCCGGTATCGCTGCTTGCAGCTATATTTCATTCTTTCTTTCATTCTGTCTTTCTTTCTTTCTTTCTGCTTCCATAGATCTGTCTGACTGTTTGCTTTCTTTCTGTTTCTATACTGTCTTTCTGTGTTGCTTGTTCTTACTTTCTTTCTTTCTTTCTTTCTGCTTCTATAGATCTTTTTGTTTGCCTGTCTTGCTCTTTCTTTCTTTCTTTCTTTCTTTCTTAATGTTTTTAAAGGTCTGTCTGTCTGTCTGTCTGTCTTACTGACTGTCGGTCTGTCTTGCACTTGTCTTTCTTTTTTTTTTTTCTGCTTCTATAGATCTATCTGTCTGCATGTATTGCTCTTTCTCTTTCTTTCTTTCTTTCTTTCTTTGTGCTTCTATTGGTGTGTTTGTCTTTCTGTGTTGCTTTCTTTCTGTCTTTCTTTCTTTCTTTCTTTCTTTCATTCATTCATTCTTTCTTCATTTCTGCTTCCATAGATCTGTCTGTCTGTCTTTCTTTCTGTTTCTATACTGTCTTTCTGTGTTGCACATTCTTACTGTCTTTCTTTCTTTCTTTCTTTCTTTCTTTCTTTCTTCTGTCTTTCTTTCTGCTTCTATAGATCTATGGGTCTGTCTTTCTGTGTTGCTCGTTCTTTCTTTCTTTCTTTCTTTCTTTCTTTCTTTCTTACTTTCTGCCTCTATAGATATATCTGTCTGCCTGTCTGTCTTGTGCTTTCTTTTTCTTTCTTTCTTTTTTTCTTTCTTTCTTTCATTCATTCTTTCTTTCTTTCTTTCTTTCTTTCTTTCTTTCTTTCTTTTTGTCTTGCTTTCTTTTTTTCTGCTTCTATAGATCAATCTGTCTGTCTGTCTTGCTCTTTCTTTCTTTCTGCCTCTATAGATATATCTGTCTGCCTGGCTTGTGCTTTCTTTTTCTTTCTTTTTTTCTTTCTTTCTTTCTTTCTTTCTTTTTTCTGCTTCTATAGATCAATCTGTCTGTCTGTCTTGCTCTCTCTTTCTTTCATTCTTTTTTAATGTATTTAAAGGTCTGTCTGTCTGTTTGTCTTGTACTTGTCTTTCTTTCTTTCTTTCTTTTTTCTTTCTTTCTGCTTCTATAGATCTATATGTCTGCCTGTCTTGCTCTTTCTTTTCCTTTCTTTCTTTCTTTCTTTCTTGTTTTCTTCTTTCTGCTCCTAAAGATCAACCTGTCTGTCTGTCTTGCTCTTTCTTTCTTTTTCTTTCTTTCTTTTTCCTTTTTTCTTTCTTTTTAAAGCTTCTAAAGGTCTGTCTGTCTGTCTTGCTGTATGTCGGTCTGTCTTGCACTTGTTTTCTTTCTTTCTGCTTCTATAGATATATCTGTCTGCTTGTCCTGCTCTTTCTTTCCTTCTTTCCTTCTGTATTATTAATTTTTTCCTCTTGTCTTTCTATCTGCTTTTATACATCTATCTATAAAAAACCCAACATTACTGAAATATGAATTTTGGTCAATATTCCCCAGACAGACATAATACCTCTATGTCTGCCTCTTTTCCGTGTCCGGGATGAGTTCTGTATCGTCACATATCAGTTTAGCTGTCCCAACCTATAGCTGAAGCACTTGTGGAATGCACCCACGCATAGATCCTCCTATACTTTCTATTCATTGTGCCGCATAGCACTAGTTACTCATTCACCACCATTTACAGTGGGGTCTCTGCAACAATAATAATGACTCTTTGTGCAGCCGTAACTCCCAGCGGCTTGCTTTGGGTTAAATCCTCGATTTCCACAACATGGATCAGTACAGAGTTTCCCACGCCCCCCCCTTCTCCCACTGATATACTAGCCAGAAGCGGCTATAACCAGGAAAATTTCACAACCGAATCTCTATTGCACCCAAGAACGTTTCTGTTTATAGACAAATCCCACAATACACTCAAAAAAACAAATAGAGGTGCTGTTCTCAGCAATGCCATAGAAGAACTATTTTAGGAATCCACATTTTTGAGTACACAAGTGTGTGTGTGTGTTATCTTACGGGCTCACAGCAGTCAATATAAAAGGAAACAGGGGGTGTCTAAAAGCTTTGGGGCAAAGACCCGGGATACTGTTGATCCAGAGGAGGTGAAATGAGAGAGGAGATAGGAGAGGGGGAGGTGAGAAGAGGAGGGGGAGGAGAAGCAAATGGAGGAAAGGGGAGGGTTAAACAAATGGGTGAGAAAGAGAGAGAGAGAGAGCGAGCGAGAGCACACACACCCCTTTCAGTGGATAGACTCATCCTCACATGGTTGGAGTGTGTTGTGGACTTCAGAGAAACACAGATACAGGAATAAATTCAGTTCTCGAAGGAAACATTACTTATACATTCATATTGCTGAAACTTGGATACTTGGATACCTGCTTTCTACACCTGAGGTATGAAACTCTGCCAACTGTATTCAGTGCTGTGTTTTACTCTCTTTCTAGACTTTTGAATTCAATGTTTTTGGTTGGATGTCTCATTGTCCCCTAGTGGAGGACTGACAGTGATAAATGCCACCCTGCTAGGTTAATAAGGTTTACTCGCCCGTGGAGGCTTTGAAAGTCTGTCTGGTGCGCTTTTGTTGGACAATCAATATCCAATGTGTCTGGGAGTGTGTGTAAGGTTTGTTTTGGGAGATCTCTGTAACAAATGGTCTTGCGGTCATAAAGCCCCTCATCCAGACGGAAGTGTTTGGAAGCAATATAAGAGTTGAGACTCCTCATCTGTCAGTGTTTTCTCTCTCTCACATGCTGCCTTTGTGTGTGCGTGTGAATTTTCTCACTGACTGGGCGACATTATTACTTTGCCAGTAAAGAGTAAATGTATGTGACTGAGCCGTTGCCTTACCTGTATTTTATCATTTTATCATTCTTTGCAAGTAGTAAAGTAGTGTGACAACATGCTTCAGTTCTGAATGTATTGGGTGTAAAGTTGGCAACAAAAATGACTTTGTGTGTGAGTAAATGTGCTTTGTTATCTTGTTCTGTGTCAAATGAATACTATCGCTATTTAAAAGTTTTACTGTACACCATCATCAGGCAAGCTTCAAGATAACGTGGGTATGTGGGAATGTGTGTGTTTCTGTGTGTATGTGTGGTCCAGTTGTGTGGTATGTCATTCATTGTGAGTCGATGACTGGAAAGACAGCTGAGCACATAAGATGATTCTTAGGAAAAATTAACAAGAACCAATATAAGAGTAGTTGACCAGTTTTATAGTATAGTCAAAACATAGATAAGAGCAAAGATATATTAAAGGATTAGTCCATTTTCTTAAAAACAATCCAGATAATTTACTCACCACCATGTCATCCAAAATGTTGATGTCTTTCTTTGTTCAGTCAAGAAGAAATTATGTTTTTTGAGGTAAACATTCCAGGATTTTTCTCATTTAATGGACTTTAATAGAACCCAACACTTAATAGTTCTAATGCAGTTTAAAATTGCAGGTTCAACAGACTCTAAATTATCTCAAACGAGGCATAAGGGTCTTATCTAGCGAAACGATTGTCATTTTTTGGCAAGAAAAATAAAAAATGTGTACTTTTAAACCACAACTTCTCATCTTCCTTTGGTCCTGTGACTTGCCAGCGCGACCTCACGTCATACGTCAAGAGGTCACGGATGATGTATGCGAAACTACACCCCAGTGTTTACAAGTGTGGAGAAAGAGGACCGTTCTGACGTTGTTGTTTGTTGAATGATACTAATAAATGTCTTTGTGTCAGTTTATTGTTTAAAATGGTCTGCAAATGTGCGTTTCATATATGTAACACATGACCTTTTCATGGCATTACGCAATTACGTGAGGTCGCACTGCCGCGTCACACAGCCGGAGGAAGACGAGAAGTTGTGGTGTTAAAGTGCATATTTTTTATTTTTCTTGCCAAAAATGACAATTGTTTCGCTAGATAAGACCCTTATGTCTCATTTGAGATTGTTTAGAGTCCTTTGAAACTGCAATTTTAAACTGCATTAAACTGTTAAGTTTTGGGGTCCATTAAAGTTCAATAAAATGAGAAAAATCCTGGAATGTTTATCTCAAAAAACATAATTTCTTCTCAACTGAACAAAGAAAGACATCAACATTTTGGATGACATGGTGGTGAGTAAATTATCTGGATTTTTTAAGAAAATTGACTAATCCTTTAAGTAGTGATTTTAGCTGTGGTGCTTCAGTTTGCATGCTAACAATGTGGTGTTCTACGGTTTGCACAGCAAAACTCGCCTGATAAAGTTGTCTTTAAATTCATCACCTATTTATTTTGTCATTGCGTGCCATCTCATGTTGTTTTTCACTACAGTTTTATGAACTATATCATTCAGCTTCGTCCAGCTGCTTCTGAATGCCTTGCATTACATTTAAATGTTTTTATCCAAAGCAACTTACAGTGCATTTTCACTATACATGTTAACAGTATATGTGCTTTCCTGGAAATCAAACCACAACTGTTGTGCTGATAGTGCATTGCTCAGCAATATGCTAACATCCTATGAGGTCTTCCAAAAGCCCCCATGTGCTTTGCACATCCCTACCACACAAAGCAGAGGAAAGGTAGCCTACACCAAAATAGAGACTTTTTTGGCACTAATGTCTGTGTGAGGTTTTAAAGAGGTCTGTCTGGGCTCACAGGGTCACTGTTGCAGGTCTCAGCTGTGCATATTCAGAGACAAACAGCGAAAAAGAGACAACACAGGGGGTGCCAGATTCCTCAGTCACCCTTACCGAGAGTTTCTCTGGTGCTCTGTTGTCTTTATGAATGGGTTACCTTACCTTGCTCTACAAAGGAACCCAGACGGACCAAACAAAGACCCCTTTATACTTACCTCTAAGAGCAAACACAGGAAACAATGAAATGCACTCGTCCTAGTCCTACTACACCACTGTGTCTCTAACTTACCCTGCATTGCACAGAAACAGAGCTTATAGCCTTAACACGGGACTACATGTCCTTCAAATGCTCAAATCTGGACTTTATCATCTGCGTCTGTATGGCTACTTTCATATACAGCTTAATAAACATCATAGTCAATAGATTTTTAGCCCAGTAGCTTTGTGCCAATATGTAGCAGACAAGATGGTTTGCCAGACACTGGTTGTGTTTATAATTGTGTAAACAAGAGACAAGTGAACGTTACAACTAATACATTAACATGACATTACGGTGGAATTACAGATTTTGGTTTTTCATATCAAATGGGACATAAGTGTGTGTCAGTTTCTAAATTTATGTAGAAGTTTGCATGTGTTCCTATAGCTCAATTGGTTGAGCATTGTGTTAGCAATGCAAATGGGTTTGATGACACAGGCTAATAAAACATGTATACTTTGAATGCACTGTCACTTTGGATAAAGACATTTGCCAGAAGTGTAAATGTACTGTATGTGAGGAAAGCTTATTAAAGCCTACCCTTGCTTTGCTCTGTAAATGTGTTATTATGAGGAACTGAATAACAGAATGGCGTCTCTGACCTGAGGGCATTTCTTATTCCTTCTGCCCCACTGGAATAGAGGGCATCAGGGTGAGACGTGGGGGGTAAAAATGTTTCTTAAATGGGTCACAGCATGCGTAAAGTATACACTATTAAAGCTAATGAAATGTGTGGGGAGATAAAAAAGAGAGAGGGAGAGAGAGGAAAAGATCTTGTTTTTGTTTAAACATTGCAAGTTTCATCCATTGTTCTGATTAGACACAAGCATATCATATTGTCAATAAACGTTATGGATTAACCGTGCCATTGTGACACCCGTTAGAAACAGCGTGTGCTGTGTGTTATAATCCTCATGTTAGATGTTCCCCATTCTCTGCAGCTAATGTGTTTTTCTTAATGCACCGTGTCCTGTATTCATTCAGCGTGGCCGCCTTTTTCAATATTGAAACATGACGGCGGGTCTGTTTAAACGTAGACCCCCAGGAGGACAGAGATGAGATGTGACATGATAGTGGATAAACAGAAACAAAAGCTATGTTTACACGACAACATTTCAACCAAAAACGGCTAACTTTTTGCATTTCGGATGTTTGTTTACACAACAACATTGTCGTAGGGTCCTTTTTGAAGTGCATATGAACACAACACAAAATGTTATAGTTTCTATGTAACCTAGAAAGTGTAAGAATAGACATCATTCGTATGCTTATAATTTGTTCTGTCCACAGGCATATAATTGACAACAATAACAACAATGGCCGCCTATCCGATTGTTAAAGGATAATTCCGGTATTTAACACTTTGAGTCTCATTTCTGGTTTGTTTTGGATGAACTACAGTGATGGACACAGAAATTTTGACAATGGGTCGTGTCTTGACTTTTTGACTGGTTTAGAAGCATCTCTTGACTGCTTCAGAATGGAAGTCAATGACCATGCACAAACATGTCATTAAAACAACACTTAACGTTCATTTTCAAAACTGTGCTTCTCACCGAGTGGTTTGTGGTGTTCGTTGATGATTAAAAACAAGTAGTGTAGCGAAATACAGTTTCTGTCGTGTTTTATTTGGGATTTTGTAAAATTCCATTGACTTCTCTTGGAAGACTCATTGCTCGCTGATATATCACAATGCCGCCAGGAAACAGAAAAGGGTCTGTTTACATGTGGTTGTAGTTGTTTCTCTCAGAAGAAATTTTTCCCATATTTGATGGCTCAGTGATCAGCTTTAAGTTTGAAGTTGAGCTCGATTGTGACTGTCTATACGCTAGACACCAAGCGTACTTGTATGGCAAAGTGGTTGTCGCCATCAAGTGGTCGGGAGTGTGCTAACTCAAATATAGAGCGGAAGTATATACGCGGTTGTGAGGTATTTGAAAAAATAGATCCACTATAGCAAATAACACGGATTGAAATCATACATTGCGCCAATATATTTGTTTTTAATCATCAACGAACACCACGAACCACTCGGTGAGTAGTACAGTTTTGAAAATGAACGTTAAGTGTTGTTTTAATGACATGTTTGTGCATGGCCCTTGACTTCCATTCTGAAGCAGTCAAGAGACACTTCTAAACGAGTCAAAAAGTCAAGACACGACCCATTTTCAAAATTTCTGTATCCATCACTGTAGTTTACCCAAAACAAACCAGAAATGAGACTCAAAGTGTTAAATACCGGAATTATCCTTTAAGTCTGACGTCATGCACCACTTCCGGGTCCAACCAATCTCAAATGCAATAGATAAATAACAAATGTTTATCTCCATATCAAAATCTGAGATGACCTGACATAGACTATATATTGCTGTCGGTGATTCAGTGAGCCTGGAGACTGCAATGTACACTGAGTTTATAACATTTTCGCTTAAATGTGTGATATGAATAAATAGTGCTCATAAACAGCTGTTACCTCTATTAAAATGAGTGGAGGCTTGGACCCGGAAACCAGTGTTGGGGAAAGTTACTGTACTTTAAAAAGTAATGCATTACAATAGTAAGATACTCCCCAAAAAAGTAACTAATTGCGTTACTTAGTTACTTTTCATGGAAAGTAATGCTTACGTTACTTTTAGTTACTTTTGCGTTACTTTTTCTTGGCTGAAGCTTGATCTCTTTCAGGCCTTGTGTTTTTTACGACTGAAAATTTCTGCATTCAGAAATTGCATATTTCATCATAATAATGTTTAAAAAAAAAAATCAGAAGATTTATAGGACATTATTGTATAAGTTTCATAAGTTTCTAAGAAGAACATGCCTACGGTAAGGGCGTGTGTGTGTGTATATATCATGAGTGTTTGTGACGTCCACATCATGTTTCATAGACTGTGGGTATCTCCTTTGAAAACCCTGTAAAACTGGAAAAATTGCATTTCTTTCTAACTCGCACACATGCAGCAGTTGTTTCAAAAGTCGAGCTCCATAAGGAAGTGCTTGCAGCAAAGACAAACAAAGGAAAATGCGTGTGGCCGTGGATAGGGGAACATGCGTGTGCGCGTGTGTGTATTTAAACATTAGTAAGGTGATCTGTGTTGGGGAGTGTGCAAGAAAAGTTGTGAATGGACTGCTAGCATCTTGATCAAGCTTGCCTGGGTCACGCAACTATTATCAAAGCCATTTTATCATTTAAACGTACCTGTCACAACATAAGCCTTGATCTGACACACATCTGATATCACTTTAATCTGTAAAGATCTTCCGACCACAAGCCTGTGGAGACTGGTCACACAGCTGCAGGCAATCCCACAAATTATTCTCTCATTTACTTAACAACTTTACAGAGACGACTGACAAGAATATTGTTCGAGAGAGAGAGGTATAAGATTTTTGCCATGTGAACTATTCTACTCATCTGAATTTGTAAGTGTGTCCATCTTAAATTCAGGGAAAACTTGGCTCTTCACTCAGTCCAAGCCATGATGAGCCTAACCTCCTTTCAGCCTGAGTACAATAGAGACCACGGTCCATCGAGAGAAAGAAGATTGGCTCTTTCAATATTCTCTACTGACCTGGAAGAGATGGGATCTTTGGCTCAAAGGAGCGACTGCTCTTGCATGCTGGTCTATTTTACTTTCTAAATTAGCTTTCTTTTAAGGAGACTGTTGAGCGTCTTCATGTCTTGTGGCGTGCGGGTGGAGGTTTTGTTCGGCCTCTTCTGCTTATTGAGCACAGGGAAGAAGTTATGTGGATAAAAGCAGTCTCTTGCTTTAAGCAAAACCATTCTTCTGTGATCCTAGCAAGCTTCCTTGTGGCTTTTACATATGGCAGGGTCAGAGGATTACAATAATGTAAAGTCACACACTCCTGCCTGGGGGCACCATGGTCCCGTTCAAGAAAGATCAGATGTTTCTCTTAAAGCGAGATGTATGGTGTCCTATTGTGAGCTTCACAGTGAAAGTCCTTCAGGGTCTGATATTATATTATCTTAGAGGTCATCTTGAATCATGTCTTTGGTACGAATATATTTAACTAAACTTGCACCCTGTTTTAAAGTCTAGTGCCACAAAAGTAATGGCAATAGTAGCTGCGTTTTCATTTGCCTTCAAATTGCGCAAATTAAATTTGCAAGCGAATTGAAAAGGTGCACAATGGAAACACGGCAATTTCACATAAACTCCTATGTACCGTAGTGCAAAGACAGTTTAACGCTCTGGTGACTACCCAGTCTCACGAAATTATGTAACTACAGTCACATAATTTTTTGATTCTTTTTCGTGATACTGTCACGAATTTCCGTGTTTTTTCGTGATCGTATCACGAAATTCTGTTTACGTGTCATTGTCACGTATTGGTTACTCAATTGATTTGTCCTATTTTCAATCCATTGTCGCTTTGATTTAGGGTTAGATTTTGTGTTTGCGTTAGGATGTCACTTTAAGTATTGGTTTATACTTTTTTTCTGATTAAATTTTTAAAATATTTTTTTTATTTTTAAACCATTGTCGACTGGCATTAGGGAAGCGACTGAAGCGACAATGGTAAGAAAATAGGACAAAACAGTTGGGTAACCAATACGTGACAATGACACATAAACAGAAATTTGTGTTAACGGTGTGTAAACGTGGAAATTTGTGACCGTATCACAAAAAAGAACAAAAAAATTACCTGAATATAGGTACGTAATTTTGTATTTCGTGTGACTGGGCTGCTGGTGACGTGTTTTTTTAGGCAATTCAAATTTTTTTCCGCATTTACACGTCACCTGACGTGCGTAAAAGTCACATGATCATTCTTTAATTATGGCACGGATTTGGTTGGAGGACAAGACAGAAGATGTGTTTCTAACTTCATGTGGCGTCACAAGAAGCGACAAGCGCATGACATCAAAATACCGTAAGAGCGATTCTCTGCATGCTTTCGTGTCACGGTATTTTCATGTCATCCGCATGTTAGTCTGCACCGCATTAAGTCGAACACACCCATCATGGTTTTTGGAATGACTTATCGGCAGACAACAAAATTACATTTTATTCGCATAACATTAGTTAAAGGAACAGTATGTAAGAAATTTATATCAATTAATCATAAAATGGCCCTGAAATGTCACTAGACATTAAGAAATCATTTTCATTTCAAATACTTATATCACTCACAACAGCGGTCCGGCCAGGATATTGTCATTTAAAAAGTGGAGTTGCAGCCCTCAACTGATGTTTATGTTGTTGTTTGGTATATTGGCCACCAGCTGTGTGATTGCAGTACCAGTTTTAGCCACACGTTTTGTGATTGCAATACCAGTTTTGGCCACAATCCTACATACTGTTCCTTTAATGAATAGTTCGCAATAGTTTTATGTCAACATTTAGAAAATAATGCTGAAATTTTGCGCAAATCTTAAACAGAAATGCAGCTATTGATTGCTTACATTTAGTGATCTTTCAGATAGTCATTATTACATTTCTTTATTAAATGTGACACTTTACTGTAGAAAGTTATTTATCCACATGAAGCCTTCTTGACTTTTTTACTTATCTATCATTGTTGTGTAGATGCTGCTAAGCTATTTATCTCACAAAAATGAGATTACAATTCTACTTTACAATCCGTTGACTGCCTCAAGACCATTAAAAGTTGGGTGGCAAGCTTAAAGGATGTATTGCATAGCTACAGTAGTGCACCTTTAAAACATTAAAGTCTTTAAGACCTCTATTATGATTGGCTAACAACAGCATACAGTCATTCATCAGGACAGGCCAAGTTACATGAATACTGAATAACTATTGATATGTAAATGTGGGCAGTCATACGTTAATGTAGGCACTGATGTGACTTTAATGCCGTGATGGTTTCTGAATGACCTATTTTTGCTACTTCCACAGATAATGTAGGTTGCTTGGAGGAGGCCTTGTGTCATAAACATTAGATTGTATCATTTACATTCATGCATTTTGCAGACGATTTTAAGTGACTTACAGTGCATTAGTATCTGTGTTCCCTGTGGATCGAACCCATGCCCTTATGCCCTACTAACGCAGTGTACTACCAATTGAGCTACTGGATGTAGGGCAGCTACTGATATGTCTCAATTATAATGCTACTATAACTAATTGTATAATATTTGGCAAAATGAGCAGTCTACTCATTTACAGTCTGGTATAGCATCATCAGTACTGATGGACTGTGATGAGACACCTTCTGTGGGACGCCTACTGTGGGGGAGAAAGGTGAGAACTGTGATGTATGTGGGTGCGAGTTGTGTATTGGTTGGTAAGTGTGTAATGAAAGTAAGTTTCACTCTAGATTGAGTCTGAATAGTCTGTGGCTCTGATGTGGTAATAGGGTATTGATTTGTAATGGTTTGGACGATGGCAGGCGTATGTCTTATAAGCAGCTCAATTGTGCTTCAGTAAATGGTACTTGTGGAGTCGTACTGGCACACACACACACACACAAGAATGGTGAAGAGATAAGATTCATTGCCTTTCGACCATATAGAAATCATCTGCTGAGATAAATCGATTGCTGCTTCACACACAAACACAAAAAGACTTACAACACACCCACAGGGTTGGTTCGTGAAGGGCATGGACACTTCTTTAAAGTTACTTCCTATTTCCCCGAAAAGCAAACTAAAGAGTTGCACAATTTAGCAATATTTTTAGAATGTGTTATAATATGCCATTTTTTAAATAACATGCAATCTTTGGATTAGTTGCCAATATTAAAATTACTGTTGTCACAACTTCATCAAGCAAATTTTTGCTTTGTTTCACTTTCCTACTACAAAAAAATAAATGAATGACTAAATGCACCATGTCTCTCTCAAAACGTTTCTTCTGAAGACTTTTTGTCTGCTTCGGCTTTTACAGTTTGTCTGCGTCTGACTGCTGTTTGCGTGCGACATTCCGATGCTCACGGCCCAAAACAAAAGCTCACGTCTTTCAC
Organism: Paramisgurnus dabryanus; assembly: GCF_030506205.2. Classification (NCBI taxonomy): domain Eukaryota; kingdom Metazoa; phylum Chordata; class Actinopteri; order Cypriniformes; family Cobitidae; genus Paramisgurnus; species Paramisgurnus dabryanus. Next base: position 13,833,816 of record NC_133346.1, read on the forward strand.
CTCCCTTACTATTTCTGTCCCTTTTTCTTTTCTAGAAGGAGCACTTTGTTTGCAAGGTTCTGTTTGTTGACGCAGGTGCGAAGCCCCGATCGAATAAAAGTGTGGAAGAATGAGAGAATGATGGAGCACCGGCACTCAAAATGACCCCTCCTTCATAAATGAGGTCTCTAAGGCCTTAATAGGTGGTTTGGAGACATATGAGCATGCCGGTTTCCTCTGGCCCTTTCTTTCTCCCCCTCCACAGACCTGTCAGGACTTGTAGGTTGTTCTCATCAGCTGTAAAAGTTTCCGTTGGTTGGCCTCAGGTGTGCTGAGGAATGGACTGAGGGTTGTGGAGCACCGGTATGGCTTTCCTCACACCCCCAAACACCTCCCCTCTCTTCCTGTCCATTGGGGCTTCCTGCCAGATGAGAAGTGCTGTGAGCACTGAGCCAAAATGTTGATCCTACCTCTCATTCACTGTCAGCCATAGAAATCCCAGCGCTGTTAGTGTGTGTGTGTGTGTTCGTTCTGGATGTGTCAACAGCCAGCATTTGCAACCATTCTCTCACATAATACTCGATAAAGATAGGCCATGTGTGCATTGAGCGTTTGCTCGGCTTAAGCGTGCCACAGGGCTGTGAACCAGACGTAAAGAGACTTGAGTGCATATATTGTGGTGTGAAAGTGGTTTTATAGCTCTTTTATACTGAAATATGACCTTGGAGCTTTGCTTTATGGCGCTTTTCCATTGCATAGTACCCCATGGTTTGGGTCAGGTCAGCTTACTTTTGGGGGCTTTTATACTGGGTGCAGTACGTAGTACCTGATACTTTTTTTAGTACCACCTCGGTTGGGGTTTCAAGCGACCTGAACTGATACCAAAACGTGACGCGAAAACACTGTAGATCACTGATTGGTCTGAGAGAGTCGTCACCACCAGCGTCTTCGCTATAATGTAAAAGATTAGCTTTACCTTCATGCTAGCTTGCGCTGTCTCGAGCAAACATGTTGTCATCTGTGCTCTGCTATTACAGCGATGAAAAACATCCACAGGTTGAGAATCAGAAACACAAAAAGTTTTTTTCCATACTTGCAGTTTGTGGCGGCTCATTCGCGACACGCACGTCCGCATCTATGCTTAAATGCAACTTAAATGAGGCTCAGCGTAGTGCGTCGACTAACGCCACGGGTGTTTGTAAAGAAACTGTCAAGTGAGACGGAGGTAGTGATAAACGCGATGTGCCAACATTTATTTGTGGTGGTCAATAAAAATGTTGTGGCGGACTGAGAAATAAATAAATGTTTGGGAATGTACAACGACACTCTCACTTGTTTGATCTCACAGCAGTAGGCAGCGCAAATATGACGACACGCCTATAATCCCTCCCACTCAGAAGTTTTACTAAACTCGATGAAAAAGCTAACCAAGCCAAAGTCAGTTGAGCTGACCCGAGCTGAACCAAACCAAACCATGGTGTACTATGCAATGGAAAGCGCCATTAGTGGTTAATGTAGGTACTCCTAATAATTTGGTGTGTTTTTTGTGTGCTGCTTTTTGTTTTCTCTATGAAGACGTGTAGTTGTATGTAATCTAAACAAAGAAACACATGAGATCAAATTATAAATGATGGGGAACTTTTCAGGACTGGGTCACAAATGTTTAAATGTGCCCAAATATGATCTTCCCTGATGCATTTTGGTGCAATGTCTGAGTACACGTATGAGTCAAATAAACTATACTTTGCAAGGCTATGCGTTCGACCGTGCGTGTAGATTGGCAAACCGTCATGTACTCTGAGCTTTATAGTAATAGCACCGTTTAAACAGTTATCTATTTGTCAATAGGTTTGCAAGCACACCAATCTCCCTTCCAGACAACTCAGCCACATTCGTCCTTTTGTTTCACACCCTCCCCATTTTCTCTCTTATTTCCCCCAAACTGGCACTCTTTGTTCAAGCATGTCATTGGAAGTGTGTAAATCTCAAGCCCCTCTGATCAGTGAGAGGACCCATCTGCACCGCTCCTCTACCTCCTCTTCTCCTCCTGCATGTCATCACTCCATTTTCCCCAGACAGAGGACACAAATTAGCCCCATTTATACTCCATTTCCCCCATCTTCACTGCTTCTAACCAGATAATGACTGCTGCATCGAGATGAATTGGGATGATAAGGATGATTTGTGATTGTGTGTGTGCGCGTGTGTGTGTGTTAGGCATTAGCAGGGCCATTATACATAAAATGCTTCTCTCACACGAACACACCTGATGAAATTAAGCAAAAGCCACAGGAGTTCTTGTGGTACATTTAATTTTACCATGTGTAAATGGTTAGAGTCAGTGGCACAACACAAAACAGTGCCCTTAAAGGGATAGTTCACCCAAAAATGATTACTTGTGCTGAAGTTGTTACAAACCTGTATAAATTACTTTGTTTTGCGGAACACAAAGGAAGATATTTGTAATCAAGCAGGATACAAGGATACAAAAACGCTTAAAATTGCCTAAAATGTCTTCGTTTGTGTTCAGCAAAACAAATAAATGTACATAGGTTTGTAACAACTTGAGGGTGATTAAATTAAATGTACAGAATGTTTGGGTGAACTATCCCTTTAAAACCCTATTCAACAATGGAAAATCACTGTAGTGCGAAAAGTAGCTTTATAAAACAGCGACACTAATATTACAAAGGCACCACTGCTTACTAACCAGTTACATTTTTTCATATTTATAATTGGAATGAGTAAAAAAATATTTGAGCCAAATTTGCACTTACATTTAGACTAGATGCGTTTATCTAAAGTGACTTTCACAGTACATTTGAGCTATAAGTATGATCAGTATGTGTGTTCCCTCTAGAAAACTTTGAATTAGTTGACCGCGGTGTAACTCTGCTTTGTGTCGTGCCGCATAACCACCTTGAATGTGCATTATTTTTGATTAATTAAACGGCCTGTCATCAATTATTGCAAATACCTCTTCGAAAAAACAAATGTTTTGGTTTCCTAGGTAATCTGCAATCTTGTTTATTTTGCTTGTTATATACAACTTTAAAAGGACTTTGTTGTTATTTATTCTTAGCGGAGTTTACCGGAAGTTACGTGTTTTCCACGGACGCCGCTTGTTTATGTTGTTACTGCTGAAACGGTCTATAGAATAGAATGGTTATCATGTAAGTCAACATATTACCTTTTTACAAAGGTAAAATCAACAAAAGTACAGACCAAGCTTTATGCTTTACATGCAAAAGTGCTAAGAGTCTACATGTGATCCCTGCGGTCAGGCACAGTTAGCTTTACTGGCACAATTACAGAACCACAGACTCCCTGCTTCACCCCTGAGAGGTTTAAATGTGTTAAATAAGAGGAGAAGATGAGATGCTAAGTTGGAGAGGTTTTGAAGACTATAAAATGTGGATCTTGTATTCCAGAGAGACGTTTTACTCTCAAGGCAGGTCTTCATTTGATCCCTCTTCATCTAAAGGATCTAATGTGGGAAAGATTTTGAAGTTCCCTTTAAAGGTTATGAGAAAGTTTGAGCACAGATCTGTTGTTTTATTTGACATTGATAAAGTTTGCATGGATATATTACAGTGATGTGATTGGATTATACGGTAACACTTTACAGTAAGGTTAACATTAGTTAATGCACAATGCCAATGGCATTGACTAATATTAAAAAAGGATTAATAAATGCTGAAATACTATATATTTGTTCATGTTAGCTAATGCATTTACTAATAAAAATATAACCCTGCTGTGTCCCGATTATGGGTTAATTGCATCTAAAACCATAAACCAAGCCCTCAAAGACATCCAGCTAATTCTTTTAAACACATAAAAACTACTTAAAAACATGCATGCGACCGCTTATAGTGTAACTTAAGTTTTTGCTTTGCAGCCAATCTATTTTACATGCGTTTCCATTTGTCAAACAGATATATTAGCCATAGGATGTCACCCTGGTGTATCAGTCTTTTTTATTTGTTCATACAGAGACAAAAGGAGCTGAGATAACTCAGCATTCCCTGTTATGGTGAATAACTAGGCAAAAAAACTGGTTTGGCAAGAGCAAGCAATCACAATCCTTCTCCACTTTAACTGGTGGTAAATAGACATTGATAAGAGTTCACAATAAGGTTATATACGTATATACATAAACTAAAAAGAAACTATTTGTTTATAGCATTTATTAAATTTGATTAATGGTCATATATATGTACACAGTTGTTTAGTGATCAAACATACATCTTTAGTATTATGTGTGGAGAATGAAAGTAACCAAGATTAATACCTGTTGTAAAAAGTGTTGTTCATTGTTAGTTGCAACGGTATCGCATGGCAATTTGTACGTTTTTATGAGGTGGCTAATTCGTACGATCACATTCGTACATATATGTATGATTCACTTTTGCCCCATGACATTAGGATGAAGAGGTGGAGTTTCGTTATTTTTTTTAATGATAATCGTATGTTTTGTACGATTCACTTTGTATGTTTTTGCCAACTCTTAAAATACATATAAACACTCATAAGATCAGACTGATTTTATTACAACCTTATTGTGTAGTGTGCATTATATGCAATGGTTTTGTTATTGTAATTCCATATACTCATTGCTGGATAAAAAGTGAATCACATTTGTAGTCTGAATATACAGAAGCTATATTTAGCCATTTGCTAAGTAAACAGAATAAGGCTCTAAATAATAATTCAACAGTGTCTCTGTGCCCCTTTATTAAACAAGACTGGTTGTCTTGGCTAGGAGGGGGTCAGCACCGGTTGTCTGGGTATAAAGCGGTAAACTCTCATTACTGGTTTATTGAGCTCTGCCGAGCACAGACACGGTCAGGGGCCCGGGGACATGAGGGAGGAGTCCTGTCACTTCATTTGGATTAATGGACGGGTAATATCTCTTGCCTGTAGTGCCGGTCATACGGAAATGCGTGTTCATGCTGTCACACACAAAGGATATATGATAACACCTCCTGCTTTTGGAATTGTAAAAAAATAGCTATTTTTATTGGTGTACTTTCATACTGCAGGTTTTGCATTGATATGAATCTCTGAATTAGGATATTTAGGTTGCCCACCTTACTTCCTCAGAATAGATTTTAATCTTTCTATTCTGAATTGTATAACGCTTTCATGCGCTACACCTCATGCACATGCAAAAACAGCGCTGATAAACTTCTTATGAACTCTCTTTAAGCTCTTCTTCTTTAATCTTCCTATCTGATTCTGTTTCGTTCTATCTCTCCTCCTGCTTTTTCAAGAGTCCCAAGGGAGTTTTGTTATGGCTTTTAAATCCCTCTCATCTCAAGTTAAGTTGGTCATTCCCCTGTCGGGAATCCGTGAAAGAATGCGAGAAATGGGAAGAGTCGCCCCTGGGCCGGGGTTGGTTTCAAAGGGTTTAGGGTCAGTGGTGGGTATTGTGTAGAAGGATAGTCAGTGAATCACATGCGCCAATTATCCGTATATGTGGAAGCACTTAAATTAGTTTCCCGGACACAAAGGTCGACACTATTACACTGGAAGTGGATTTATGGAGCTCCCATAACACCACAAGATGTGTATTTATACCATCAGCATTGCTTTGAAAAAGCTGGCTGTGGATTTCCTCTAAAGTTAATTCTAGCACTTTTTAAAAATAGTTTTTTGCATGTTAACTTTTAAGCACAATTAAATTTAAGGAGTACTGAATAGAAAAGCAAAGCAGAGGAGAGCGATGAAGTTGTTCCCTTGTTCAAACATGTTGGAGGTGAAGGAAAATAAGACAAGGCCATTATAAGCAGATACCTGAGAACCTTAAAGGGACATAAAGGGCCCTATCTTGCACCCAGCGCAATTGACTTTGTCAGTGACGCATGTATCATTCGTATTTTGCACCGGTGCACAGCGGGTTTTTCCCTCCACAGACGCACGTAGGCAAACTAGGGAATGAACTTGCGCTCCCTGGGCGGTTCAGCGCAAAAAAAGAGGCGTGTTCCGGCGCAAACCATCCTTGATGCTATTTTGCAGTTTCAAAAAACAATTGCGCCACTGACCAGAAAAAAAAAGTTTAAAGTCAATGGCGCGTTGTTCATTATGCTATTTTAAGGGCGCATGCTTGACCATAATGTATAGCGTGCACAACGCGCATACACTTTGCATCTAATCTACACAGATGCAACAGTTATTTTTGCAAATTGCAAATTGTTACACTTAAAAATATTAATACACGAGATAAGGGGAATCATAGTGGTGAGCATTGTGGTGATGCTTTTATTAATTGTGTGGCTGCGTTAAAAAATTCTCATGCAAAAAACAATTAAAATATTTTCATAAGTTTGTTGTGTGGCTGTATTACGTTTATTTTATGTAAATAATAATTAAAATATTTTCATAAGAAAACCTTAATGTATATGAACTTGATTTGTAAGAGTACTTTGGGGTTGGACCTTGCTTGCGTTTCTTGGGTCCGATTTCAAAGCCCCAGCCTATTAGCGGTGAGGGTGGACGCAGCGATGTCCTCTGATGGCGTCAGGTCATGTGTAGGGAGATCCACCTCCCGTTACACGGCGTGCCCGATTTATGCTGGTAAGCTTGGGATTCCCCCGTCTCCTGACATCATTGTAGCACTTGGCGCGACGATGGGGATGCCGGCTGATGAGACTGTGGCTATTTCCTCTCACGCCTGTTTAACCTACGCTGATTTGGAAAACTCTTTAGTTATTTTTTTGCGCGATGCTAATGGTCTAATCAGATTCAATGGATTGTGCTAAGCTATGCTAAAAATGCTAGCGCCAGACCCGGAGATCAGCTGAATGCATTCCAAAATGTTAAGAATCAAATGTTTAACACTAGGGGAGCTGGAAAATGTTTATTTTTTAGGTGTGTTGTAAGATGCTGCCACACTTTAGAGCATCTTTCACCACAATCCCCCGTGCAAAAATGATGTGACCGTGTGGTCCAGAATTGTTAAGTGGAATTGAAATTGTAATTTTATAACAAGTATACGATTCCTTTTTTATGGATGTGATTCCAGAAGTGGAATTGAAATTCGATTCCCAACACTATGTACATTTCATCATCATATCATATTTGGCAGATGCTGTAATCCAAGGCAATTTACAGTGCATCTGTATGTGTGTCCCTGGGAATTGAATCTATGATATTTGTGCTGCTTACGAATGATTTACTAGGTTTAAAAATCCATTTGAATGTTTAAGTAACAAATTAATTGTAAAATTTGTATAATTCTAATTTAAAATGATAATTTTTTTGTTAAAGTAAAGATGAAGAATTGCTTGATGGACTCAATGTTGAGCAGTATTGATGTAAATATCTATGGGATAATTCTCCAATCAGTGGAGAATACCAGAGACGGCTTGGGCTGTGATTATCTATGTGTCTTTGTCTGTACTCTCTCAATTAGACTAACAAGAGCTGATCGAGCACATGCAAAATTACAGATGCCATCTAAAAGAACAATGGATAGCATTTCTAATCCACTCTTACTCCTTCTCTCTCTGATTGAGGAAGATAAAAGCCCTATAGCTTTCCCACAACTCTATGCACCAGTGCTGGGGTTTGGGGAGATTTTAAACCTTGCTCTTTGCTCCAGGCTTTAAAGACATTCAGAGACAAAAAAGTGAAGTACTGGACTAATGGGAGCGGACCTGGAAAGAAAGGGAAAATGCTTTTCTTTTGGCTTTTTCTGTCCACAAATGGCATCGCTCACAGCTTTTCTTTGTTTGTCTTGTGAATATATTCAATCATAAATGAATCTCTGAGTGCTTTTCAATATTTTCTAATATAAAATTTATGATATTATAAAATCTGACTAAATCAAGTTTCATCAATCGAGTTATTAGACTTCATTCCTGAACACCATTTTTTCCATTTTGAGTTATTTCTAAGCAGTCCTGTCTGTTTTTTAATCATTTATAATATGATATACCAAGCCATTTTGGTTGATTATACTTCAATAATGATAGATTTTGTGATGTGTAGCAGCAGAATTTAATTTTAAAGTCTTTTATTTGTTTTCACACCCACCTTGCTTCCCCATCATCTGTTCACGTTTCACTTTTGATAGAGTTAGAGAAGGTAAAGTGAAGTTACAGTGCGGTTCAGAGCTATAGAGAGATATATTAGTTGTATTCTTTGTAATTTTTTTTTTTAATCATTTTGTAAATGATGTTTCAAAAGATCTAAAGCCTTTTTGCCATCTGTGGGCTCTTTTATGCAAGCAAAATAGAAGCTAAGGCAAGGATTAACTAGTGGCATATTATTCAACATTGGAGTTAAATAAATCGTATTAACGCATACTAACTAAATTGTAAAAAAAAAGACTTGATATAAGAGAGAATTACTAATAAAACCTCCCTAACCCTAACATTTCAGGGGGAAAGCAAATCATAAAAAAACGTAAAAATTTAGTAATACGAATTAGCCACCTTTGAAAAAATTCCATGGGATTGTGTTGGTCAGTCATTATTGCATAATAAAACCCTTTAAAGGAAAACACCACTGTTTTTCAATATTTTACTATGTTCTTACCATAACTTAGACATATTAATACATACCTATCTTTTTTCAATGCGTACACTTAATCTTTGTACAGTGCCTTGTGACTGTGTTAGCATTTAGCCTAGCCCCATTCATTCCTTAGGATCCAAACAGGGATGAATTTAGAAGCCACCAAACACTTCCATGTTTTCTCTATTTAAAGACTGTTACAAGAGTAGTTACACGAGTAAGTATGGTGGCACAAAATAAAACTTTTGTTTGGAGCCATAGGAATGAATGGGTCTAGGCTAAAGCTAACACGTGCAAGAAGCGCTGTACAAAGATTAAAAGTGCACGCATTGAAAAAAGATAGTTATTTATTAATTCATAAGTTGAGGTAAGAACATAGTAAAATATTGAAAAACGGTGGTGTTTACCTTTAAGGACGTCATTTTTTTTTAGCATTTTTGGACTAGCTGCTGTACATTAACCTTTATATAAATTTTTGGAGCTATAATTATGTTTGTGCATGTGTGTTTGAGTATGACCACAAACCTGATGGTATGTGTGTAGAGAATATACCTGTGTGTTTTAATAACAGAGCCCAGGCTAGCACATCCCTCATAGTGTGTGAAATAAAGTGGAGGAGGTGTCCATCTAAGTGCCTGTGATTAAAGTTTCACAGTGAGACACAGCAAGCCATCCCACCATCTCACACCCTTCCTCCATCCTTTCCACCTGCTTCCACACCGCAGGAGTTGTCCGGCTCAAGCCTATAGCACAAAGCAGCAAGATAATATTCTCGTGATGTCCTAACCCGGAGACGTGAGCTTTACATATCAATCGTCATTGAGGTTTTTGTGCAACCGTGAAGCTCTCTGTCATTACCCTTCGATTTATCACAGTTTATTACTTATGAATCCCACCAGGGACGCACAAGAATATCACGTAGGTGAGGAGCAGGAGAGAGAGAGTGGGCTGCGGGTCACCCGGTTCATCCGCTGAGTCACGTTTTTCGCGGTTTCTCATCGATTTTCGCTAACCTTTCAGTTATGACTGCAGTGACATTTTAGCTCTGGATTCCCGCTGAGATATTCCATCTGTGGTGTTTTTTTTTTTTTTTTTTTGAAGTCCAAGGTTCGATATTTATTGGAATCGTGTCAGATGGTATAAAATCTGTGTTTGATTAACACACATATGTTTTTATGCCATCACAACGCACATCATGAGAAACAGACAGTGAAAAGCAATGCGGGATTAAAGAAGATGGTCAAATCAGTTTACCTGGAGCCCATCTTTAAAGGAAAACACCACCGTTTTTCAACATTTTACTATGTTCTTACCTCAACTTAGATGAATTAACACATACCTATCTTTTATCAATGCGTGCACTTAATCTTTGTACAGCGCCTCGTGAATGTGTTAGCATTTAGCCTAGCCCCATTCATTCCTTAGGATCCAAACAGGGATGAATTTAGAAGCCACCAAACACTTCCGTGTTTTTCCTATTTAAAGACTGTTACACGAGTAAGTATGGTGGCACAAAATAAAACGTGGCTTTTTTAAGTGGATAAAAATTGAGAACTATATTGTATGGCGGAAGAGCACTTAGTTTGCATGGGGCGTGCCACAATTTTTTTTGTGTTTTCTTAATGACAGCTTAATATCCCAATATAGTAGGTCACAGTATCGCAAAGTGCCGCAAAACATACCGCACCGCAACACCTCTACCGTGATACGCATCATATCGCAAGATCCATGTCTGGTCATCTCATATTTTGTTATGGAGATAAAAATTAGGATCGTGTGTTTTTGGTAGTTTTTCATTATGATACGAGTGTATTAGAGCCGTGATTTTTTGTTATTTCTCTATGACATCTGTGAGCGGTTGGACCCGGAAGCACCGCATAACGTCAGACTTAACAACCAGATAGCAAAAAATAAAAAATAAATGGGGTCAGCTCTAGTTTATGTAACTCTGCACTGCAGTAAGTCCACTCAACCTTGCTATAACGCTTTTTTCTATTGCTGCTCTCATGTACACAACCAAGCATGCATATTTCTCTGCATTCTGTCATCCGGAGAATAGAGAGCACCGTCTGGGTCTTTCTCTTTTGTTTTGTCTCTCTGTTGCCCTTAAGGTTTTGTTGACCCTAGCTGCTGAAGCTGGACCTGATCCAGAGATCTACACATAAACACACACAATCTCTAGCCTCTGTTAAACTCATTGTTTGAATCACAAACCCTCTGGCGGAGAGAAACAACAGATTCACACAAACAATAACATGAAAAAAATAGAAAAGTGCTTGCTTATGGAAAACACGCCCAATAATGGTACACTGTAAAAAAACATTTGTTGGTTCAACTTAAAAAAGTAAGTTACCTGGTTGCCTTAAAAGTTTGAGTTAATTCAACATAAAAAATGAGTAAAATACGTTGTGTCAACAAATATTTTTAAATTGAACCACCTTTTATTTACATCGTAGGATATTGTGGATGTTGCTATAAGTTTTGCTTATAAGTTTTGGTCAAGGGCATTACACTGTCACTCGTCCCTTGCTGTCACTGGGGCAGATGCTTCAAAGCGTTCCTAATATGTGCGATTTAGGTACACATATGTATACATTTGGTACTAATATGGACTCTTTAGGTATAAAGGTGTACTTTTTGGAAGTACCAGTTAAAAAGGGACCATTTCTGACCATTTTGTCTGACAGTGGTGTTCTGGTCCTGTCTTAAAATTTCTGTAAGACTTTAAAGATGGTCCCTAATACACTTTCTCTTCAGCCTCTTCTTCTCTCACTATATCTATATCTGGTTATTTAAGCAAGCCCTGGTGTCTTTCTGATGCTAATCCATAAACTTTGCCAGGAGCGTCTGATCTATCTTCTCATTTTCATACCTGCTGCAGTATGGAGATGAGTCTCCTTTTTCTTTCTTTGTGCAGGCTTTGCATTGAAAGAAATGAGGTCAGATCCATATTGAGCGTGATATAACCGAGGTTCAGATTTAAGACTTCTGCTAGACTGCCTTGATTTTCTGTCATAATTACCTTATTGTTGGCTTCTTAAGGAACTGAGATGAATCTCAGAAAGTTCTTCCTCTCATGCAGCATGAAAGGTCTTGCACAAGAGAAACAACAGCAAGTACTGTTGTATGAGTGTTGTGTGTGTGTCTATTAGACCAGGTGTTGTGTAATCAACCTATTACATCTTCAGAAGCCTAAAACCATTTGAATCGATCTTTGTTTCCTTTGTTTTAAACCATCTATTGTGTGTGTTTTTTTGCAGGTGAAACTACCATAGCGCTGACCAGGACCATGCGGTCTAAAAATAGGAATATGGTTCACTGGAAATGCATCTGATCCATTGGTTCTACCTCAGGTACTGCTGCTGATCACATACACATGACGTAATACACTAAAGCTCTGCACAAATATAAAATATTTATGATGCATATTAATATATACACTGTTAGAAATGGTCCAAAAGTGGTCTCAAGCTGTCACTGGTGCAGTACCCTTTAAAAAGGTCCTAATATTTATTAACTTGGTACAAGTATGTATGTCTGAGGTACTAATTTGACCTCATTAGGTACAACCCATAAGGCAATATATATATATATATATATATATATTTAAATATTATTTTAAATATATTTCAAATTATACAAAAAATGGCCAAAAATATATGTGCAATATATTTTCAAATTAGGCAATTTTTTGTATATTTTAAAATATATTTTAAAAAATAAATATATTTTAAAGCATTTACAGTATATTCACGTCACATTGGAAGACAAAATTTGTGTTACAAACCTGTACAAGTTTATAATAAATATAAAAAATGCCGTTTTTTCAACTGCAAAAATATACTTATATTTTATACAAGTTTTATATTTTGGATAGGAAAAATTAATTTTTGCCGGATGGGTTGTAAAATTAGAAATTTATTGGTTGCCCCTAAAATACATAAAAAAAAACTTTATTACAATATAATATATTTTTTCAAATAAAAAATATATTTAATTAAGCTTTACTTTATTAGGGAGCCCCTAAGGTGACATTGGAGTAAAAAAAAAATGTTTTGCGTGCGTACATGAATCTATCGCATGCGCACGCGAAAGTTTCACGTGCGCACGCGAAAGTTTTACGTAAGCACGCAAAAGTTTCACGTAAGCGAGCGAAAGTTTCACGTAAGCACGCAAAAGTTTCACTTAAGCACACGAAAGTTTTTACGTGAGCACGCAAAACTAAACTTTATTTAATTTTTGCTCTATGTCCCCTTACGGGCTCCGTACTTTCTACAAAATGTATTTAGCATATATTCCAAAAATTGGCCAGAGAGATAAAAAACATTTCTGTATAGGAAAGGTGTAAGTTTTTGGCTATTTTTTAAAATATACAACATATTGAAACAAAATAATATATGCTTCTACTTTTTACCCAGAATCTAATCGCATTGCTGTGTCTTTTTTAGGAGTGTAACAAATTATATTCTAATTAATTCGTTCCAACAATTTCAACGGATTATAATTGAAACACCATGGTATGTGTAAGTGTCTAATGGAGGTTACTGAAAGGTTTCACATCCCCCCGCCTATCTCTCTTTCTCTTTCTCTTGCTTTATGTGCATCAATTGTTCTGATCACATGTATTTTAGCACTAGCTTTTCTCCTCCATCTTTTTCGTTTTGCTGGTTTCACTCTGCAATGTGAACTTTTCTAACTTTTTTAAATGACACTTTACATCTCAGCAGGTATGCTGCCCCTGAGCTCCAAATACTTTTATGAGGTCTGTTACAAATGTGGTGTTTTTTGGTCGTTCAGGTTTAAGACCTTCGAAACATTAAAATGTTGCCCAGGCTCTCTAGCAATTTAATCCACATGTGCTTTTAAACACATCTTTATTGATCTGCACTCCACCTGTGTTTTTGTTTTTCACAGACGTTAAATCATGGGAAACGTGGAGAGCCAAAATGGAGACCACACCTACTACAGTGAGGGGCAGGGCCACCTATCACGAAAGCACATGACCCGATCACTTCGCATCAAGCATTCTCGCCGATCACGTCACGCCTCGTCCAACAAGGGTGAACACCGCGACTCTGAGACCAGCACGAGATCCAGCAGCACCCCTTCCATCCCACAATCCCTTACTGAAAACGGCCTTGAACCATTTAAAAAAACAGATGCTCTGAAGGGCTATGGAGGAAACATTTGGGTGGACCGGATGGCTATGAATTTGCGACCGGTTTCTTTCCACGACAGCACTGGGGATCCCACCATCACGCCAGGCTCCGAGGATGGCGTAGAGATGGACACGGTGGTGCCAGAAAGCTGCGATGAGACCAGACTTTTCGTAAGTAAGGACACGTACCTACAGAGAACCAAAGATGGTCCTCGGGAAGGAAGTAGCTTTAAGAAGAAGCGATCCAAATCTGCAGATATTTGGAGAGAGGATTCAATGGAGTTCTCATGTTCAGATCTAAGCCAAGAGCATTTGACGAGCACCGAGGAGATCATCGAGAGAACCGAGGTTGAAGATAAAGCATTCGCTAAATGTGGAGGTAGACGGCGCACCTCCACCCCACGGACGCTTGAGTCTCATCCCGGAGAGAGAGCTAACTCTTTGGATGAACTTTGCACGGAGAGGCTACCTTCACTTCATGGCTCCCACCATCACTATAACGGTCATGGTACCGAGAGGACCAAAGCGGGCATAATGAACGGAGAGGTCTTGTCTCCGGAAGAGGAGGAAGGTAATGGATACTCAGCATACACTCTTCCTTGTCGTCGCTCCCACTGCCTGTCAGAGGGACTGTCCAATCACAAGGCTACCCTCCGTTCATGTATGCAGGGCCGACGTGCACAAACGACACATGTGAGTTATGCTTCTTACCCAACATATTATAAAAGTACCATAAAAACAGTCCATAAAGAGTGTGCACTATATAGCATGTATTATAATTGCTTTGTGTAAGGAATAGACGTACATTTGAATTTAATATTATCCTAATTAGTCTTGAGGGGAGTTTGAGAGCCCCCGTTTACCATTCACTTTCATTGTATGATAAGAAAAGGGACCCTAAACCTCTCCTCCTCTCCTTTAATGTGCCATTAAAGTAACAACATGTTGGAACAACATGTGAGTAAAGAATAAAAGAGTCATGTGACCCAAGAACTGAATAAAAACAACGTCCTTATGGGATTTGCTGATAAAAGCCTGTAAAAAGCTTCATATCATCTCCATCATTCTGGATCTTTAGTAAACTGAAAGCCAAAAAATCTCTTGATCCTACATTCAAACACAGCTTTTTTGTGCATATTTAATGTGTTCTTAAAAAGGTTTGAAATTTGGAAGGTCTCAGGGGACACTTCTTACATAAAAGCCCTGAGTCATGCTAAAGCTTTAAATTGGGGCCTCTGCCTTGAACTTTTGATTGGTTTGAAATGCGATATTTCCCACGATCTACCTGAAAAGATCTTTAGGAGGTACAGTAAAAGTGTTTTTATGCCAGCAAAAGGAAGCCACACCTTCTCTGTTGGACGTTTTATGCAGTCGTCTTTTTTCAATTCCTCTTTCGTGCACAAGTAAACAAGTTGAGAACAAGTAGAGATTAGTTTCATTCTTTGTTTCTGCTTAAAGGGGAAAGTAAGAAGAGCTGTTTGACTTCCGTTGCCATTTTTCTAAAATGTCAGACCTTTGTTTGGTACAAAATTTGGAGGAGTGGTTGTGCAGAGGATGTCCCAAATGATGTTCTTCCACTGTAAAGGGAGTGTCTTGTTTTATTCTTATTAAATTGTGCACTTGGGTCTATGTGTCCACACATGCATGTAGGATATCACGGCGGGTGAGGGTAGCGAGTATGGAGACAGCGGTATCGACGGAGGACTGGCTGAAGTCGAACACTCGTCGCGACGCTGCAAGGCCATGTCTGCGTCTTTCTCCGTGTACTCCACTGCTAGCGAGAGCATCTTCGCAGGAAGCGACAGCGGTAGCAGCAGCGGAGGTGGAGGAGATCAACGACAATCTGGTGGAGATCAAGGAGTGTACGAGAACTTCCGTCATGAACTGGACTTGAACTCCAGACAAACGCGGGATTGCTTAGAAGAAGCCAGTTCGGCTGCTAGCGATGAACGGAGCAGTGGAACCCTCAGCTCCGTTTACCCCTCGGACATTTTGCTCACCACGGCCCACGGCACGGTGCGGAAGGCTGGCATACTGGCCGTGAAAAACTTCCTGGTGCATAAGAAGAATAAGAGGGTGGAGTCGGCAGCAAAAAGGAAGTGGAAACAGTACTGGGTGTCACTCAAAGGTGAGACAAAGGCTACGTTTATAAAGCAAGATACCATACTACTATTATTTCTGCAGCACTTCTGAAGGCATGACCTAATTCAACGCTCACATTTCTAGTGTGATAATATTAATTGTATTAATTTTCATGTTTATCAAGATCAATTATTTGATCATATCTCCAAAGTCCTCATCTTCTCATGACTATTATGGTGTTTGGGTCAATGAAGTGAAGTTAATTATTTTGTGTCTTTATGGTTCAATTAAATGTAAAAGGGTTAAAATTTCTGAAAAAAATTGCATATCACTTGCATTAATTTTTTTTTTTTTGAGAGTCTAAAATTTCTGGTTTTTATTTAATTTTGAAAGAATATTTGTGGGATAATTGCAAAAATGTCAGTGTGGTGTAACTGGTCTGTGTCAATTGGTGTAACTTTTTTTGATTTAAAATAAAATTATAAATATATTCATAAAAAATGTGGAAAAAAAATATAATCATCTTGTTAAGTGTAATATGATTTTTTTACATACAAGATTATTAAGAAAACAGCTGTTTTCAGCAAATATCAGGGTAAATATTACAAAAACGGATAAAAATGTACATTTAGAAATAACTAATGAAATTATATTATAAAATTATTATTATTGTTATTTTTATTTTTTGATGATTGATGATTATGTTTACATGCCATCAAGGTGGATAAAATATTTAATATTTCTCATTCTTCGGCGCAATTGCCGGTTACACCATTTTACATTTTCAGATCGATTCAGTCTTAACTTTCATAAATGTCAGGAGGACAAATATTACAAAAACGCATTAAAATTTACATTTAGAAATAACTAATGAAATTATATTATAAAATGATTTTTTTTATGATGATTATGCTTACATGCTATCAAGTTGGATAAAATATTTAATATTTCTCATTTTTTTGGCGCAATTGGCGGTTACACCATTTGACATTTTAAGATCCATTTAAAGGTCTTAAATTTCATGAAAATGGTGCAAATGTAATTTTGTATTGCAAAAAACAACATAAAAACACTATGTGCATTGAAATAAACTTGATGCATGCTTTTAAAACAAGTTTTTTAAAAAGATTTTTGGAAGTTCTCCTCTTGCCAAACCGTTTTTGTCACTGACCCATTTCTTTTAAAATACCTATTACCCATTATGCGTTCATTCTTAAAATCAAACGACCCAAACCTTTGAAAAGTACACGTTTCAGTTTACAGCCCTCCTTCTTTTTTTAATTTCCCAGGATGCACTCTGTTTTTCTATGAAACGGATGGCCGTTCGGGGATTGACCATAACAGCATTCACAAACATGCGGTCTGGGTGGAAAACAGCATTGTGCAGGCTGTCCCAGAACATCCCAAAAAAGACTTTGTGTTTTGCTTAAGCAATGCACTGGGAGATGCCTTCCTATTTCAGGTAAGTCATCCTGAATCTCTTAAAACCAATATTACACAGTAATATAACTCCTAACTCAAATTGTGCTGCATACATTCGAGTACCTTTGGTGATGCTCACATCCATAAATTTTTCATCACAGACCAAATGGTTTAATACATCTTTAGTCTTTAAATTTACTTTAACTGGATCTCATTGCCATCAACAATCTGGATTTAGTATTAGTGATGTAGAATTGTGCCAAACTGATGCTCATGGTCCATTGTTTAATAAATCCTAAGCTGATGTATTTCTGAATGTTTTTGGGACTCAGTGACATTTTTATGCCGTGACAGGTGACAACATCTTGCATACCAGGTGACATTTTCAAAGGGTACCATCATGTGAACTACATTTGATGGACAGTCAAATCTATATGCCATTTGGTTGCAAATATTGAAGGTTCAGTGCAGACCACACAAAGCATTTTTAAAAATTACATTACAAATTTATATATTTATTTGTTTAAACTAATTATCGAAGTTATGGCTTAAACCTAGGCTTAATGTACATTGTGTAAAATATGTTTCAGTTATAAATTTTTAATAGGAAGAACAAGTAAATGCAACAATCCCTTCTCGTCCGTTATGCTTCTGGTTTTAGATAATTTACCGAGTGGAATTACTTTCATTGGTGCTATTTAACTGAATCATGTCAATAACAGGAAAAATGGTGACGCCTTTCTTTTATCTACTTGTTTTCAGACTTCAGGTCAAACAGAGTTGGAAAACTGGATAACCGCCATCCACTCAGCATGCGCTGCAGCTGTCGCCCGCCAGCATCACCGCGAGGACACCGTACGACTCCTGCGCTCCGAAATCAAAAAGTTAGAGCAGAAGATCGACATGGACGAGAAAATGAAGAAGATGGGCGAAATGCAACTCTCTGCTGTCACAGATGCAAAGAAGAGGAAGACTATTCTGGAACAGGTATGTGTTATAGATTGGTGGAGAGTCACCATTAACAGTGTTTTGAAGACGTTTTGGCTTCACTTTTCAGGGCTTGTGCGGCACGCTTGGTTAAACCTGGAACAACATTTCTGTAGAAAATCCCTAAGCGTTACTTATTCCTAAATTCAGAAAGTTAATAACTATACAATAGAAGCACCTAACCCTGGTTGTAACTGTAAACGTATCCCTCAAATTTGATTGGTTGTTTGGAATGTTGTCCCATGGTCAACAATGATGTTGATTTATGTAAGCTTACTTAGCAAAATCAGAAAGGCTGTTGAAGGATATATCACTCATTAAATATGCTTTTTTCATACTGACGTACACAAGTGTATTCACAATTGTGACTTTTGTTCAGTGATCCCTCTTTTTCTACCCAGATACACAACTAAACCCATATGACTTTCATGTTTTTTTTTTATCTTTTTCGGGTGAGCTTTCACCTGTTTAACCTGTAACAGTTTGAAGAAGGGATCCTTCAAAAGCAGTTTGCTTTTATTAGGCCACATAATATGGGGCTTTTGTTCTTCTCAACTTACAAGCCAACTTTGAGATAATGTAATAATTGTTTAGGTTTCTTGTGGGATATGTTTATATATTGGGGAGTAGGATTATGTGTGTATTTAGATTTGGTCTTTCTGTGAAGATTTAATTGTTCATAAAAAATGATGTTAGAGTGTGTTATTGTATGTGTTGTGTACCTCTCCAGTGGAGGTGGGCAGATACTCCTCCATGGTCTCTGAATAGACTCAGGTCATGCTGCTTTGGAGGAGGGCTGCTGACTAATCATATATCCCAGCATCCTCGTCCAACACAAAACTATACTAAAACACTGCCCACACTGTAATAGTTAGCAGCTTAAGGGCTCTCAACAGTGGACAATCACAAAAAAGCACAGTTAACTATTAGAACAGTAAAGTAATTTTCAAATTTGAGTAAAATCTTTCTTTCTTTCTTTCTTTCTTTCTTTCTTTCTGTCTTTCAGATATTCCTCTGGGACCAGAATTTGGAGCAGTTTCATATGGATCAGTTCCGGTATCGTTGTTACCTATCCAGCCTGCAGGGCGGCGAGCTTCCAAATCCAAAACGCCTGCTTGCGGTGGCTTCCCGCCCCACCAAGCTGTCCATGGGTCGTCTGGGCATTTTTTCAGTATCATCCTTCCATGCCCTGGTATGAAATACACTCACACATATACATAGTGTACAAAACTACCCTCAATATGTTTTTCTCTTGTGCATACACCTATTCCAAAACATTATAGGATGCATTCCTCTTTCTCCTTTCATTTGGATATTTAAATGCATTTAGTTAACATCCATTTTATTTTAATCCTAACTACAAGAGGCTTGTGAGCTCTGAGCTGCCAGGCAGCCTGTCTGGCCCTGGTCCCCGCAGAAACTGCGTAACTAAACATGCCAATAACATTGTGTATTTGTCATTCCTGTGGTCAAATGTGGAATGTACAGAATAGCGTAATACGTAAACGAAGAACCACAATTGCCACCTCAGGAAATCTCATAGTGTCACTCAAGCATAGAAAACCAACTCCTATGGTGGCGTAACTCGAGAAACCAGAGCAAGTTTGACAGAAATTCATTGACGTTTTAAATGACGAAATAGGGAGCGTTTATATAACAACAAGCGTTGGATCAATAACTGATTTTGCTGCCCTTCCTCTTAGCCATATTCCTACATAATTTGTGGTTTTGCCTTGTTTTAAATTGTTGTATCACTAGAAACCAGTACCACAAAATCAAAATAATATTAAAATATTACACAAGTCACACTGTTGTTGTCCCAAGCCAGTGTACCACCCTTATCCCCCAAATAGCCAAGAGATTTTAGTATATTTCCAACAGTACGACGCTTAGGTTTACTGAGGAAATCCTGTATGACTTTAGTGTTTATTATCCCAGAAATGTCAGTGCGGTTTTATGTCTGGGAGTGTGAACAGCTGAAGACCATCCGCTCACTGTTGTGGTTTATGTGTATGCTGCTTTTGAAATGTGTCATAGTGTCAGATTTTTCCCATTATTGATCTTGATTTGAGGCATGAAGGCACAGGAAGGTTTTGTCTCTTATTTTCCAATTGACCTTTCCTCGCACTGTCAATGATGTAGTTTGTTCGATGATATTGGTGCTAATGGAGGAAAGGTTTGTAGAGCTATGGCAACAATACTCCTGCCTTTTGATGTTATCTGATGATGAGTACGGTGCAAAACATGCTGCTTCTGTAGTCATTCTGTGGGTTCGAAATTGCATACTGTTACAGTACGTACTGAATTATATCAAGGACCTACTTATCGACCGTTAAAACAATATGTTCTATATAGCGTGATTATGGTATGGATGAAATTTGGACGTACTTCATCTGCCATGTTAATACATTATGTGACATACGTCATCATAACAAGTGAGCCGTTAACAACTGGCATTTTTGAATATGGCGTCACTTCTCCTTCTTCTTTTTCGTTGGGTGACTCCTTTCCTGGGGGCTCACTGGATAGTAAAGTGTCAATTAAATGCTCCCTTTTAAATATTGCCGCAAGGACATAGGCGGAGTTTGGGGGGGGGAGCAGACCAGAGCCAATTATGATTTTGTCTGAGCTATTAATGAAAAAGAAGAATTCATATTTTATTTGTCTAATCTTAAAGGGACACTCCACTTTTTTGAAAATATGCTCATTTTCGTGCTCCCCTAGAGTTAAACATTTGATTTTTACTTTTTTGAAATCCATTCAGCCGATCTCCGGGTTTGGCACTACCACTATTAACATAGCTTAGCATAATCCATTGAATCTGATTAGGACCATTAGCATTGCGCTAAAAAATAACCAGTTTCAATATTTTTCCTATTTAAAACTTGACTCTTTTGTAGTTACATTGTGTACTAAGACAGACAGTAAATTAAAAGTTGCAATTCAATAACTTTGCTGCTGTAACATGTAATATCATTGCGCCTCCTGAAGCCATGTTACGGCAGCAAAGTCCTTGATTATTATGCCAGAATGAGAGTATAGTTCCTAGCCATATCTGACTAGAAAATTGCAACTTTTAATTTTCTCTCGGTCTTAATACACGATGTGTAACTACAGAAGAGTCAAGTTTAAAATAGGATAAATATCGAAACTCGTTGGTTATTTGTTTTACGCGATGCTAATGGTCTAATCAGATTCAATGGATTTTGCTAAGCTATGCTAAAAGTGGTAGTGCCAGACCCGGAAATCAGCTGAATGGATTTCAAAATTGTAAAAATCAATATTTTAACTCTAGGGGAGCTGGAAATTGAGCCTATTTTTTTTTTAAGGGTGTCATTCATAATATTTTAATAGGTAGACTGAGTAACGTAAGGCTAAAACAGTAAACCGTGAATCCGCACTCTTGTGCTAATCTCAAAGTAGCATGAAACTCCCCTATGCGCAGGTATTAGGTCATTCAAGTACTTTTCGCAAATGGTGACCTAACTTAAATTTAAGGGTGATCCTTTAGGATGTCCTCACTGTAATGGTCCATTTCTTAAGAAATCGTACATTCAAAAAAAATCTTATATGTTTATCACTAATTGTGTTTGTCATGCAGGTGGCAGCGAGAACGGATGGTGGAATTCGGAGACGCACTCAGGCTCTGTCTCGCAGCTCCAGTAAACGAAAGAGCCGTTTCTCCTCTCTCTGGGGTCTGGACACTACCTCAAAAAAGAAAACCAAAGGCAGACCCAGCATCAACCAGGTTCACATCTGCTAGACATCTGCTATGCAAACCTCTCACAGTCAAATTATATTATTATTAATTACAACTGATCTTTGTTTATTTATTACACAATTTGCCGTTGCTAGTTTTAATGTGATGTAAGGACATTGGAAAAGTAAAAAAAACATTCCAGATTTGTTTACACAGTTGTGGTGGGCTCACAACTGTGGCTCATTTATAGCATCTGTCCGTAACAGATTGTTCTCTTCACAACACATTAATTCACAGTCAATGCCCCGAATTTCTCAGCGTGAATCCTAATTAAAACATCAAATTCATTTCTAACCACCAGCTTTGTCTCAACCGCAGGTGTTTGTAGACGGTGAAGAGCCGGTTCAGAGGAATCTTGATCACATGTTTGAGGACACTGCAAAGGAGACCCTGGTGAGAGAGACTCTACACTAATACTTCCCAGCATGCTTTGCACAATAAAACAGGAGGTTAGAGCTATGTAGAGACCTTAAATGTTAGTGTGAGCTAAAGCAACCAAGCTTGGCTGTAGAGCTCGGGATCTCCTTAGGGGACTGCAGTGGGGCCCGGACCCCTCATCCACACGCCGCATCCATTAAAAGCCAGAAGAGGAGGCAGATGGTGGCTGTTTCGGGAGGGGTGTGTGTGTGTGTGCAAGCATTTGCGTTAAAACCGAGAGAAACAGAATGTTGGAACGTTTAATGTATTGCGTGCATGTGTTTTCCAGCATGAGTGTTTAAGTCCCCTGACCCATTTTCTCGCTCACCCACTCTCTTTCACAATGTGTGGGCTCGCTTGTCTCTCCGAGATGGGGGGACCACCATCATAGCCGCACTGTGGGCAGATTGTTGAGTGGAAAGGGGAGGGTGTTAGGCTGTCACTCGATAGCGGGGGATAAGCTATCTTAGCCAGGCAGCATGCCGTCGCTGACAGCCAGCCAGACCCACTGACAGACTAAAGAGCATTGGGGGCCAGAGACCCCAAGAGCCCTACAATGCAACCCGCCATTCACAGCCCAGCCGGTTTATGTCAGCCCATCGATCACTCGCCAGACGTTGTCAGAGAGAGGCGTTGGGTGTTACGCAGGCCTTGCACATTTCTGTGGAGCGGAGTTAATTAGTTGTCTCAGATTAGATGTCATCACATTCCTCAGTGGCTTGATGCTTGTATGCCGTATCGATTCGGACGGCTCTGCTTAAGTATGATAAGACGCACACGTCACCGCATAAGTGACACCTCGGTTAATTTGCGTATAGTGTAGATCTACAAGAGGCTGTTGAGATATGTTGAGAAAGTCAACCTTGACCTTAAGCCTCTTTTAAAGTAGGTGTGGACAGGGATCTTTTAGAAGAGGTTGAGTCTTTATGATCCAGTCAGTTCCTGCTAGATAAAAAGAACACCATTAAAGACTTGTTTTATGCATATTCCTGATTCTTTATTTTTATTTTGGCAGAACGACCAAGACGGTTCATTGTCAAGCATTCCCCAACACAAGACAGACAGTGACGTTTGGGTTCCAGACTACCTCACCCCATCCTGGGTCTCTTTACCTGATGACCGGCCCGTGTTGGCAATCATTCAACCGGACGAGACTGCCATGGAGGTGCTGGAAGCCTTGTGCAGGGTAAGAAATTTTACAACAATTGCAAAATGATAAATCTAATTTTCTGTGTTTCTTCCTGTACTTAGGCATACTTTTATGCCCTGAAGCAAAGGCACAGTACAAGCCACAATTTTCCTGTTCATTCCATTTATTCTTCTCATAGTATCATGCTAGACAAGAAGTTTCACTTTGTCATATCAAATCACATTATTGTGACACTTAATATCCAAATTTTCCTGTAAACCATGATGACTAACATCTCACATAACACGTTCTCAAAAACGTCTTTCTCAAAAACCCTCCTCCCTTCTTTCTCAAGAACTTCATTATATTGGGGAGAGGCTGTTTTAAGAACTTCCTATTTCCATGAACCCTCCAAGGCAAACCGTCCTGCAATAGTGATCTGTTTCCTGTCCATTCTTGGCTGCAGTCACACTAGAAAGTTCTTATCAAAGTTGTCAAGTTAACACTAGTTTCATCTTTGAAAAATGACTCGTGAACCCCTGCATCCGGTTCCACTTCATCCAGGTGCTTTTGAAAGCAGGAACAGTTGCCAAGTGCATGGCTTCTTCTCATTGTGCGCTCTCTGTCAGTGTAGTCTTCTGAAGTCAGACTAACAAAGAAAGAAAAATGTTGCAATTGTATTTACAAATGGGTCAGGGGGCTGTGATATTTGCATAGGTTTTAAAGGAACAATCCACTTTTTTTGAAAATATGCTAATTTTCCAGCTCGTCTAGAGTTAAATAGTTGATTTTTTACGTCTTGGAATCCATTCAGCTGATCTCCGGGTCTGGCGGTACCACTTTTAGCATAGCTTAGCATAATCCATTGAATCAAATTAGACCATTAGCATCTCGCTAGAAAATAACCAAAGAGTTTTGATATTATTCCTATTTAAAACTTGACTCTTCTGTAGTTACATTGTGTACTAAGACCAACCGAAAAATAAAAGTTGCAATTTTCCAGGCAGATATGGCTAGGACTATACTCTCATTTTGGAGTAATAATCAAGGACTTTGCTGCCGTAACATGGCTGCAGCAGGCGCAATGATATTACGCAGCGCCTGAAAATAGTCCCCTTGGTATCTTTTAATAGCAGGGGACTATTTTCGGGCACTGCGTAATATCATTGCATAATATCACCAGAATGAGAGTAGAGTTCCAAGCGATAACTTCCTAGAAAATAGCACCTTTAATTTTATGTCAGTCTTAGTACACGATGAAACTACAGAAGAGTCAAGTTTTAAATCGGAAAAATATAAAAACTATATGGTTATTTCTTTAGCGCGATGCTAATGGTCTAATCAGATTCAATAGATTATGCTAAGCTAAAAGTGGTACCGCCAGACCCAGAGATCAGCTGAATTAATTCCAAAACAGTAAAACTCAAATGTTTAACTCTAGGGGAGCTGGAAAATGAGCATATTTTCAAAAAAGTGGAGTGTCCCTTTAATATAAAGATTTTTTTAAAGGATCTAAAAGTATTATATTATTTATATTATATTACTAAATGATCAGTGGTGTATAAAGACCTAGCCCTAAACGGACAAACTAGTCTTTAGAGCGCATTTTGTCACTATGTCGACTCAGACGATGACGTGTTTGTCCTGTGGTGGCTACCGTACCATGTATTACATACAGTAATACACTCTGTCATGAACAGTCATTTTTAGCTTTTAAGATGTGGATAAGTAACAGCACACTTTAAATACCAACTTGTACTGTAAATGCATTGCAGAAAAGGGTGCTACTCTCAGTAAGGTCAAAAATCTTAAATGTGACCGTGCTTGTGAAAACCAGCTTATGTCATTTTTTGTGATTTGCAGTTTCCTACATAAATTTTTTCTACATAATGTAATGAACATTCTGCAAAAATATAACCTTAATATTTTTAATACTGACTGAGTAAGGAACATTGAAATCGATGTGAAAGCTATAATTGAAAGCAAACTTTGATGCATCAAATTTCTCTAGAATGCTTAAACCAAGTAAGCCTTTCTCATCTTTTGTACCTGTTCATACAAACCAAAATAATCATCAGCAGTGTATGTGAACTTTAAATTCATAATCCATTAAGCAAATACTATGTAAAAATATGCTTTATATTTTTTACGACTAATTGTAATTTTAATACAACATTGTTTTTTGTCCTCTCAGACTCATGGGCTGGATCATTCCAAGTACTATTTGCGGTTAAAGGTCCTCATTGACAATCAAGTGCGGTTATATGTCCCCAAACCTGAGGAGGACCTGTGTGACCTGGTGAGTCCTATGCAAAAACCCTGTCAGCGGTCACACTGTGTACTAGACAGCTAAGAACACTTAGCGGTCAGATACACAGTGTGGGGTGAATTTATTACACTGTATGTGACAAACTGAGAAAAACTATGGACTGTGGTGTGCTGGGGAGTGTAGAAGTTTAGGGAAGTAAGTTAAAGCAAGTCTAAAATCTACAATGCTGTTGTAACATATGTTATGAATTATGTAAAAGATGCAAGTCCTGCATAATGTACTTTGAATAGTTCTTCTATCCTAATAGCTGTGTTTGTGTGTCTTGGGAAAACCACACTGACATCTATGCAACCTCAAAAGTTAATTTACTTTGCCAGTTTTTTTTAAATTCATGGTCGTTCTTCTAAGATGACACACTAAACTCCTTTTAAAAGGGTCTTTGTGTTTTCCAAGTCTCATCTCATCTCTTCACGTTCTCTCTGAAGAGAACTCTTACTTTTATACTGCCTGAAATGATCAAAGTCTCAGTTTTGTCTCAGGCTCCCATGAGAATGGGCCGGTTTTTCTTTAGCATATGTATTTAAGCCTCGTTTTTTAGCAGACTAAGGGTGGGTTGCACCAACAAGGATTAAATTAAGCAGAGTTTAGAGCTAATCTAGGGTTTGTTGATCTCAGTTTAATTTTAATTCGAGTTGTGTTGCACCACTTAAATTTAAACACAGATTAACAAATCTTAGATTAAAACTTTAAACTGTATTAAACCCTTTATCTGCGATTTATTTTGTCCGCCATGTTGAATTTTCCGGTGTTAATAAACAGCAACAATGTTGACGTTGTCATTCAAAAAGGAAATAAACAGTTTATGCAGGCAAAGGTAATGTAATTTTTCATTATTTTGATTTTAAATCACCTACATACGCCGGTAGGCTAATCTAAAGGTCTGATTCATATAAAAACATTTGACAATCTTTTAAAACAACTGTATTGATTAACAGATCAAGAAATATTGTGACAGGAAATATCGCAAAGCTCAGATATTGTGATATAATGAAAAAGATGTGTCGACGCATTTGTCATGAAGCGCCACCATGTGTCCGATCATTCACTGTCGTTCGCCTGACTGGAGCGCGCGTGACAGAGGAGAAGCACATACGAGCATCGCTGTCAGCGGTGCTGTTAATAATATTTTTGAGCTGCCAAACACAGTTTGTTGAGACGTTATAATAAACGCATCTTTGAATAGCGCCACCAAGCTCGCGGTATGTGTTTCTAATCATTCAACCAGACATTTAATTGTAAAAAAAACATATTTAAACCTCCTCATATGCAAGTTTAAAGTTAATCCCTCACTGAGATTTAAAACAGAGTTTAAAGTAATGGAGCAACAGGATTAAAGATAATCTAGATTTACTGTAAGATTTAAACCTGGATCAAAATGACAGTTTAAATTTAAACCTGTTTATTTTTAAACAGGTTTAAAGTTTGGTGCAACGGAATTATTAAATAAGCTTTGATTTAAACCAGATTTAGGCTTAATCCTTGTTAGTGCAACCCACCCTATGACATTTTAATGTTTTTCGCCAGTGATGTATATGAACTCTTTCTGAAGTCATACTGTAATTTACTGTATATCCTTAGAGTGCAATCAATATGCTTTTGTGTCTCTTTTTTCTTTGTTTAGCTCTACAAAGAAATTGAAATCTGTGCCAAAACAACCAAAGTCATACAGTTTGATAGAGATGAGTCCTGTGCCATTGGTTATGGTAAATATCTATCTATCTGTCTGTCTGTCTGTCTGTCTGTCTGTCGTTCTATATTTTTATCATTCTATTGTGTCTGTTTGTCTATTTGTCTGTTTGTCTGTCTATCTATTTAACTATCTATCTATTGAATCTATCTATCTATCTGTCTGTCTGTCTGTCTGTCTGTCTATCTATCTATCGATCTATCGTGTCTGTCTGTCTGTCTGTCTGCCTGCCTGCCTGCCTGCCTGTCTGTCTGTCTGTCTATCTATCTATCTGTCGTTCTATCGTGTCTGTGTGTCTGTCGTTCTATCGTTTTATCATTCTATCGTGCCTGTCTGTCTGTCTGTCTGTCTGTCTGTCTGTCTGTCTGTCTGTCTGTCTGCCTATCTATCTATTGAATCTGTCTGTCTGTCTGTCTGTCTGTCTACTGTATCTGTCCATCCGTCCAAGTGTCTGTGTCTGTCTGTCTGTCTGTCTGTCTGTCTGTCTGTCTATCTATCTATCTATCTACTGTATCTGTCTGTCTGTCCATCCGATCTATCTGTCTGTCTGTCTTTCTGTCTGTGTCTGTCTTTCTGTCTGTGTATCTATCTATCTATCTATCTATCTATCTATCTATCTATCTATCTATCTATCTATCTATCTATCTATCTATCTATCGAATCTGTCTGTCTGTCTGTCTGTCGGTCTGTCTGTCTGTCTACTGTATCTATCTATCTATCTACTGTATCTGTCTGTTGGTCGTCCGATCTATCTGTCTGTCTGTCTGTCTGCCTGCCTGCCTGCCTGCCTGCCTGTCTGTCTGTCTGTCTGTCTGTCTATCTATCTATCTATCTATCTGTCGTTCTATCGTGTCTGTGTGTCTGTCGTTCTATCGTTTTATCATTCTATCGTGTCTGTCTGTCTGTCTGTCTGTCTGCCTATCTATCTATTGAATCTGTCTGTCTGTCTGTCTGTCTGTCTGTCTACTGTATCTGTCCATCCGTCCAAGTGTCTGTGTCTGTCTGTCTGTCTGTCTGTCTGTCTGTCTGTCTGTCTGTCTGTCTATCTATCTATCTATCTACTGTATCTGTCTGTCTGTCCATCCGATCTATCTGTCCGTCTGTCTGTCTGTGTCTGTCTTTCTGTCTGTGTATCTTTCTATCTATCTATCTATCTATCTATCTATCTATCTATCTATCTATCTATCTATCTATCTATCTATCTATCTATCTATCTATCTATCTATCGAATCTGTCTGTCTGTCTGTCTGTCGGTCTGTCTGTCTGTCTACTGTATCTATCTATCTATCTACTGTATCTGTCTGTTGGTCGTCCGATCTATCTGTCTGTCTGTATGTGTCTGTCTTTCTGTCTGTGTATCTATCTATCTATCTATCTATCTATCTATCTATCTATCTATCTATCTATTGAATCTGTCTGTCTGTCTGTCTGTCTGTCTGTCTGTCTGTCTGTCTGTCTGTCTGTCTGTCTGTCTGTCTATCTGTCTGTCAGTCTGTCTGTCTACTGTATCTATCTATCTACTCTATCTGTCTGTTGGTCGTCCGATCTATCTGTCTGCCTGTCTGTCTGCCTGTCTGCCTGTCTATCTATCTATCTATCTATCTATCTATCTATCTATCTATCTATCTATCTATCTATCTATCTATCTATCTATCTATCTATCTATCTATCTATCTAGCTATCTATCTATCTATCTATCTATCTATCTATCTACTATATCTGTCCATCCATCCGTCTGTCTGTCTGTCTATTTATTTACTGTATCTACTGTGTCTGTCTGTCCATACAATATTTATCTATTGTATCTATCCATCTATATACTGTATCTATCTATCCATCCATCCATCGATAAAAATTGCTCTCTTTCTCTTCTGCAGGTTTCTCAGTGGCTGTGGTGGAGGAGGACGGTAGGCAGCAGGTTCATATCACTGACGTGAAAGCCGGGGGTCTGGCATTTGCCAAAGGTGTGTGATTAAACAGATAGTTGTTCTTCATTACAATTGGCACATTTAGACTACATTATCTATTATAAGTCCTTTTAGGGAAGTTGCGTCACTAGGTGGCCATGTTTGCAAAGCTTATTTTATTGCAAAGCAGTTATTTTAGTCATACAAGACTAAAGTCCTATCTACTTGAATGGGGAAGTGCAGATATATTTAAAAAAAAATTAAACCTGACATTAACTGTACCATCATGTTTGTTTCTTAAGCTAAAACTGTGCTAAAAACACCTTTATTCAAAGCCGTTTCAGATGCTGAATCGTCAGTCTTTATCGATTGCTTCATTTAAATGGAAGCGCCAGAGCGGCCATATTGAGTGTTGGATTGTTCCCTATTCATAGTAATATGAGTACTTAATCTTGTTCTATCCAGTATCTTTGACATTATCCACTTCCTTAGATATAAACAATCAAAACACTTTCATTAGCACTATATATGGCATGCAGCCACTTAGCACCCCTCTCCAAAAAACCTAACCCTATAAATCTACATGACAACCATCCATAACACCCTAACAATACCTCACAGCAATTGGTTAACCTATACAGCCTCTGTTTGGGAGCTGTTCAAAGCCCAAAAATACTGTAAACCTTACGCTCCCACACTGTAAATGGTTCACCTGCAGTAGTGCACAAATCTGCTGAAAAATTAACAGGGGAATATGGAGTAGTTATGCAGAGAACAGCACTGACTGACCCAAATCTCCACTGGACCGGATGGAAATGATTCAGAAACCGCTCACAGGAACACAGGATTACAAAAATAAAGCAAATTAATGCCATTACACAGCCTGTTCCAAATAAGTACATCTATTAAAAGCAGATCACAGTCCTGACAAACTCTATTACGATATAAAGTCCAGGTATTAAGTATTTAAATGAATAGTGCCTGCTAAGGCAAGCGTCACTGTTATGATTGCTTATTTATAAGGGATGGGGATTTGTTCTAAACCTCTAAGTATTAACCTTAGTTGTGTAACTCACCCTGCATACTCCTAGGTGGGTATGTGAATACTTTTACTTGCACCCCCTCCTATTTAAAAAATAATAATAGGGAAATATAGTGATTCTGAAACAGGAAGTACATTTTGCTTGTCTGAATGAGCAATAAGACCAAAGGACACTAGTTTGAAAAGTCTTTTTTTTGGAAGAAAATGTCCTGAAAACACAAATTTCCTGTAGCTCAGTTAGTAGGGCATTATGTTAGCAATGCAAAGTTCATGAGTTCGATTTAAAGGGAACACACATTGTAATAAAATGCATACCTTGTTATGCACTGAATTAATCTGTCACTTTGGATAAGAGCGTCTGCCAAATACATACTGTAAATGAAATATAAATGAATACAGAGGTTTAATATAACATTAGCTCATTAAGACATTAAGCTGTCCAAAAGGATCAATAAAATGTGAAATACTAATATTCAGGATTGTTAAGCCCTTGCGGATGACATCACTCAACGTTCATCATCACTCCGTTGCCAGAAGCAGTGCAGAGCCATCCAATAAAAAGCTTTTATTACGGCTGACATTTTGGTCCATGCAAAACTGGGTCACACTTCAGGCAGTGAGTTCATGCGTGCATGTGTACATACAGCATTTATAAAGACAGCAAGGGAAAAGATTCAGGCCAATAATCATTTAAATTTACATCTAAAAGGTACAGATTTAATCAGTATGCATGTTACCTGGGATCAAACCCGTTGCTAACACTAGAGGTAGAGGAACACTTATTGGAAACTAATTAAGTGGCTTTGATTGGTAATTGGTAATTAAGAAACAGAGAGTAAGGTGGATTTGGAGGCGGAGCAAACAACAACCTTTCTAGTTCTAGTCTTTGTCATCCTTTTATGAACAACACCCATACGAAATCAGCTTTAAAGAAATTGAAAAGTAATGTGTAATCATTTCCCATGCTAGTGAAAATAATTAACATCTTACATTAATAATTAACCCTTTCAGTAGCAACACAATCAAAAGTCTTGTGTGGTTTAAGACGAATCTATGAACGTCATTGTTTTTGTTCACTTTTGTTTGAGATATAATCTGCACGCTTGTGTGTTTAGGTCTGCGAGCGGGTGATGAGATTGTAAAGTTGAACAGTAAACCGGCGAGTGCGTTGGAGTTGGCAGATATGCAGGCAGCGTTCGCTTTGCCCTCTCTTACCCTTACTGTCAGTACACTGCCTACCGCTGATCCACACCAGCTGTGCCTGCAGCCTCCCCGCCGTTCAGACGGAGCACAGGAACACTGCACTGACATCTTCTCTCAAAGCCAAGGTAAACTTTATTTCATTCATTATCATATTTTCTTTGTGTTTTAAGCTACTAATCAAGTCTATGGCATCAACAAAGAAACAATTTATTAAGGCACATATGTTTTTCTTAAAGGGAAACAATTGAGATATATAAATATTAGATAATGTATTTATTATTCAGCTGTGAAATCATTTATGTTAGTTGCTAGTCGATGCAGGTGGAATTAGTGGGAAGGAAATTTTCTTTATATAGATCATTTGATTGAACGAATATGAATGTAGTGCAAGATGAGTCATCAATCTTTTTGTCCGGTTTCTCAGAAGAGAAACACTGTATTTTTTGCTTTTAATGCAAAAGGTAAATTTAATGAATGTTTATGAGTATACTAGCAGCATACAGTTAATGCTAACACACATTAACCAAAAGCCAGAAAAGTCATTGACTTCATAAGGTCGTAAGATTAATCCACATCTTCCTGTTACAAAGGAGTTTTTGCAAAGTCACTTGGCTGTTTTATCTAGTTAAACTGATCATCACTTATCAGAAGCTCTATTGACATCTATAGTAGGACAAACTAATACTATGGAAGTCAATGGGGGTTCTCATCGGTTTGGTTACAAACATTCCTCAAAATATCTTCCTTTGTGTTCATCAGAACAAAGACATTTATACAGGTTTGTAACAACATGAAAGTGAGTAAATAAAGACAGAATTAAAGTTTTTGAGTGAACTATCCCTTTAACATCAAGCAATGACATTGATATCTTATTTAAAAATTGTAAGTTATATTTAATTTATACAATGACAAGGAAAAACAAAAATATTTACTGGTGCTGTAACAGATCTTAGTTATGTTTCTCATCCAGTCCCAATCTGCCTCCTTTGCTCCCTCTAGAGGACATCTTGGATGATGGTGTTGGCTTGGTGCTGCACAGCCCGACTGACACAGAGGAAGACCGGGTAAATCTAACAGCTGAGAGTCCTGCTGACAGCCCAGAGGACGAAACCGATTCACACAAGGTGAGAGACCACCTGCCGTAAAGATTCATCAAAATGGGCTTTGCTGTATTGCTCATCCATCTGTTTAGGTTTTGAATCACAGGGCATGTCACCCCACTTTCTTTGGTATTGGGGTCATTTTAGTCATGTGATTACATCCATTACCTGCAGCGCTGTTGTTGGCATTGTTGCAGTTGAGTAAATATAGTCTTTTATTTTCTAATATGAAGGGCGTTTTATGGGGGTCAGGGGTCGAGAGAAATGTGATGGCTGGTTAAGAGCTTTTGGTCATGTGATCTCGTGACCTTTGATTTTAAGGCTGCTTGATGAAGGCGTTTGGAGACTGCAGCAGATGGGAAGACAGGTTGTGTTGCCTCTTGGATCTTCAGAGAGGGAGAGAGAGAGAGAGAGATTTTGTGATGCAATACTAGTTTGTTTTTTGGGGGTCAAGGAGATCAGAAAACTATGTGACTTAAGCCGAAAGTATACTAGGGATGTCTGCATATGCGCGCCGTCCGCATGATGTCATTTTTGTCATCAGGAGGGTCCGTGGCCGTCCGCGCACACCGCTCGCGTGCTGCCCAAAATTTAGCTGTTAAGTATGCCAGGTCAGTAGATGGCGATGGTACTTTGTAAAAAACACTGCATGCCTGCGCACATATGCACATATCTACAGGGATGAATCGTTTAAAATCTGTGCCATGTAAATGGCCCCTAAAACTAAAAAGTGAACATTCATGCTATTTCTCACAAAAAAAAAATTTTTATTAAGTATATTGCATGGTGGGTACTCTACACACTCCATGTACTGACAGTTAGCAGGAGTATATTTGTTTTGGCAAGTATAGCAGATTTCCTGGGTATGCCATTGATGTTTTGCATGCTGTGTGCACAGTATGCATGCTGCATACTCGAGCAATAGCTAATGTGGTGAATTGCTACAGTATGCTCTTTCTATCATAGCATCTGTCTGATTTTTAAACTCATTCGCTGTCCTGCCAGGATTCTCCAGGAACATTTAGAAAGTTGTCATGCTTGTCATCTCGATTATCTTGACTGGCTTTCAAAAACTAGTGTCCGCTGGTAACCAACATAATGACACGATTCTCCTGGATGATAGTGTCATATTTGATCAAATCAGTCGAATCTTCAGTTAAGGCTTTTTCAGGATTACCAGACTGTGCCTCAGAATTTGTCTGCCATGACTGTGCACAACACAATATTGTGTTTGTAGCAGTAGTATTTGTTTTTTCGGTAGGTCACCCTGATTGTTTTTCTATGGTTATTGACCTGATGTCTTGCCATATTTTTCCCTCCCTCTCTCTCTTCTCTCTCTCTTTGTCTTTCACAACGACGTTGTCAGCCATCTACGGCCCCTCTGCTCTGTTCTCCAACACACCATCTGCTACAGGAACACATTTAGCCCTAATAATAATTCACCCACAGCATTGTCATATTCAGTGTGTTTGTCTTTCTCACTTCCCGTCTGTCCCACCTGAGTGTCATGTTGCTCACTGGGTTAGACGTTAGCTTTGTGCTGTGTCTGGCAACAGGACGGTCACTTGTATGCCCCAAAACAAACTTTTGGCACGTTTGCCATTTGCAAGTGAACTGTAAAAATGTACAGACCATAAATATATTTACTAATTGCTCTAAACACTATTTTACCTGATTTTTAATTTAAATTAAATGATCAGCCATTACTTGTTACCTTTTTTTTACTCACCAAAGCTGGTTTTTAACCCCATTGGATCAGTAATATTGGAACATGGTAACATGATCAACTGCTTTTTCTGAATTCAGAGGGCTGTAATCCTGGGGTGCTAAACCCTCCGAAATCTCCCTTCTGTCATGTAGGAAATCCCTCCATCAGTCATTAATGCATTGCATATTTGAGTCTGAAACCTTCCTGATGACTTCTGATATCTTGGTGCAATTGCCGAATTCAGAAGTAAAACAGAAGTAAAAGTTCATCATTCTGTGTTAAGTCTACATTTCAATTGATCGTATCAATAAATCAGTAAATGCTTCAAAAACCCCTTTCTCACAGCACGTTGATCCCAAAAAACTCACATAAAATGGATGGATGGATAGATGGGTGGGTGGATGGATGGATA
The DNA here is from genome assembly GCF_030506205.2 of Paramisgurnus dabryanus. Classification (NCBI taxonomy): domain Eukaryota; kingdom Metazoa; phylum Chordata; class Actinopteri; order Cypriniformes; family Cobitidae; genus Paramisgurnus; species Paramisgurnus dabryanus. The sequence goes on from NC_133346.1 coordinate 13,868,661, forward strand.
GATGGGTGGATGGATGAGTGGATGGATGGATGAATAGATGGAACGATGGATGGATGGATGGAACGATGGATAGATGAGTGGATGGATGGATGGATGGATAGACGGGTGGATGAGTGGATGGATGGATAGACGGGTGGATGAATGAATAGATGAGTGCATGGATGGATAGACAGATGGATAGATGGATAGATGAGTGGGTGGATGAGTGGATGGATGGATAGACGGGTGGATGAATGAATAGATGAGTGCATGGATGGATAGATGAGTGGATGGATAGATGGATAGATGAGTAGATGGATGAATAGACAGATAGATGAGTGGATGGATGGATAGACAGGTGGATGAGTGGATGGATGGATGGATAGATAGAGGAGTGGATGGATAGATAGATGGATGGATGGATGGATAGAACAATGGATGGATGGATGAGTGGATGGATGGATGAGTGAGTGGATGGATGGATAGACAGATAGATGAGTGGATGATAGATAGATGGATGGATGGATAGAACAATGGATGGATGGATGGAGGGATGAGTGGAGATGGATGGATGAGTGGATGGATGGATAGACAGATAGATGAGTGGATGAATGGATAGACGGATGGATGGATAGATAGATGGATGGATGGATGGATAGAACAATGGATGGATGGATGAGTGAGTGGATGGATGGATAGACAGATAGATGAGTGGATGGATAGATAGATGGATGGATGGATAGAACGATGGATGGATGGAGGGATGAGTGGATGGATGGATGAGTGGATGGATGGATAGACGGATAGATGAGTGGATGAATGGATAGACGGATAGATGAGTGGATGGATAGACGGATGGATGGGTGGATGGATGGATGAGTGGATGGATGGATAGATAGATAGAACGATGGATGGATGGATGAGTGGATGGAACGATGGATGGATGGATGGATGGATGGATGGGTAGAACGATGGATGGATGGGTAGATGGATGAATAGACGGATGGATGGATGAGGGGATGGATGGATGGATGGATAGATGGAACGATGGATGAATAGATAGATAGATGGATGGATAGAACGATGGATGGATGGATGGATGGATGGAACGATGGATGGATGGATGGATGGATGGGTAGAACGATGGATGGATGGATGGATGGATGGATGGATGGATAGATGGAACGATGGATGGATGGATGAATAGATAGATAGATGGATGGATAGAACGATGGATGGATGAGTGGATGGATGGATGGATGAGTGAGTGGATGGATGGATGGATGGATGGATGGATGGATGGATGGATGGATGGATGGATGGATGGATGGATGGATGGATGGATAGATAGATAGATAGATAGATAGATAGATAGATAGATAGATAGATAGATAGATAGAACGATGCATGATGGATTGATAGAATTATGGATAGAATGATGGATGGATGGATGGATAAGTGGATGGATGGATAGAACAATGGATGGATGGATAAATATCACTGTCTGTAATGCTGTATGTGTGTGAAAGGACTAAACTGATATGCCTGCTGAAATAAATATGTTTTTCTCTCACATATGCAGTGAAACAGGCTTGAACAGAACAAAACAAATTAGATGAGCTTTTTCTCGGCTGTTTCCTCAGGCAATATGTGCTAATTTTTTGAAAAGGTTAAACACATTCTCTGACGCTTATACAGATTTAAGAACTTGAAAGCACTTCGGAAAGCTTTGTCTCGTCTTGCAGTCAGACGTGGTTCTGCGTTTGACTGAATGACAGACAAAGACGAGCTGATTCAGCTTGGCAATAATTGATGGGATTCATATTCTTTCCTCTGCCCAGATTAATCACATGGCCGGTTATCATTATTATCTCACGTCACTTCTGTTTTTCTTTCCCGGCTTTGAGGCGCGGGAGAGAGATGGGGACATCTCCTTTAATTAGCTCTGCTTTCTAATTGCTTGATTATGCACATCGATTCACATCACTTAACGCTGATAAATTATGGAGAGACCCGCCGGAGGAAACAGACAACCTGGAAGACAAAGGACAGTAGGACTTCATTATTCTTCAGGCTTCGTAATCACAGCTTGTATATCGCTGGGAGTGGGGGGAATACATCATCTTGCAAAACCCAAAACTTGAGTCTTCAGACTTATTCAAAATGTAGGTTCAGCCGGTTAAGCAGCTTTGCCCTCAGGTTATCACTCTGTAGAGAAATATAAATGCATGTTCATGAATTTGGGCTGTTGACTGTATAAATATTGACTTTTTACATCAGCATGGCTTTGCTTGGTGTGTGTGGAAGGGAGGGGATCTATTATTCGAGGACACTCACAGCATGTTTCAACCTGCGTCCTACGAAATGTCAAGAGAAACTTGGATTAGTTGTACATGCCCACGTGTGAGGTGAGTTGAAAGAGTGAAAGGGAGAGAGACATTGGATAAGTGAAGGTATTTCTCGCCTCAATAACTTCTTAACCCTTTGCCAACCAGTCGGTTACATTAGCAATGTTGAGCTACTGTATACTACATTTATCTTTATGCATTTGGTAGATGCTTTTATCCAAAGCGACTTAAAATGTATACATCAGTTTGTGCGGCTAATGCACCGAGCTACAAGAACAACAAAAGAGTTCATGCTTAATGTTAAAAAAACATCTCTATGATGGTTTGTTTTAAGACTAGGCGTTTTAACGTTTTCTTTTACACACCCATGCAGTTTTGACAATGATAACTTGAATGTAGTTTAGAAATGATATGGTGACACGTCTTCGCTGTCTATGGGAGGAAACATGACTTCCTGTCTCCTGTGCATTGATAAGATGAGCCTTTAAATGCTCCCTACAAGTATGTGGTGGTTGTTGCTTTGCATAACTTTGTGTTAAAGCTGAGCGATTTGTCTTTTAGTACAAGCAGGTTAGGACTTGTGACCATAAGTGTTAGGTGAATGGATTAAGGTATGTCATGTAAGCTGTATGCTTTCCATTGGGAATAGTTTGGTTTGTTGTGAATATCTTGTTTAGTCCTGTAATGCTTTACTCTACAGTGTTAGGGCAAGTTTGAGGATTTGCCTTTAAACAAAACATAAAAATATACTTTCAAAACAGTTAGTCTTTTCTAACTTATCAAACTATTATTTAAGCATTAGCTCTGGAGAATAAAATGATTCAGCAGCGAGTGACAAAAAATTACAAAAAAGCAAAGATGACAAGTGTTCGTACATTTTTAACTTAATGCGTTTAGATTTATGCATTTAGCCGGTGCTTTTATCCAAATTAACTTGCGGAGCATGACCTTACAGTTGAGGTACAGAAACGCAGATTAAAGCCAGAAGTATACTTCAGTTTTTGCACACTTTAGGCCAATTGGGAATCGTTTAAATGCCACGGCCTACCTGAGCATTGTTTCTAACCATGTCCATCCATTATGACCACCATGTACCCATCCTCTAATGGCTACTTCCAGCAGGATAATGCACCATGTCACAAAGCTCGAATCATTTCAAATTGGTTTCTTGAAAATGACAATGAGTTCACTGTACTAAAATGGCCCCCACAGTCACCAGATCTCAACCCAATAGAGCATCTTTGGGATGTGGTGGAACGGGAGCTTCGTGCCTGGGATGTGCATCCCACAAATCTCCATCAAGTGCAAGATGCTATTTAATCAATATGGGCCAACATTTCTAAAGAATGCTTTCAGCACCTTGTTGAATTAATGCCATGTAGAATTAAGGCAGTTCTGAAGGCAAAAGGGTGTCAACGTTCGCGTACACGTGAAAAACAAACTGCTGGCTTAAGGCACAGAATCAGGCTAGGCCTTGTTGCAACCCAAACCTGTGCCAACTGGATGAGCACCTATAGTTTGCTCAACTTGTTCGAAGCCTGTGCATGTTGCTGCTTCTCCAAAACAAATGCTCTGTGATGTTTATTTTATCATCACATTCAGCCAAACAAAGACAAACATGGCGTGTAACAAGTCCGAATTTGTACACATCTGTCTTCTTTGTTCCTGACTTTTAGACCTGGGAGAGCTGTACTGCATTTCTCAGCTGTGTTATCCTGTGCCAACAAAGGGACTGAATAATGACTGGCAGTTCTAGCCTGCCCCCTCCACATGTGTCTTCCTCATCCTGTTGAGGACAAGATTATTATTATTATGTTCTCTTCCATTCTCTCTCTCTCTTTCTTTTTCTCTCTCTCTTTGTTTACTGTACCACCACAGCTGTCAGAGCCCCATTCCATCCATCCGGCTAAAAACCAGCTCAGACAAGCATAGGGAGAAATTCTTGGAAAGGAGGGAGGAGGGTGTATGGATAGGGAAGCTGTCAAGGATTGCACAGAGTTATTGGTGAAGAAGCCTCACTCTGTCCGATTCTGTTGGGCTGGTTTGGAGTCATTTTGTTCTTGTTCTCACGGTTGGGTGGTAAAACTTTTAGCCTTCTGCGTAAAGATAAGGTGAAGGTGGAGGTACATCCTGTGTTTTTATTGGGGGGAGCTGTGCTGTGACATCCGTGGCCTTTGAGAGAGCAGGATGTCTGTGCTCTGGAGACAGAGAAGCTCCAAGCGCTCCACAGAGTCCATCTATGATATGCTGCAGTTGGTGAGCCTATATGTGTTTTTCTGTGTTTGTGTTACTTTAGTCAGTGCTTAGTTTTATAATGTGCATTATCTTGTCAGATTTAGCAGATTAGTATGTTTGTATCAATGTTACCCATGGTTCCAGCTGTGCCATTTAAAATAATTTTTGATGCAAGGGATTAAATTGTTGACTTGTCTATCACCTTGTAAAGTAAAACAAAAATGTGTTTAGAGGCTAGAGTATTAATGTAAGTCAATTGGTAGAACATTGCGTAGGTCATGGGTTCGATCCCATGATCAAATGTATATGTTGAACGCACTGTACAATAAGTTGCTTTGGATAAAGGTGTACGTTTGCAAAATGCGTAAATGTAAATATAATGCACAAGGAACTGTAGCCAACTGCAGGCAAGCATACCATAAAAATGTTTGATTATGCAACTACCATGCTGTTTGGAAAGTATAGCAATACAATTTTAAAGGTAACACTTTACAGTAAGGTTTTATTAGTAAATATAAGTAAATGCATATGCATTTATCTTTCATCTTTGACATTTTATATTCATTTAGATGATTAGTGGTATATAAACATTAATGGAATTAATTAGAACACTTACTTTTTCATATAAAGAACATTGTCATTGCTGCAGTCATCCTTGGGACGTCGTCGCTGAACTTTATTGACAGCGATCGTCTTTAAAAATTTTTGGTTCTGCTAGCTTTTCGTTGACATCGAGTAAAATAATGGAAAGTTTTTCATGAGATTCCCAGAGATCAATGTGTTAGCATGACAAAAGCTTGATGCTGAGAACAAGCAACTGCCTGCATTTTTCTTTCGCCTGAGTGCCTCTTACGTAAATTATTTAATTTTGATGGCTTACGTTTTTTCCCCGCCACAGAAAACCACCACAATGCCATCAAAAGTATTATTTTGTTTTTGTTTGTTTGTTGATCACAAAGTACAAAGTAGATGAGGGAAAACTAGGATTCTGTGTATTTAAAGCGCTGCCCTTATTGTTTACAATGCTTGGGATGGTGCGCTGTGATTTGAGCGGATTTATTGCGTTCTGCAGAGAAGGAAGAGTGGCTTTAATCGCGTTTTGGGGAAAAAAGGAGAAAAGATGACAGAATAACAAGGCTGATATCGGATTTTGCGTAAAAAAATAAGTGAATTTTTTATACTGACCTGATACAATACTGATTTTGACGGTAACTATTAAAAATGGCGTTTATCACGTTTAAACGCTATATATATAACTGTTTACATATAGCAAACCAAAAGTCCCTACATATAAGAGTAGTCCAACACTAATTATATAAACTTTAAAGGTCAAATAGCAACTTTTTCATAAAATAATTTGTGTAAGACCTTTAAAAATGTGTGTTACATCCTGCTTTTAAAACCCCAGGAATCCTTGCCCCATAGACTTTTATTGTCATAAATGTTTTATTATAACCATCATCATACCAGAGAAATTTTTTTATTTATTTATTCATATAAGTTAAAAACCAACATCTCTTTGCATTATCTGCCCATCTCTCCACGTTCGCTCCACCTCTCTTCAGTCTGTTCACGAAGGTTACGGCATGCTGGGATACACTGTAAAAAAATCTGTAGAAATTGCAGCTGGGTTGCCGGTAACTTACCGTAGATTCAAATTTATGTTTTTTACTGGCAACATTTTGTTCAAAGTTAAATGAACATTAAACATTTACAAGTCTTTGTCTTTACAGAGTAAAACTAAAAAAACAGCATCAAGCAAAACATTCTGGGAAACAAAATCTGAAGCAAAAAACAGAAAAAGGTTGATGATGATTTCTGGTTCCCAGAATGCTTTGCATGAGGCTGTTATTGTAAAGTTTTATTCTTTATTCTCTTATTATTTCAAATTTGTTTAACTTTGAACAAACTCTTGCCAGTGAATAACATAAATGTAAATCTGCGGTAAATTACCGGCAACCCAGCTGCAATAACATTGTAATTTCTACAGATTTTTTTTACAGTGTATGCAGGCATTTTGTCAGTCAGTCACTGCGTGTTTATCAGAAATCCCATCATCTGTCCCTCGTTGTCCCTGTCTGTGTGAATCCGTTCCAGCTATTCCAGAACATCCCCCTGAGATTGTGATATCACGATAATGCTGGCTTTAAACTTCATCATTAAAGTGAATCTGTCACGTTGACACACAAACTTTTGTGGATGTTCCCGTAGGTGGATTTTTGTAGTTTGCATCAGGTTTTCTAGAAGGTACAGTACCATGACATTAAATGTGTTGCTGCTTCTGTATCTCTGTTCTTGTTGTGTTTCCAAAAATCAAATGTCTGGGGATAAGAAACAAGAGTGTGAGAAAAATGAGGTGTTTGCAAAGTTGTGATGCAGAAATAAACTTGGCTAAAGGGAGGGTTTGCTAATGGAAAACTTGTTGATGTTCACTTTGTGCCAGAACTCCCAAAGAAGACAAACTGTTCAGTACTGAATTAGTGTGAAGTCATTTTTAGAGGACTGACATCCTAAAAGTTATTTATCTCACAGAAACATCTAATTATAGTTCAGCCAAGCATTTTCACAAGACATGATGTGCCTTGTCTTGGCATTTCAGGCTGAGACTAGCTGTGTGTGTTCCTGAACTTTCTGATTCTTGCTCCAAATACCAATGTGCGTGTGTATGTATTCATGTTGAGAGGGTGTATTGCTGGGGAATATTTTGGATATTGTGTCTGTCTATATTGAAAGTTGTAAAGTTTATGTACACTGTACATTTTTTTTTTAGCTGCCTGAAATGTAAGTTTAATCTAATTGGCTGTACAGGTCTTTTAAATTTGGTATTTAACATTTTGCATTGCTATAACTCATTATAGTTCGTGTAGTAAAAATTTAAAATGTTAAACTTATTTTAAATGCACTAAAACAGTGGAGTGCTTCATATATATTTTTTCATTAAAAATGCTCATAAGTACGATAACACTTTTTGTCTCCACAGAGTACAGACCAGATGACCACTTTTTGCCGTAACCTCCATGATATGAATTCTCCTGAGGGACCGGTTTCCTGCTCTTCTTTTTCCCCCACATCTTCCTCATCTTCGTCCTGCGTGCCAAGTCCCATCTCACCCTCCCCTGTGCTCTTTACTCCCCGCCAGCTTTCTGATGCGGATAAACTACGCAAGGTCATCAGTGAGCTGGTGGATACGGAGAAGACCTATGTTAAGGTCAGCATCAAAACAGCATATCACTAAATTTCTTACATTACATCATTTATTTTAATTAAGGTCAAGGGTTCCTAAATTGAATATCTGAATGCATTTGAAGTCACTTTGTATAACAGTGCCAAATATGATCCTGCATGTGAAAACCAGGCTAAAGAACAAAAATCAAAGCATCAACGTTTGATTTCACCAATTAGTTTCATTATGATTTCAATCTTTGGCTTTACTCTGTTAATATTAAAGATATCAAGGTTATATATTCACAGAATGTAGGATAATTTTATGTAGAAAACCGTAAAAACAGTTTTCAAACAGGCAGTGTCACAAAGTGTACATGCATTTAACATCTATACAAATACATTTTAACTTGTAATCCAAATGTGAACATGAAGTCTTTGTTTGTCTTTTTGCAGGACCTGAACTTTTTAATAGAGCGATACCTGAACCCTCTTCAGAAGGAGAGCTTCCTCTCACAAGATGAGGTGAGCTACCACAACCCTTAGATCCATCTTTAAATGTTGTATTATCATTTATAAAGTAGGCTACATTGTTTAAACATGGCTTGATGGTCTATTAACTTGAGTAAATGATGTGTACTGTATGTGGTTTTAAACATCTGTGTATTTATTCTTGGGTTCTCTAGCTGGATGTGCTTTTTGGGAACTTGGCAGAGATGGTTGAATTTCAAGTGGAGTTTCTCAAAACTCTGGAAGATGGCACCAGGCTGCTTCCGGATTTAGATAAACTGGAGAGAGTGGATCAATTCAAGGTGCGGTATATAATATGATACTCTTAGTTTTAGTTTATGGTATTTAAAATAAATACATATAAAGTACTGTGCAAATTCTTAGGCCACCATTAGTTTGTTGTTTTTGCAATAATACAGTGACCATATATTATTTTTCCTTTTTAATTGCTGACATTATTATTTAATGTACATATTTCTTATATTTTCCCTTTGTATCTTAAAGGTGCCACAAAATGTAAAACTGTATTTACCTAGGCATAGATGAAAAATAAGAGTTTTATACATGGTAATGACATATTGTGAGCCCAAACACGATTGTTTCCTCCTCCTTATGTAAACCTTGTGCATGTAAAAGACTGCTGAAAAACAGGCCAGTCTTAACATAACCCCTACTGTGACGTTACTGTCGTGATATACGCCCCCCAATATTAAATTACACATTCAACTAATTACAATGTTCTTACAATGCTAATAACAAAGTTGTGACTGCTGAGTTAGCGCTACAGTATACTGAAGCTGTGTCCCAATTCAAGGGCTGCAACCTTATGAGCATTCGACCTTAAAAGGTGAGCACTCGGTCTTTCAAGGTGGAAGCCTCAGAAGTTCGCGAAGAGAACTGAAATGAGACGGTCTAACCTTCGGAGGATCCATAATTAGCGTCACCTGCTGCACGCGCCCGCCTGCACGTTTCTGACTTATTAAAATAAATATGACATCAGAAAAATTATTAATTTATTTTAGAAATATGGCACGTTGATGTATATTAAACTATTCAACAGTTTAACAAATTAATCAACCTTATAAATATACGCAACATAAAAAGAATATTATTAACACAAAACATAACTTATAATACTAAAACAGTGACAAGAAAAAAATGTTTTCTGATAAATACACTTTTATTTAATAAAGGATTTAATTGTTTATTTTAGAATATCCACCCATTATATTCAGCCGTTGCAGACGCGCAATGACTCTTGGGATATCCTCGGCTGTTAAGGATCCATTCGTTCTATCCTTAACAGCGCGGAGAAATGAGGACGCATTTTGAGGCTTCATTCTAAGCATCCTTTGAAATGGGACGGCCTTACTGGCCTTAAGTCGCGCTGCTGTGACGCAATCGGTCTTAAAATACGTCCTTAGAAGGTCGCAGCCTTTGAATTGGGACACAGCTTGTATGCTAGTTAATGCTAGAGTATATGTTAGCGTTTAGGCTAAAGTTCTACTATTGACTTTACAGGTAAATTTTGGATGTTCATACTGGTAAAAAACACAATCTTAACACTCAGAAACGTCCATTAACAATCTCAGAATAATTGATAATTACTCAAAATCTGTATCTTTGTCTGATACATGCTCAAACATAAGGTTTGTTTACACACACATGACGCCAAAAATTATATTAAACCCATGATTTACTCACCCCCAAGCTGTGCGAGATGCATATGTCTATCGTTTTTCAGACAAACACATTTTCAGATATTTTAGAAAATGTTTGAGATCTTTCAGTTAATTAAATGTGAAGTTACGGGGTCCACGACCTTCGTCCAAAAAATTTGCATCCATCCTTCACAAAATAAATCCAACGGCTCCAGGATGATAAACGAAGGTCTTCTGAGGATAATCCGCGCGGTGTTGTTGTAGAAATATCCATATTTAAAACTTTATAAATGAAAGCAACTACCTTCCGGTAGCGCCGCCATCTTAGTCGCGTCCGCATTCAAGATCAGAGCTTTACGCAGCTTACGGAGGCTACTCTGCTGCTGCTCTGTGCCCCCGCCCTCTGAATTTGTCATACGTCACTAAGAAAAGTGCGTACACTACGCTAATACTCTCTCCTGAATACAGAGGAGTCTAAGATGGCGGCGCTACCGGAAGGTATTTATTTTCGTTAATAAAGTTTTAAATATGGATATTTCTACAACAGCACCGCGCGGATTACCCTCAGAAGACCTTTGTTTATCATCCTGGAGCCGTTTGGATTTATTCTGTGAAGGATGGATGCACTTTTTTTGGACTTGGATGTGGACCCCGTAACTTCACATTTAATTAACTGAAAGATCTAAAACATTTTCTAAAATATCTGAAAATGTGTATGTCTGAAAAACTATGCTTAATTTTGCTAAAACAACAAAGCTGGTAGTGGCCTTTTGCACAATACTGTATATTTTTGATTTAGTAAAAACATGTAACTTAATTGCACGTTTTTGGTCTCTTCCAACATCCAGAAAGTTCTGTTTTCTCTTGGCGGGTCCTTCCTGTACTACGCAGACCGGTTTAAGATCTACAGTGCGTTTTGTGCCAGCCACACAAAAGTCCCCAAGGTGCTTTCAAAAGGTAAATCACTGCATTCTGCATCTATAGAGCATTAGCACATTCAGCACTGTTCAAAGTGCACGCGACCCTCCGGTTATTTGACGTATCTTGGATACAATTTTTTGCAAGTTTAAGTGCTTGCACGCACTCCAGAGTTTGCTACCACCTGCCAGTCGTGCATTTTTGCTTTCTTTTGTGCAAGTTATGTACCCTGAAGCGTTTCTTTCTTGGGTTCTTAAAGGGATAGTTCACCCAAAAATTAAAATTCTGTCATCACTTACTCTCATATTTTTACAAACCTGTATAAATTTCATTGTTTTGATGAACACATAGGAAAATATTTTGAGGAATGTTTGTAACCAAACTAATCAGAGACCCCATTGACTTCCACAGTATTTATTTTTCCTACTATGCAGTCATTGGAACAAATACATTGGAACAAATACATTTATACAGGTTTTTAACAACATGAAAGTGAGTAAATGACAGAATTTTAGTTTTTTTGGGTGAACTATCCCTTTATGTGCTGTCTTTTCGTACTTAAAAAATGCCACTTACATAAGCTGTTAGTATATCCTACAGCTCTCTCAATGGTGTGTGTAATATGAGAATGTACAGTGGTTAGCCATGCCTTAAGTTTTGATGAAAAAAGTGGTGCAGTTTTAATGACGGTAAAATACGAGGTTAACATCAATGAGAGAGCTGATTTATTTAAAAGCAAATGCCAGTTAGAATTTAAAACAAATCTATGAATTTGAAATATTGTACCATCTTGTAATTTTTCATTTTGGTGCAGCTAAAACCGACCCGGAGTTTAAGGCGTTCCTGGCTGAGAGGAACCCCAGACAACAGCATTCCTCCACGCTGGAGTCCTACCTGATCAAACCCATTCAGAGAGTCTTAAAATACCCACTGCTGCTCCGAGAGCTTTACTCTCTCACTGACCCCGAAAGCGAGGAACACTACCACTTGAATGGTAAATATCGAGTTTTTCAAAGTAATTCAACTGTGGGTGGATTTACTTGTAATGTGACACGGCTATCTTGTGCAGTTCACTGCTGAGCCGGGTGAGCAGGTTTTGATATCAGGTTTTAAAATCTTAGGTCATGGGTTTGATTTCCAAAGAACACACAAGCTAAAAAAACGAATAGATTGTGAATGTACTGTAAAAGTAGCATTGGATAAAAGCGCCTGCCAAATACATAAATGGTATTGACATTTTTCGTGAAAATAAGCACAAAAATTTTAAAATATTAACTTTACATTTGTTTACATTTAAGCATTTGGCAGACGCTTTTACAGTGGCAGCCGGTGACTTCTTTTTTCGAGGGCGCTCGATGCGAAGTTCATCACATCATGTATGTAGCCCATCATGTGTGTGGTTCGTAATTTCAAAATATGTGTTCTGCGCGTCGAGTGATCCTATGTGCATCACATGTATTGTCAAAATAAGTGCCTGCTGCAGACGCGTCTAAAGGGTTTATGATAAAAGAGACGCTCACATAATCTCATGCATAATCAGAGTTTCCTGTTAAGGGAGTGTCTTGCGTGTATTTTGTGAACGTGAGCGTCTCTTTTATCATAAACGGTTTTAACGCGTGTGCAGCAGGCACTTTTTTTTACAAAACACGTGATGCACATGGTTCACATGACGCAACAAACACATATTTTGAAAACACAAGCAACACACAACACTACGAACACATTTTTTGAAATTGCGCCCCTCGGATGAGCAGTCACGAGCCGCCACTTCGCTTTTGTCCAAAGCATCTTACAGTGCATTCTGCCTATACGTTTATTTTATCCATATGTGACCCAGTCTGTGTTTATTAAGTCTCTTGTCTCTTTTGTAGTTGCCATGAAAGCAATGAACAAAGTTGCCAGTCACATCAATGAGATGCAGAAGATTCACGAGGAGTATGGGGCTGTTTTTGACCAACTCATCAATGAACAGAGCTCGGACAAAAAAGAGGTACAGTAAAAAGTCACTGTTTTCATGTGGATACAGTTCTTTTTCTTCAACTATAGTGCGTCATTATTTGGCTCCTATCAAATTGTGTGTTCTCGCAGGTCGCCGATCTGTCAATGGGGGACCTCCTACTGCACGACACGGTGGTCTGGATAAACCCACCGTCTGCTCTGATGAAAGGGAAGAGAGACCCGGAGCTGGCTGCATTCAGTAAGTGCCCGTGAAGCGTACCTAAAAATAGAGTCCTGTTCTCTTATTCATTACTGTGTTCCCTACAGTAATGGTTTCCTACATCAGAGATGCCAGCTGTGTCTTTGGGCACAATGGGATTAGAGGAAGCATGGCTCTTAAGGCATTAAACTTGCATCCATCAGCATTCAAAGACATTTTAAGGATTCTTGTAAATGTTATAAAAATGGGTCAGTGATGCAGTTTACCGCCTGGTCACGTTTGAAAAGAGCCCCTGAGCTTTTGTGTTTTCAGAGTTGCATGCTGATCTGGGATGGTTTTGTGAGTCTTGTATACATTTTTTATTTCATTTTCTCATCTCTCTGCAGTTTTCAGAACGGCGGTGGTTTTTGTGTATAAGGACTGCTCCAAGCACAAGAAAAAAATGGTAAGTGCTTTTTGCTTTCTTCATTATTCAGTAAGAGAAAAATGACAGACATGTAGTCATGCAGAGTAAGGTTAAGTGCACACAGACTAAGAGATGCAGGATTTTTATTGAAGTGCACACTATCAAGTGTTAAAAGGGGCTGACCTTCTATTAGGACGCGTTTTGGTTGTCTCAGACGATGACGTGTTTGTCCTTTCGCAGCTACTGTAGCTCCTCTATGCATTTTGAAAGGGAGGGGTGAGCTGTGGACTGAGCTGTTGGTTGCCATTCACAATCTAACCGCTAGATGTCCCACATTGCACCTTTTTAAGCTTTTTACTGGTCGCTTTATGTAATTTGTGATCCCTGCTGTGATGGTTTATTTTATCGTGTTTATTGTTTTATAGGGTGGATCTCACAGAGCATCAGTCCTGGATGAGAGAGATCCGTTCCGCTTCAGACACATGATCTCTACCGACGCTCTCCAAGTTCGCAACCTCCCAAGTGAGTGATTTATTTAGTTAATTCAGAGAAGGTGTGCAACATCACATTCATACAAACAGAGCTTTGCAACTTTTACATTGATCGAGATAGACTTTATATTTGCTATATAGACGGTTTCAGCAGTTACAACATAAACATACGTAACTTCCGATAATCTTATGCAAAGAATCAACAACAACAGAGCCCTTTTAAAGAATTTATTTCTGTAAACAAGCAAAATAAACAAGAAGTAAATAACCTTAGTTCATATATCATAGCTGAAGCGTATAACAAACTTAATGGGAGAATGGGCTTGCAGGGTGGGATCTGAGGATGATGCATGTACGCACACTTGCAGGTGATCTGTGATTTATAAAGGGAATATTGCTTTGTTTTATAAGTCTTGATATTTTTTGCCACATGCCATTTTTGGCTTTTGTGCGTACGTAGACTTTTAGTAAGAATCCTGTTTTATGTTAAGTTCAAATGTGTAACCGTCCAATAAGTCCTTATCATACTTTCTACAGAGTTAACTAAAGTTTGTTTACAAAAATATTTTGGCTGGGATTCCGTTGATGATGGGGTCTGCACTGGGTTCATAGCGCTGGGGGCCGTGCTTTTAAAGGACATTAGCTCTGTTTTGATCCTGTGGGATTTGCTACAGATGTTTCTGTTGGGTTTCCAATTATCATATCTCCAAATACAGTAGATGGTTAACCTGATGTTTCTTGAATTTCAGATTCAGAAGGATCTGCAATGTGTGAAATTGTTCACGTGAGGTCAGAATCTGAAGGAAGACCAGAGAGGACTTTCCATATCTGCTGCAGGTGAGCTGAACTCCAAAGCTTAAACCATCAGGGCTCATAAATGAAAGGGTTACTTTTAATTCCGAAAATGTATTAATCAAAAAGGAGTGAACGTGTTGATTATTGATCTCTCTGGCTCTCTTCCTTCAACTATATTAGGCAGTGGCGGCCGGGATTTCTCTCCTGAGGGACGCGAATTTAACATTTGTTTTCGGAGTCATGCGTCATGTCAAAATATATGCTGCAGATGCATTGAAAAGGTTTCATGTTCACAAAATACTTGCAAGACACTAAACTCTGATTACACATTAGATTAAGCGAGTTTCTGGCAAATGTAAGCGTCTCTTTTATCATAAACCCCTTGGAAGCATCTGCAGTAGGCACGTATTTTGACATGACACGTGATGCACATAGGTTCAAATGATGCACATATCATGTTTTGACGAACTTTGCATCATGCGCCCTTGAAAAAGTCACTGGCTGCCACTGATATTAGGACTTATCATCTTCATATGATGCTTTATTCCAACTGCCTTTTTATGTTATATAACAAAATAAGTCATAAACTATATAATAATTTCAAAGATCAGTAAAAAAAATTGTGCTTTTTCAGCTCTCCAGAGAGTAAGAAAGACTTCCTGAAGACCGTTCATTCCATTTTGAGAGAGAAACAACGCAGAGAGTTAATGAAGACTGATAGTTTACCTCCAAATCAGCAATATATTCCCTTCGGAGGAAAGCGGCTTTGTGCGCTAAAAGGCTCACGACCCATCATGAACCGAGCGGGTAGGTTAAGATCCCTGACGCAGATTAAACATTGATTATTTTCCTTCACAGCACTTTCCTTTCTCATGTCCTCTGTCCCTACAAGACCACCTCCCTTAAAGGGGTAGTTCACCCAAAAATGAAAATAGTGTCATTAATGACCCTCATGTCGTTCCAAACTCAGAAGAGCCCTGTTCATTTTCGGAACACAGTTTAAGATGTTTTATATTTAGTCGGAGAGCTTGCTGACCCTCCATTAAAAATCTATGTACGGTAAACTGTCCATGTACAGAAAGGTAATAAAAACATCATCAAAGTAGTCCATGTGACATCAGTGGGTCAGTTAGAATGTGTTGAAGCATCGAAAATACATTTTCGGTCCAAAAAGAACAAAAATTACGACTTTATTCAGCATTGTCTTCTCTTCCGGTTCTGTTGTGAACTGTGTGCACAAGACTAAAGTCACATGACTGCAGCGGATGATGTACGACGCGGCTGACGTGTTATCTGGTGCGCCCCAGCGTGTTTTTTTTGTGCGCCCGAGCTTCGTTTACAGTCTGAGGGAGATGCACGCTGTAAGTTTGAAAAAAATACTTTGCAGACATGTCTGAGGATCACACGTCATCCGCGTCACTGAAGTCACGTGACTTTAGTCTCGCGCATGCGCTTCACAACAGAACTAGAAGAGAAGACAATGCTGAATAAAGTCGTAATTATTGTTATTTTCGGACCCAAAATGTATTTTGGATGCTTCAACACATTCTAACTTACCCACTGATGTCACATGGACTACTTTGATGATGTTTTTATTACCTGTCTGAACATGGACAGTATACCGTTCGTAGATTTTCAACGAAGGGTCAACAAGCTCTCGGACTAAATCTAAAACATCTTAAACTGTGTTCGGAAGATAAACAGAGGACTTCCGAGTTTGGAACGACATGAGGGTGAGTCATTATTGACATTATTTTCATTTTTGGGTGAACTATCCTTTTAAGACCACAATTTTCTCCACTGGCTTTAGGGTGAATGATTATGTAATGTACTGTATTTAAATCAACCGTTTTTTCTTTCACATACTTAACCCTTTTCTACCTCTCCACAGTTTCGGACCCACCTCGAACCCTCGGCCGCCGTAAGTTGATTCGAAACCGTTTCACCATCGACACGGATGTGATTTTCAACGACGGCTCATCCCAAGACCTATCGCCCGTCACCCCAACAGACTCTCCACCGTCAAAGCTGTCCTCTTTGCTCCAGAAACCCCAGCATCCGATCGGAGACACTGACCGCTGGGTGGAGGATCAGTTCGACCTGCAGATCTACGAAAACCAGGACGACGTGAAGGAGACGGACATCCTCAGCGACGACGACGAATACTGCAAATCTGTCCGGGGCCCTTCATCCGAACCGAGCCTTGAGGAGTCTTTGGAGGCCCTTAGTGTGGAGGGAGACGTAGAAAAACCGGATGAAATCCTGGAGGACAAGCCGTCTCCAATGTCTCACGCCCCTCTGAAGCTGACCCTTCTAAAAAAGCAGTGCGCGGTGGAGAGCGTCGCCTCCGAGAGGGATTGTGAGGTCATTTGGGTTCGCAGAGACGATTTCGGCAATGGCTGCAACAGTGACATCTTCTGAGCGTAATGGAAAATGACACTTTGACTCTTGCAGCAATAGATGCGAGAATGGAGCAGATACCTACTGAGTCCAAGCCTTTATGGACGCAATGCACTGACAATCCTGCTGAAATCCAGAACTCAACTTCTATATTATTGCAGTCCAGACATCACAAGAACATCCGCTTGTACAGCCGATGTATTTGTAGAGGCTTTGTGCTGATATGGTGCCTGACTTGCACGTGCGGACAACAGGCAGCTACACTTTTTTTTGTTGATATCATGTGCTTCATATCTCCTCCGCCCTCTTATTATTCAGGAAAATTGTGACTTAACACTTGATATAATCTTGCTATTGCACTGGTACGGCGACACGCAGGTGCTTTTTAGTGTCACGTTCCCTGGAAAGTCACAGTAGTTGTTTAATGCCACCCCCTGTTACAAGCACAAAAGTCGCTTGCTTGCTGTCTTTATTCCCTTTTGATCGGTCACAAATGGGAATTCAGTATTAAAAATTGCTGTGCATAAACACTGATGTTTTTTTACTTGAATTTTAAAGAACTGCAATAATGTTATTTCCTAAAGGTTGGGAACTTGAACTATATAATCCTTGCAAAATCATGTTAAGTAAGCCATTACAAATCAAACACCCATATACAGTAAAGTGCAACAGTCACTCACTATTGGATTACTGTATGTAGCAGACTTGGTAAGAAAATGACATTTTTTTAGGATTTTGAATCTTTGATGTTTTGTACATTTGGTAAAGAATAACGATGGCCATGGTGAAGCCATGACGGTATATATTTTAAACTTAAGAGATGCCCTTTCACTTGTGAAATACAATCATTTGTACTTTAGCCATGAAACCCTTTTCACTGTTTGTACAATTTGACTGCTTTTCTTTCACCCTTTGCCTTTTTTAAACCGTGTATGTTCATACTGTGGAAATACTTATTAACCTAAAATAAATTTTCCTAATTTATATTTGCAGTTTTATCCAAATAACTTTGTGCAGTCTGTTTTTTTTTGTCAACACATTGGGTTTGTTTTACTACGCAGAAGTGTTTACAGCAGGTACTGTAATGCTGAGGTCATGACATCGAACCCATACAAATGTACATCTTGTAATGCACGGTGTATTGCTTGAGATTAAATGCATAAATGTAAATGTACTTTCCTTTCACCTATGACCAGAAGGTGGCGGTGTTGGACCATTTTGTGTGACAGCACAATTTTCCTTATGAAAATGCATTGGCCAACTTTATTTTTATAAATGAAACATGTCTCCTTGCATTTTTTAATTTGCAGAAGTGATACAGATGATACACAAACTGTTGCCAGTGTTTCTTCATCTTTCCTTTGGGTTATTTACTGTTCAAGCTCAGGCGACTTTTATAGCTCTGAGATCCTATTAATTTGTTTCTTCTCTTGGTACATTAATACATCAAAAACAGTTTGAATCAATATCTGTTCTAATCCTCGTTAAACGCGTTTCGTTTTACTTCATTTTCTGAAGTCTTCAGGAGAGATTTGTGAAATCATTCAAGCGCAGTAGAAAGAAATAGGTTTGTCTCATCTGATTGTAAATTTATAATATGGAGAGCAAATGAATGTATACATATAATCCTTTTAGATTCATGGAACAGGGCTTCAGTTTAGTTCAGGAGTGGGGAACCCTGGGTCCCGGAGGGCCACTGTCCTGCAGAGTTTAGTTCCAACCCTAATCAAACACACCTGAAAAATCTAATTAAAGTCTTCAGGACTACTTCGAAATTAATTTCAGGTGTGTTTGATTAGGGTTGGAACTAAACTACGCAGGACAGTGGCCATCAAGGACCAGGGTTCCCCACCCCTGGTTTAGTTCATACACTCACCTAAAGGATTATTAGGAACACCTGTTCAATTTCTCATTAATGCAATTATCTAATCAACCAATCACATGGCAGTTGCTTCAATGAATTTAGAGGTGTGGTCTTGGCCCTGAACTCCAAACTGAATGTCAGAATGGGAAAGAAAGATGATTTAAGCCATTTTGAGCGTTGCATAGTTATTGGTGCCAGATGGGCCGGTCTGAGTATTTCACAATCTGCTCAGTTACTGGGATTTTCATGCACAACCATTTCTAGGGTTTACAAATAATGGTGTGAAAAGGGAAAAACATCCAGTCCTGTGGGCGAAAATGCCTTGTTGATGCTAGAGGTCAGAGGAGAATGGGCCAACTGATTCAAGCTGATAGAAGAGCAACTTTGACTGAAATAACCACACATTACAATTGTGGTATGCAACAAAGCATTTGTGAAGCCACAACACGCACAACCTTGAGCTCACCAAAATTGGACAGTTAAAGACTGGAAAAATGTTGCCTGGTCAGATAAGTCTCAATTTCTGTTAAGACATTCAGATGGTACAGAATTTGCGTAAACAGAATTTAGAACATGGATCCATCATGCTTTATTACCACTGTGCAGGCTGGTGGTGGTGTAATGGTGTGGGGGATTTTTTCTTGGCACACTTTAGGCCCCTTAGTGCCAATTGGGCATCGTTTAAATGCCACGGCCTACCTGAGCATTGTTTCTGACCATGTCCATCCCTTTATGACCAAAGTGTCATAAAGGCAAAATGTCAAAAAAGCAGTTGGATGTGTGATCTTGCTGTTTCTTTTATGGACAATTTCAGTGTAGGAAGTACAGTGAAATTCCTTATATGGACACTTTAGGGTCGCATAAGTCACATGGGGTAAGTAAAACTGCATCAAATGTCTGTGTTTTGTTTGCAATCGACACGTAAGTGCATGTAAACGTCACAAACTTATAGTGAATTATAGGTTATCCAGAGATGGTGGAATAATTTTTTGGGTGTGTTTCTTGCACGCGACTCGCTCTGCCCGCAGTAAACGTCCAGCATCTGTTGTACAGCTAATCTAAAGGTACTCAAGATTAACATGAGATTAGCAGAAATCGCGTGTGTTATGTAAGCTTTAAATATGTATACGAATGATCAGTCTCTACTTAATATGTACAATTCTACAATAAATTCAAAACCAACAACTATAATACCCATAAAAGAAATATAAATAGAGTGCAATTTGCCATATAACGATAATAATAAAAAGAGACATTCAATCACAAAGTTATTCATATACATTTTGTCCTGTATAACATATATTTTGA
Source organism: Paramisgurnus dabryanus (assembly GCF_030506205.2). Taxonomy (NCBI): domain Eukaryota; kingdom Metazoa; phylum Chordata; class Actinopteri; order Cypriniformes; family Cobitidae; genus Paramisgurnus; species Paramisgurnus dabryanus. The sequence continues at coordinate 13,888,896 of NC_133346.1, forward strand.
AAAAATGATTTCCATGACTCTTCCTAGACATTTTCGTCCAGCTTTCATTCAATTTGGTGTCTTGGAGACATGCTGCTTACTGTCAGGAATGAAGGTAAGAGGATTTAAAAGCTATTTTCATAAGCTGATCTATTGAATATGACACGTTCATGCTTTTTCATTCCTGCTCAAGATTACAAAGTTTTACCATTTTCAGCAGGTCAGAATTTCCAGTCATGCAATTGTCTTACGCATTCAGTTGTAAGGTGGTTTCCAACTATTTCATGCCTTGTGGCTTAACATAATTTACCTCATGTCCCATCTCTTTTCTTCCTGAAATAACATTGCTATAAAATAATAACATTTGGGAAATAGGATTGGGGTAAATAAAATTATCGACCATTCATTGCATTGATTTTAGGAATGTGAAAGGTAGAGGTGGATCATAAGGTCAGGGCTATTATTGTTTCATACTGTAAAAATGTTGCACTAAAGCCAATAATGAATGATAAAGAGAACATCTACTTGAGTAAATAACTATGCATTATTTATGGATGATGCAGTGCACCTGATTTGATTTTAATATTAATATCCGTTATGAATTGTGCATGGTTTGATATATTAGGTTTATGTTATATTTTTTTTACATTTTTAATGCAAAGCATAAAATGCTATTTGCATTTATTTCGCCTACAGCTGCCTGCTGAATAGTCAATAGTAATGAATAATAAATCATAAATCAGTCAATGGATGCACTTGAATGAGGACGTGATTGTGCATTATGTCATAAGCTCTGAGAATTGAAACAAACATTACTAATATCATATACTTCTCCTCTACCAGATGCAGTTAACTGCTGGTATTAACTTGGCATTACTTCATCATGAGATCTGAAATGATTATTAAACCATAAGAAATCATGGTTTAGGTTCTAAACAATAAAGATGACCGATCCAGATGACTCTCTTTATGCACACATACAGTATGATGTGTAGAATAGGAATAGGAAGGGCTATAGACTAAATGTTATTTTACCCAAAATGCCAGTTCATTAACATGCAAAGCCTATTCAGATCCAGCCCTGTGGTCGGTGTATTACTTTCTAACCCTCTCTTTGGTTCTGCCAGTTGCATGGATCAGTTCACTTGCGGCCATTCAGTGCATCCATTCTGACAGTGCCAGACATTTCCTGATTAGAGCAGTGTGTTTTTTCACCTGTTTGGTTCACTTACTAACCTTATCCCTGTGTCCTGGATGGCACTCGGCATCATGCATGCCGATCGTGATCTGAGCTCAATTTCACACGAGGGAGGCTCTGTTTGTGGGCTGGCTGGCCTTATGTTTGCTATGCATGGCTGGGTTGTTGCAGTGCTGGTCTGGTCTCATCCAGAGGGCAGAAGAGGAAACAGCATCACAAGACCCCCGCCAGCCACAGTAACTTCAGTTTGGATATACTGCCAAGACTCAGACACAGGCATAAATGCATGCATTACGAAATAGGACAGAACATCACGTATTGGTTGATTGTAGAAACTGTATTTTTTAGCTCATTGATATGCAGAAAGAACATGTATCACTTTAATTCTCATCATACTGTGCAGCCTGGTGTGTCTAATATAGGCAAATAAAAAAAGTGTACTGGCTGGTACCATTGCTGTTATGGGATTTGTCCAACAGGTGTCGATATCTTCCACAGTTTGTCAAAAAACAGACCGTATCATTCACTTTTTGGAAGTTAGTTCAGACGGTTCGTATAAATGAACCGGTCAAAAAACTATTTATAAACGAGTCGTCATTCAAAAGTTTCCAGCAGTAGCCTACCCATACGTTTAATTTTTGTAGTAATGCTCTCAATCCCTTTTTTACTGTTAGGTTATATTACTGTGTATCCATATAAAATAAAATGGTTAAACACTATGGCAAACAAAAAGTTAATAAGTAAGTAAATAATAACGCAGTATTGTAAAATAAGGTCCTAAATCGTCTAGTATTAAACTTTATAGCAATCATAAAAATAAAAAAAATACATATTCTTTAATTTTCTGCTAAACATAATGTAAAATGATTTAGAAACGAATCGGTTCGACCGAGTCTTGATTCAAGTGAACGATTCGTTCGCAAATTCAATGTGAATATCCTTGCAAACGTACACTTTGAAACGGAATACACAACTTTCTAAGTTAAAATAACAACATTTACATAACTTTACCACATCTTATATAAGTCTAGGTATTGTTTTTCATACAGTAATTTAATATCTGGATATATCTCGACAGAAATATAACGTTACTGCGGTCAATTCTGTTTAAATAATTCTGACTAGTAGTGCACCTCAACAAAGTAACAAACATGCAAAGTATGTGAGCACTGAAGAAACAAGGAGAAGAAAGCAGAGCAGATTTTGGTTTAATCCTCCGTCTGGTTGATGGGTATGTCAGTGGCACGCGCGTTCACCATCCTCGCGGCTCGCGCGCGGTGAACACCACAGACTTTGAAACGATGTGCAGACGACAACGACCAAAGTCTTACCTGGTGCTCCTTGAACACAGTTTTACATCGAGGATTTTTATCGAGAAATCCTTACAATAGTGCGCAATGGGAAATGAATGGAGACTGATGAGTGGCACGCGCCTCAATTCAGTGTTATGACAGGAAGTTTCTTGTTTTTTACCTGTTGTGATTACGGCGCCATGGAGAAGCGCAAACGACTGTTATTTTTCCTTTTATACTTGATGTCAAAGTTTTACCGTAGTGACCAGCAAGTCATAAGAATTGGTAAGTCATTATCTTTGTTTTTTTTTTTACTTTATTTCGCTTCCAAACTCATAAACTTTGATTCTTCAGGTTACAGTACTTGCATTTTTGTAAACAGGCACGTGTTCCATGATCCACTATTGTCCTATAAATGGGCATTTGTTATTAATCTAATTTTTCACTTAAGAATGCATCATGTGCATGTTATTGTATATCCTTATACCCTGCTGAAAAACAATACAAATATCTTTATGGACCATTACAAATCCTCTATGTGCTTTTCTTACATAAGTTAACTTAGCTCATCTTATTTGTAAACAATCTAATTTCTTATTAAACTCATCGTCACTTTGATTCGGCTTTGAGACATTTTCATTCACTCTCTTCATCTGTGTGTTATTGAAAGAAAGCTTGAGATAGGACAGTACAGTCTGGTGATTGCTACTGTCTGATTTTAGCATCACAGTAAATCCCCAAAGCAGTTTTAACAACCTACATTAATCCTCTTTCCTAAGACATGATTTGATGTTCCTCTCCAAAAGACAAGACTTCAGTTGCGACAGAAAGCCTGGCTTATTGCTTCTTTTGGATAGATTGCACAACATCTACATTTGGAAAACACTTACAGTATTTCATTTTTTCCCCAAATAAACACAATTATTGGTGCAGTAAACTTATTCATGCAATCCCTGATTCATATGGCTTCCTTTCTTCATTTGAACTCAAAAAACTAATTATATATTAAAAAATGTCATGCTCCAAAAATCACATACATCCATTATTAAAATAATCCAAATGACTCCAGTTGATCGATATGTGACTACTGAAGCTAAACAACATTTTTGTAAAAGAATAAGAAAACAATTACTATTTTACTTCAAATATGTTACTTCAGTGATCGACGTATGTGCTTTTAAAAGTGTTGCCATGTTTACCCCCATATGATGATATCATGATCGAATTTAGATATACAATTACAAATTTGTGTTTATCTGACGAAATGACATTAAATACTAGGGTTGCGCAATATATAGAAACAATATTTTTGGAAGAAAATGTGAAGTCAGAAAACAAAATGTTAATATAATGCTAACATGAGTAAAAAAAAACCCACCCCCATGCCTTTACGATGTTCTGATGAAGAGATATAGGTCTTGCTAAAGATTGCAAGGAAATAAATCGACATCCATCAATTATTATACTCCAAGTCACAAGTGAAACGAGGCCACCCCTGTGTTTCAATAATGTTCAGATGCAGGGATATAAGTTTTGCTAAACGAATGCTAGGGTACTCTCTTTGGTTGCTAGGGAATAAATTGGCATCCATTTATTATTATACTCCAAGCCACCAGTGAAACGAGCCCACCTCTGCATCTCTACGATGTTCTGATGCAGAGATATAGGTTTTGCTTAACTGATGCTAGGGTACTCTCTTTGATTGCTAGGGAGTGTTTTGGCAAAATATCGCTGGTGTGCACATGGCAGTATGAATATTGCAATAGTTTGCAATAACACATTATTTTTTAATACTCATTTAACGAAAGTGCGTTGCCATTTATTTTGGTCTGTGCTTGTTTATGGGTCTGGTTAGCGAATAAACTAATATGGAAAGGCATGAAAGTGAGTAAATTATACATTTTTATATTTTAATGAACGATTCCTTTAATCCAATTAAGAAATTGTGACATGACCTGATGCATGCTGTGCAACCAAAACAACCTGAGTGGAAACATTAATGGAGTGGAAAAGAGTGTTGCAGCTACAGTATGGGAAATGTTTGGTGGAGGTTGTTGCTTCTGAAAGAGACTGTAATTAAACTATTGAAGGGTTCAAGGGTTCATTCACATTTGTAGCCTCCCCTGGGAAGTCTACCTCCAGCAGTTTTAATGTAAAGTTTTTGTCTACAATTGTGAAATTTTGATTAATCACTGCAGACATCCAGGTATTTCTTGGTAATTCAAACGTTTTCTTGCAACTCTAGTTTGTGCCCTGGCTTGGATGTGTATGTGTATTGAGCTGAATGAAAGAGTGGTTTATCCCACAATGTAACCTCCTGACTGCCCCATCGATTGCACAGCTATTTTATCAATTCTTTTCCCTGCTTAGAACGCAGCATGTGTGGAGCCTCTTTATCGGAGACATTTGTCAAGCTTTATCAGATGTTGTAGGTTTACAGATGTCCTGTCCTCTTGGATACACAGTGATCCGTCTTAAAAATAGACATGCACTGGAGCAATGAATCATTTTATTAGATAAGCACGCAGGCTCGCACATACGCGTAAATCTGGACGTTTCATGTCTGCTATTAAAGAGGCCGGAGAGATGGTGGGCCACCATCCGTGCTGTGCTCTCATACAGGTGAATCCAATGCAGCACTTTGTGAGCTCTATCTAAAACTTACATCATTAAAGATGGAAAGTATTAGGTGACCCCAAAATGAAAATAATCTCATTTATTCACCCTCACGTCTTTCTTCTGCTGAAAACAAAAGTTGTCTTTATAAAAATATCCATTACTTAATCTAGATATATAAGGGTGATTCTCGCGAAATTAGACTTATGAGGTGTCATGAAACATTTTGATAAAGTAAATGCAAAGTAAGAGTATCAAAATAAGAAGCATACAGTTACAAACATATATTACTTTGCACATGATTTCAAATGACATCATACAAAACAATAGTTGTTTTTTCCACATTTAAGGGGAAAATTTTCATTACCGCAACGTGTCCAGGACTGGATTTGCGTTCTTTGACATGGAAATATTTATAATTAAAAAATAAAAAGCTTCAGTGCATGTTATACTATAAACATTTACAGTAAAGAAATGTAGAGACAATAATAAGGAATATAAATGTGCCCAAGAAAAATTTTCTCATCCTCCGCAACAATTTTCAATCATTGTTTAAGCCTTCAAGGAACTAAAATTGTTTTTAAAAAATTTGTTGAAAGGGACATAATTGACTGTGACACTCAAGATGGCTACCAGATAAGCGGTTCTTATTTTTTCTCTCCAGATAAAAGTTGAAATTTTGTTTGTCAAAGTACCTAGACAACTTTTTAGTTCTCATTACTGAAACATGAGTTTATAAATGCATATATTTAATGTAATATCATGTTGCGGTAATGATAATTTTTGATAATGATAATCTAAAAAAATGAAATAATTCTATAGGAAATATTTTTTAAATCCTCTAAAAATAATGGTTATAGTAAGTTCAGACCTTAAACTTATATGTGCAAAAAAATGGCTTCAAGGGCTTTAAAAAAAAAATCTGATGCTGGACACCTTCTAAATCTGAATTTCGTGAGAATCACCCATCCAAAATGTTGAAGCTCACATCTGACTTCCTTTCTTCAGTTGAACACAAATCAATAACAATTTAATATGAAAATGTCTTTGTGTTATCATATTATGTGCCAAAATGTTTAGATGTTACAGGTTCTTCATGGTACCATTCAGCCAAACATTTCTATTTTATGGCATTGTGGATTTCATCTACAATGCATCTGGATATGAAGTATAAGAAATTGGAATAATAAAGAACAAGATTTGCTTTATTTCTTGCTTTATTTATTGCTTTATCAATCGGAAATACAACAGGTGTTTTAATATTAGCAATTACTGATCGGATCAAAATAAAGACTTTTGTTAAAAACCAAATAAGCAAAACCTGTTTACCTCTCTACTGGAATATTAAATTGTAAATGTGTCCAACAGTGCCTGTTGATGCCATTTATTATATTGACACTTATTATTTGACAGCATGACAGTAATCTGGTTAGTGTTGAGCTTTGGTCCAAATGTAAAGAGAGAGGACAATCAACAGATATTTTCTGCCTTCTGCTTGAATTACTGTTATTTAAAAATCTTAAAATAATTTTTTAAGGAAATGTTGCAGCGTCGACTGTGAAGGAATATGCAGTGCTGCTGGTGGAAGTATTAAACAGGCCGTGAGAGGAAATTAATCCTTTTAGATTTGGATCCGCATGGCCTTAGATGTATGGTCAGGACTGTGAAATGCCTCTGCACTTTGACCGTCAGCAGAATTTCCACATCTCTCTATAGATACGGTGAATTAGGGAACATCCGAGCCTGGTTTCCAAGCCTCAGTGGATGTTTTTGAGCGAATATTTACTTCCGTCTTTATTCTATTATTTACATCATACTTTAATTGAGCCTGCAAAGAATTAATACAAAAAAGCAGTTAATACATTCAAGCATTAAAAATGATTTTCATAAGAATTCCTTATCTAAAATGACTTTTTACATTGCATCAATATGTGCATTCCTTAGGACTGAACCTTCGACCTTGGTGTTGCAACTAAGCACCATGCTGTACTATAGATGTAGAGTAATAAGAAACAGTAATAAGAAAATCAAAATGTTCGATTACAGCGGACGATAGAGTGCAGAAAACTTTCTTTGTGGTGAAGTGGGCATTAGTATGCATGCTGGCTTCTGATCCCCTTTGTTGTTTTCATGTGTTGTCAGAAGGGATGTGTTTGAACAAGAGTTCATGAATTTGAATGAGAAAGACATTTTTTTGGATGATGCATTTGGCCTGCATGTTTGCAGAAATCATTGTGATGTCTTTATAAATAGTGTGTGGAATTCATCATAGACGGGGACAGAAAGAAAAGATATCGTGTCTAAAACGAATGACCCTGTACTGTATTGCAGGTTTGTGCTTGTGTATCACCATGCACATAATAAAAGTTTCTAGAGTTGTGACTTTGGTGATTATTCATGACTCGTGTGTCTAGAAGACGTGTGTATTGATGTTGTGTCCTGAATGTTTATGATGGAAAAGGTTTCATAAGACAAAGCTATTTATGTGTAACTCTGTATGATTTATTGTACTTTGTCTCAGCCGGATTTGAAGAATTACAATGAGTGGATGCAAGATGAAGCTCATCATCGGCATTAAATATTTCTTTTAATCAACTGAGAGTGCATTCAGTTAATCATCAGCCATGTTATGCCCTCCACTAAATATTTGTTTTCATAAACTGTTGAAGTTGAATTCAGTTTATTCTGATGGTTTATTCTTGCTCGGATCATTGGGCTCGATTCGGTCGGTTGATAATGTTGTATTAAACCTGTCAGACATACCACACTGGATTCTGACATCGAAATGAGTATTTCCTGAAATAACAATGTTTTTTTTTACTCATTTTGTGGAATGCAGCAATAGGCGATGGTTCACGTACAGTGTGCATAACCAATTTTCGTCATTAGAGGAGTGCGCATGTACTGTACGTGCACTACCGGATTTTTGAAACCATGCATACTTCACAAGTTTACACTTATAAATAAGTCAGATAGATTAAATTGGTAAACATATTTGCCGTGCTGTCTGGGGAGAGGGTTATGAGCTTGGTAATTGGCCCAAACGCAGAGTATCCCCCTCCCTTGGTTTAATAAGTAACCTGGTAAGTGAGAGGAGACGGGGTGGTGGAGGGATTCTGAAGACTGTAGAGAATCCTTAGGTGAGTTTGACTGTGATTATATATGGGCTTGCCTTTGGGCAAGCCCTGGCTCCAAACTGACGTTTTTACAGCGACCATGGTTGGATATTTTTGGCTTTAATTCATTACAATGCAAGGAAGCGATGTCGCGTCATCCATTTTTTTACAGCCGTGTATGTAGACGAGGTGATGCATTGCGTTTTGTCTAGGGATGCACCGATACCACTTTTTTGAAATACGAGTATGAGTACGAGTACTTGCATTTCAGTACTTGCCGATACCGATACCGAGTACTTAATAAAAAACATGATTTAAATGTACAGGTAACAGCTTTAGTCATATAATTTAACAAAAAAACAAAGAACTAGTTTTCCAGTTTGTTGTAAACTCTGCCTCTTTGGACAACACAAGAGTCATTAACCCCTTACACGCCGCTGAAACATAGACATTTCTCAGACCGTGGTATCGATTCCAGGTATCGGGGGACTTTTAACGAGTACTTTAGAAAATGTGGTATCGAGGCCGATACCCGATACCAGTATCGGTATCGGTGCATCCCTAGTTTTGTCGCAATGCACATGTGTTGAGCGTCTGTGTACACGTACGAATTAAATAAACTATACTTTGCAGGGCTGTGCATTTGACTATGCGTTCGCGTACAGGTAAAAAACAGACTTTCTAATCAAACTCACAATAGACCTTTACATCACTAAACCTGATATGTGTTCAACCATCTGTGAGTTATATCAACACTAAAAGATGTTGTGTCATTTTCACTTCTGACATTTTCTGACCGAAGGTTCAATCATGAGGTTATTTATTATTTAAGGAAAAATTAGATACTTACAGACGAGCAATGTGGCTGAACTTGTCTTTGTAGAGCTTCAGTGGTTGAGACAATCTCCCCTTTTGAGATGTTCATTTTTGTCAAATGTTGAAAAGCTGAGAAATGTAGAAAGTGACTATAACTGCAAGCATGCTTTTCCAGGGTATATATGTCAGCTTTTAGGTAAAAAAAACTAGTCCTTTGTATTCTTTTCAAAGCTACCATTGTACGAATGAAAAGGCCAACTCTTTTATCATTCTGTTCCGGAGGAAAGTAAGAATAAATAAATGGGTGAGAATGAGAAAGGAAGACTCTGTGAGCTAAAAAGTGAAAAGATAAATCCAGGGGCACAGACTGGGAATGGCAACAATTACCCATAATTCAGCTAATTTTCTTCAATTTGAATTTAAAAACCGCTCAACCTCTGCACCCTTACTGTTCATGTGTACAGAATATTAATGCTAACAAAAACTAAAGCAAATATTTCTATCCAAAAAAACACAAGCATGTGGGAAGATATTTTCAGGATTCCCACGGGTCCTTGAAATCCTTGAAAGTTTGTGAATCTGGGCGAAAAAATTCAAGGCCCTGGGAAGTTTTTGAAATATACATACAAAGATACAGGTAATTGAATGTAGTGTAGGATAATATTATAGAAATTCTAGCCTTTTAAGCACACGTGCTAAACTGTTCTCTTTAAATGCTTATATCTTCTGTATGTGAATATTGATTCATATCAAAATGCTGTTTTGCATAATTGTTTTTGACACATGAAAACGTCTTGGGTTGCGTATGTAACTGTTGCTCCCTTAAAAGGGAATGAGAAGCTGTGTCTCCCTTGTGCCATACTTCCTGCGTCCCTGTAACGCCGTCTTTGGCAATATTTCAGATAACAATATACTTCATGGCTCCCGCGTCGCCCTGTCTTTGTTGTTAGGCCTCATCATTGGTTGAATTTGATATACACATTCAGATGCACTTACCCCTGTAGGCGTCCCCAAAGTGTCACCGCAGTGACGCAGCGCGAGTTCCCTCAAAAGGGAAATGTAACAATGTATCTTAAAAGGTAACACGATGTAACCTTGCTCCCACTTGAAATGTGTCCCCACATTTAGTCCTTGAATTTGAGGGTATTGGACCTGGAAAGTCCTTAAAAGGTCCTTGAATTTGAAGTTAAGTAAGGTGTGGGAACCCTGTATTTTGCAATACACTGCGTACCAAGTCTGATGAACTCTGACCTGTGAAATCGTATTACGTGAAGACGTGACCAGTAGAAAATCAGTACGTCATGGCGTGACCTTACTGAAAAGCAAAGATGGATAAATCGCTCCCTGTCCATATTCGCAGTTAAATCTGAAAAATATTTGCATACTTAAAGGCGCATGATCTCTGAAAGCCAATGTTGATATTTGAAATCACCTAAACAAACAAGCCCCTACCCCAATATAATCTGGACCTTCTTTTGATAGACCCGCCCCACACATACGCAACCCAGGCAATGATGTTGGTTAGGAGACACGCCCCTTAATGCTGATTGGCTACAATCCAATCCACATTTATTTATAAAGCACCTTAAAAACAACACTGTTGACCAAAGTGCTGAACACAGTCCATAAAATAAAGCAAAACATACAACAAAGGTGCACAATAAAAACAAATAAATAAATACAGCATTTAAAACACAACTAACAAAATCAACCCTCATACTGAGTTAAAAGCCAAAGAAAATAAATGAGTTTTAAGACGGGATTTAAAGACAGGAAGAGACTCAGTCAGTCTGATGTGCAAAGGCAGCTCATTCCAGAGTCTCGGAGCTGCCACGGCAAACGCAAGTGTGTTTCAAAAATCATGCACCCCTCCTTTAAAGTCTAGTGTGTCTCTGACAGTGTAAACGTTGCTTTAGAAGCCTGCAGTAGCCTGACATCTATAAACAAGCTACTAGACAGGGCTGGCGTCAAGGGGGGGCATTCGCGGGCAGTGCCCCCCAAACAGGTTGTTGTGCCCCCCTACAAAGTTTTTTTATTAATTTAATATATATCATGACTTGTAATGTAATCAAATGAGGAAAATATAGTTGATATATGTTTTCTTTAATTAAAAAAGACCAGTTTCTCTGATTGGATGTATTGCCGCGTCTCACCCGTCTTAGGTCTTTAGCATATTTGTGACTTGATACTAGCAACGTGTTTGTTCGCGGCATTTCATGGATCGTGTAAAATATGGATATTAGAACATTTAGAATGAACAAGCACCGCCTGCTCTGCTACTAGAGATGTTAAACCAAGAGACAAACAGTGTTAGAATGTAATAAAATGTTAACTAAGAGTGCATCCTAAACATTTCATTGTATACAAGTAATGGTATATTTTCCTGTCTTTTGCAATGTATTACTTTTATTGTGTGTTCCTGCTGGCAGTTTCGACTTGAATTGCCACTTTAGCATATTTGCAATGTAATTTCTTGTTATTCTTACATTGCATCACAATTGCGACAAGAGGTGGCCTTGTAGTCCCTAATTTGTGCCAGCCACTGGAGTCTGGGTTGACATGTTCCCCATTAAACTTTCGTGAACTGCATAAATGAAGCATCTCCTGAGACTGTACTCAGCTGTTGTGGTGCCAGTGCCACTTTTAAAGAGATCTTTCTCTGGATACTGTCTGTGAGGCTTCAGGTTAAACCAGATTTTTATATCTTTTGAAGAAACTCTTAAGTGCCTGACTGTGCCGTGTTTGTGGCTTGGTGTTCCTGTAGCACAACTCCTGTATATCCTCAATTTTTTTTTTAGACAAAGACAATTAGAGTCATATTAGACAATGTGCTGGTTTTATGGTGTAGGACATAGCGTACAAGACGTAGTGGAGATGAGTTGAGAGAGACAAGATGAACATTTGTGGGTCATTACTGGAAGCTTACTTTTAGTTTGTAAAGTTCTAAATATTGATATTTTTCTTACAAAATTGCATCGATTGCCCTCAGAAGACCTTTATTAACCAAGTCGTGTGGATTACTTCCATGAAGGATGGATAGACTTTTTAGGGCTGTAAATCAGAAGCACCATTTACTTCCATTATAAAGTTTGGAACATTTTCTACTTTAGTAAATCATGAGGTTATTTTCAATTTTGGCTGAACCATCCATTTAAATATGAGCTATAATAATCCATAATAAGCACCTCTTATCAAAAAATCCTTTAGTTGAGTCCATAAATTAAAGTTGTTCATTTGTGAAATAATGTTGCTTAATTTATGTGCCTCACCAGATGTTTATTGCAAGGGCAAAATGCATGTAATGACATAAACATCAACATTCATTAAAGCTCTGGTCTCAGAGGTGAATTGCAAATGCTTTGGGTCCCCAAGGTACCGTTTTCCAATGAATAGAAATAAAGCATTAAGCATGCTCAAGTAAGCATTATAGTGCTGTGAGAGAGACACAGATACCCAACAGGTGTCTACATGCCACTTCATATGCTTTCCTTTCGATTGGGTTACTAATTCTTGTTGACGACATGAAATATATGTTGCTCCAGTGTTAGGTTCAGGGTAATTGAGAGAAAAGTGAAGTTGAATTGATTTGGTGTTTTCAGTAGTGTTGTAGTTCTCGAGACCGGTCTCGATCTCAAGACCGGTCTCAAGACCACTTTTTAAAGGTCTTGGTCTCGTCTTGGAATCGACCGCATTTTTACTCGGTCTCGTCTCGGTCTCAGACAAAGAGGACTCTGAATTTTATTTCAAGACTGGTGAAGACCACAACTGATGGCACACTGCAAAAAATGATTTTCAAGAAAAAAAAATGGTAGTATTTTTGTCTTGTTTTCAGTAAAAATATAAAAAAATTCTTAAATTAAAATGCTTTTTCTTGATTAACAAAACCACCCAAGAAAATATGTCTAGTTTTTAGACCAAAAATATAAAATTGTGCATAAAACACATTTTTTTCTTGAATATATTGTTTAAGAAAAAGGTTCAAGATTTTTTTTCTTACCCCATTGGCAGATTTTTTTGCTTGTTTTATTCACAAAATCACTTAAATTTAATAAAACTAGACTTATTTTCTTGGGTAGTTTTGCTCATCAAGAAAAAGCATCTTAATTTAAGAATTTTTAGATATTTTTACTGAAAACAAGACAAAAATACTAAGAACATTTTTTCTTGAAAATCATTTTTTGCAGTGCACATCACAGCTTTATTTTTTATCATAAATTTTATGCAGTTTATTCAGGTTTGGCATATGATGTTGGCATTGTTTAAGCATTGTTTACGTTTCTCCCAATGACAAATTTTCTAATTGTATTACTAAAAACACCTGCATTGTGTTAAGTGGATGGCAAGCCATGGAAAGACAGTTCAGAATAAATTGTTAAGTTGATTTCAGCTCTTTAGTGTTTGTTCACTTTTATTTGCTTATAGACAAAGATAAATTCCCACATATCTGCAATGCCTTTGATTATTTTATCAACTTCTCTGATGGCACACACACACAAACGCACGCACGCGCACGCACACACACACACACACAGACAAGAAGTGCCTAATCATATGCATATTCCACATTTGATCATAAGTGTTTTAATGCAGTGATTTGCAATGGTCTTGGTCTTGACTTGGTCTCGGCCTGTCTTGGTCTTGGTCTTGACTCGGTCTCGACCCTTTAAAGTCTTGGTCTTGTCTCGGTCTCGGCCTGTCTTGGTCTTGGTCATGACTTGGTCTCGGTTTAGGTGGGTCTTGACTACAACACTAGTTTCCAGAATAACAATGGGTGATAAGCATTAATAGACCTTTCAGTATTAGCCATGTTATCAACTTTGTGCACACGTCTTGTCTAAAAAAGCTTGAGGGTTGGTTCTCATCTCTAACCCTCCATGGGAGCCAACCTGGCCATCTCGCTTTGTATGAAAGCAGTGGGTTTTTCACAGGCTAAATCTCCCTGTGTGGCGTGTTCAGTTCTTTGTCTCCTCGAGGGAATATCTGAACATCAAGTGTGTTGCCCACAGCAGGACTTTTTGGCTTTTTTCTTGAAGTTTTTCCCTTAATTCATCCAAAACAAGCTCTGAAACCTGGTTTCACTAAACCTTGCACAGGCGCACAGAGCCTAATTTTTTTCTGAACATTAACATTTCCATTTAATCATTCTTATCTACATTCACTATTTTCATTAAAGAGACAATCTGTCACATTCAATGTTGAAGGTTGGCTGCTTATTGGTGAATCAATGGACCATTATATCCTGCTGAGACTAGCTTGCTGGCGCTCTTTGATTAGAGCTCAATCTCAGGTGGATGTCTTCCAGACGGATCTTCACCATTCTTGATTGTATTTGTCTGTTTTGTTGCCCCCAGTACTGTGGCGTTACAACTAATACGTTTGATACCAGATGCTCATGCATAATTCTCAAGATAAATGCACACTTAGTCCAGACATTTATGCAAGGTTGAGATTTACACACCCCACTGTGTAAAAATCATACTGAGAGAGAGCCTGAAGATCCTTTGATGATTTAACTGTGACCCGTCTATTTTTGATCTTGGTTATAGTCTGATATGCATGCGATGTTATCTGCCGGCCACTAAATCCAGATTAACCTCTCATCATTGCGACAACAAGCTTCACTGCAAGGGGCCGATTTAAAAATGGCATGTTAAAGGTCGAACACAGCATCAGCCAATTAGCCCAATTTCTGGTTAAGCTGCTCAATCTGCCATTTGAGATTTTTTTATGTTATGATATGATATGAGAACCGCTAAATAACCCGGTATAACCTGTTTAGCACTGACATCACATACTTAGTACTGACATTTAGAGGCGTATCGTATAATAGCATTGTAAATTATTCAAAAGCGCAAGCAGCTATTGTATATCACTGCGTGAAATTTTTCTGATCATGTTTTAAATTGGACTGTTTCATGAATTATTAAGATTATGCATTCATAAAATAGTCATTGCTTTTGCAAGATGCGTTACTATAATTCGACTGACACAGCATAGCAATGACAAGGTCATGAGTTGGTTCCCGTGGAGTAGACATGCTGTATGCTAATTAAAACTTCATACCTTCAGTGCACTGCAAGCGTCGAGAAAATGCATAGATGTAAGTGTTTTGCTTTGAAGCAGTTTTTAATAAAGAGATTTACTATGCTTTAACAATAGCCTGGCTTTTTAGAAGGGGTTTTGATGTTATGCATCACCAGTTTGTTAGTTTTAATTGTACTAATGTGGGCTCCAGTAACATTTAGACACTTTTATACAAAACAACCCCATACTTTGCAAGGTTGTGCGTTCAACCGTGTGCGTACCTTCGCATACAATACATGTAAAAAAACAGACTATACTCCGGGTTTAATGCTGCAGTGCATTCACATCATACATTTTAACAGTATGTGCAATCCTTGGGTATCGAACGCATGACCTTTGCACTGCCTGATAAATTCTATACCAATTGAGCTACAGGAAAACAAGTGTTGTTGTGTATCAGTAAAGTGTTCAATCTTTAGTGAAAGACTTTTTGTTGTTTACCTCTGTTTTTGTTGCAGGAGGTATTTTTGAGACGCGGGAGAACGAACCTGTGAGTATGGATGAAGTCGCCTTTAAATTTGCTGTTACTAACATTAACCGAAACCGAACCTTGATGCCAAACACCACGCTGACCTACGACATCCAGAGAGTAAATCTCTTTGACAGTTTTGAGGCTTCACGAAGAGGTACGAGGCTTCATTGAGGATTAAAGGGACACTCCACTTTTTTTTGAAAATATGCTCATTTTCCAGCTCCCCTAGAGTTAAACATTTGATTTTTACCTTTTTGGAATCCATTCAGCTGATCTCCGGGTCTGGCGGTATCAGTTTTAGCATAGCTTAGCATAATCCATTGAATCTGATTAGACCATTAGCATCACGCAAAAAATAACCAAAGAGTTTAGATATTTTTCCTTTTTAAAACTTGACTCTTCTGTAGTTACATCGTGTATTAAGACCAACAGAAAATGTATAGTTGTGTTATTCTGGCGTAATTATCAAGGACTTTGCTGCTGTAACATGGCTGCAGCAGGCGCAATGATATTAAGCAGCAGCAGAAAATAGTCCCCTTAGTAACTTTCAATGGCAGGGGACTATTTTCAGGCAGTGTGTAATATTACCATGCCTGCTGCAGCCATGTTACAGCAAAAAAGTCCTTAATTATTATGCCAAAATGAAAGAAAAATATCAGAAAATTTAAAAAATATCGGAACTCTTTGGTTATTTTTTAGCGCAATGCTAATGGTCTAATCAGATTCAATGGATTGTGCTAAGCTATGCTAAAAGTGGTAGTGCCAGGCCCGGAGATCAGCTCAATGGATTCCAAAACAGTAAAAATCTAATATTTAACTCTAGGGGAGCTGGAAAATTAGTATATTTTCCAAAAAAGTGGAGTTCCCTTTAAATACGAATAAGGTGATTCATTCAGAACCGCTTCTCGTCTAATGTCACTTGTTTTCCAATCCTTGTCTGTCCTTTTTTCTTTCTCTCTCGCAGTATGTGACCAGTTGGCTCTAGGGGTTGCGGCGGTCTTCGGCCCCGCTCACAGCTCCTCCGTCAGTGCCGTCCAATCCATTTGCAATGCCCTAGAGGTGCCACACATCCAGACCCGCTGGAAACACCCTTCTGTGGACAATAAAGACAATTTTTACATTAACCTCTACCCTGAGTACACCTCCATAAGCAGGGCTATTCTGGACATTGTCACTTTCTTCAAATGGAAGTCTGTTACTGTCGTGTATGAGGACAGCACAGGTGAGTGACTGTTATGGATGAGAAAGGGTATAACGATTTTTACAGAGGGACTTTTGAAGGGCGGCTCAATGTGTTGAAAGTCTTTTTGAAATGGGATCTTTACAACTTTATGCTTCACCAGGCTTTATAAAGTGACACTGCAGGCCACAACATTGTACTGAAATCCTCATAAATTAAACAATTTCATATATATTTGATCTCAGATGTATTTGCATCTATTTGAAATAAGTGGGATTTGGAACTGAATACAAAAAAGATTAATATTCCTTCTGTGTTGTTTAAAGGAAAACACCACCTTTTTTCAATATTTTACTATGTTGTTACCTCAACTTAGACGAATTAAGACATACTCACCTGTTTTTAATGCATGCATTTAATCTTTGTACAGCTTGTCATGAATGTGTTAGCATTTAGCATAGCCCTATTCATTCTTTAGGATCCAAACAGGGAAGAATTTAGAAGCCACCAAACACTTCCATGTATTCCCTATTTAAAGACTGTTACATGAGTAGTTACACGAGTAAGTATGGTGGCACAAAACAAAACATCATCACTCTTGACTACTCCCCCTCTCACTCAAACTTTCTGTCAATATTACTGCGCCCGAGGTCGAAGTGCTGCAAACTAAGTGCTCTTCCGCCATACAATATAGTTCAAATTTTTTATCTCCTTTAAAAATCGCTTCATTTTATTTTGTAAAATACTCATGTAACAGTCTTTAAATAGAGAAAACATGGAAGTGTTTGGTGGCTTCTAAATTCATCGCTGTTTGGATCCTAA
This sequence comes from Paramisgurnus dabryanus, assembly GCF_030506205.2. Classification (NCBI taxonomy): domain Eukaryota; kingdom Metazoa; phylum Chordata; class Actinopteri; order Cypriniformes; family Cobitidae; genus Paramisgurnus; species Paramisgurnus dabryanus. Next base: position 13,906,471 of record NC_133346.1, read on the forward strand.
GGAATGAATGGGGCTAGGCTAAATGCTAACACATTCACAACACGCTGTACAAAGATTAAGTGCATGCATTAAATAAAGATAGGTATGTATTAATTAGTCCAAGTTGAGGTAAGAACTTAGTAAAATATTGAAAAACTGTGGTGTTTTCCTTTAAATGACATTCAATAATAATTGATTCTTCTGGTAGCTGTGTATTATTGTTTTACATGGCACTGTTTCAGCTTGTGTTTCGTTCTCGTCAACCAAAAGCCAATTCTAGATAAGTAGTTGTGATTTCCCTAATGGCAGCGCCCTGGGATTCGAACGCGTAAGCTTGGTGTTGCTAGTGCTATGCTCTACCAGTTTCGTTTCAGAAGCATTGACTTTAAGCAGGTTTGATTTACATTGCCCTTGCCTTTTGTTAGTTTATTTCTTGTAGACTGAGCATCTAATCAATATCATAGTTTGAATTTGACATTTTGATCTCTTGGCCTCTTCTAAACCTAAAGGTTATGGTTATCCAAGTGCTGACTGAAATTTGATGTTAAAACAGTCAACTATTGACTTGAATATTAAACTACAGTACATTTTATTTCTTGTTTAAACAGTTTCTGTTTTAATCTTGCTGGTCATTGCAGACGTGTATTTCATTGTTTATGGCACATGTGTCAGTTTATGTGAAATTCGACTTTCTTGAAGGCTCATTATTTCTTTTAAAAAGATGAGAGACCACTTAGTGGCTAGAGATAGCACTCATGTTAACACAATTAAAAAACAGATTAATTATCTTTTAAATTGTAATTGTAGAAATGTAGCATCACGTCTGTGGCCTTGTACTGTGTGTTGTGGTGCTTACAGTAAATGAGATCTACAGATTCAGATTTGGCCTATAAAATGTAGCACATTTTCTTTCCTGTCTCACGTCAAAGAAAAGTGGCACAAAAAGATTGATATAATTAAGGGATGTACCGATGTATCGGCCTATAACCAGTATCGGCAGATAAAAGCAAATTTTCCCACTATTGGGCATCAGCCGATTGAACTGTTGGACATCAGCCAATTGAATTTTTCCCACTATTGGACATCAGCCGATTGAAATTTTCCCACTATTGGACATCAGCAGATAGAAATTTTTCCCACTATTGGACATCAGCCGCATCAGAACTAATGCTGTGTGATTATTTTGCATTGGGTGACATCCTGTAGGGGGAGTATCTGGGACAGTTTTGTCTTAAAGGGATAGTTCACCCAAAAATGAAAATTCTGTCATCATTTACTTACCCTCATGTTGTTACAAACCCGTATAAATTTCTTTGTTCTGATAAACACAAAGGAAGATATTTTAAGAAATGTTTGTAATCAAACCATTCGTGGACCCCATTTACATCCATAGTATTTGTTTTTCCTACTATGGAAGTGAGGGGGTCCATGAATGGTTTGATTATGAACATTTCTCAAAATATCTTCCTTTGTATTCATTAGAACAACGAAATTTATGTGGGTTTGTAACAACATGAGAGTGAGTAAATGATGACATCATTTTCATTTTTGGGTGAACTATCCCTTTAAGATGCATACCAGTATTCTGTTTTGAAAGGTATGTTTGTAAAAACTACTGAAATGTCATAATATAACTGGATTCATTTTAAATCCTGTCCGGGAAACTGCTCCAAAGGCAACAAACTTACAGTTTGTACGCTCTGCACTTCTAGTATTTCACAATGTAAAAATTTAAAACAAAGGTGAAAAGTGGGTAACTAGAATGTGGTCAGATGTCATTTTTGGATGCGAAGTCACCCGCAAAGTTACAAAAAATTCTGTGCACACTTAGCATGCACGTCCGCCCACTCCCCGTTAACACAAACGTGCACATGTTAATGTTTCAAATATAAACCAGCCTTAAATGAGGGTCGGGGTCACAGCACAGCGTGCCGACTGATGCCACGGGTATGTGTACAGAACCTCACATGTGAGAGAGAGGTAGTGAAAAGCACGATGTGTAATAATTATTGGTGGGGGTCAGTTTTAATTTTGTTAACAAATAAACTAATGTAGCCTATGAGAAACACTGTTATGTTTATGTTATTATATTGTTGTTCACAGAAAGTACAATGGATAATCCATCAACATTATGGACATTTACAAGGCAGTATTCTGTAGTTCTTCAATACATCCCATACTAAACACATCTAAACCTCACATACCCGGCTATTATCTGTTATTTTATTTTTTATGCAACTAATTTGGTCAGCAAATCAAATCTGATAAAAACAAGCTTTAAGAAACAACCATATACTGTAAATGAAAGAAACTTCCCTTGAAAATATTTCTATTTATACATCCCTTTCAAACTCAAAATGTATTTGTAAAAAGTCAAGAATTGCTTTAACAAATGGACCAGTGTGTGCAAGTCACAGGCAGTGATTTGTATCCAAATCATTAGGGGGCTCAGGGAACAGATGCCCAATTTTCAGCCCAAATTTACCACAGTATAACACTTCTAATATTACACATCACACCAGCTCAGTTGTGGCCAACAATAGGCTCATTTATTTCACAATACCGCAACCTGATTTCGCAAAGCAAATTATACAGAACTTTCAGTGTGTGTGTCCGTACAACTCGTACCTTCTTCCTGTAACATCATTGGGTTTGATAAAAATGATTTACAATCTAATACTTGCTTGGAAGTGTGTCATTATATGGCCAAAACCAAATCAAAACAAATAACAGTGTTGCCTGTAACTAAATTAGGTTCCACATTTTTGTTTGTGCATCACAGAAATTGAACTTTTGCTTGTGATTGAAGGATTCTGTTCTGTTTCTTACAACTGTGAATGGATAATATTATTAGGCAATTTGGGCAACTTTGGCTGACTATTTATTGCGAGACAAATGACTTCATCCTTTATAGCAGCACTGCCTAATTAGAAATTTATGCCCCAAAATATTAGTCTGATTGATCCCCTAAGAATATTAAACATTTTGTTATCCAATTTGGGTGTCCTTGAGTTCCAGTGGCTGTAGAGATAAATAATTAAATCTATTTTAAGAATGGCCCAATGTAGACATGCTACAGTTAGATTATATTTAAATCCCAACAATACAAGGCAGGCTGAACAGCATTAGAAAAATGATTTCAGTGCTTTGGGGTTTGTTAGGTAGCTCATACCTGCTGGTTATATCCTACAGTGCTAGAAATGGCTCAGACTTAAATTAGGTGTGCAATAAAAAGCAAGGATTTTGTGTATTTTCGTATTTCATTTGGTACATTAAATTTAATTTATTTAAGTGCATTAAACAGGGTTCCCACGGGTCCTTGAAATCCTTGAAAGTTTGTGAATCTGGGGGAAGAAATTCAAGGCCCTGGAAAGTTTTTGAAAATATTCATACATAGATACAGGTCATAGAAAGTGCTTGAATCTATTTTATGCAAGAGTTTTCTGGAAAAAAATCCATATAATTCTCTGTGTATTGTAGGATATAAACTATTCGCTTTATATCTTCTGTATGCGAATGTTGATTCATACCAAAATGCTTTTTTGCATAGTTGTGTTTGACACATGAAAACATATCGGGTTACATATGTAACTGTTGTTTTCTAAGAAGGGAACGAGATGCTGTGTCTCACTTGCCATACTTCCTCCGTCTTTGGCAAAATTTCAGATAGTGATATACTTCATGGCTCCCGCGTAACCCTGTCTTTGTCATTAAGCCTCACCATTGGTTGAATTTGATATACACATTCAGACGCACTTACTACTGGAGGCGTCCCCAAAGTGTCACCGCAGTGATGCAGCGCGAGTTCCCTCAAAAGGGAACTGTAACAATGTATCTTAAAAGGTAACACGATGTAACCTTGCTCTCACTTGAAATGTGTCCCCAGCAGCCATATCACCCTGTAGCCCAAGACAGCTTGCCCACTGAAGCTAAGCAGGGCTGAGCCTGGTCAGTACTTGGATAGGAGACCACTTGGGAAAAACCAGGTTGCTGCTGGTAGTGGTTTTAGTGAGACCAGCAGGGGGTGCTCACCCTGTGGTCTTTGTGGGTCCTAACACCCCAGTATAGTGACGGGAACACTATACTGTCAAAAAAAGCACCGTCCTTCGGATGAGACGTTAAACCGAGGTCCTGACTCTCTGTGGTCATTAAAAATCCCAGGATGTCCTTCGAAAAAGAGTAGGGGTGTGCCCCGGCATCCTGGCCAAAACTTGCCCATTGGCCTACTAATCATCCCTCATACTAATTGGCTATATCACTCTGTCTCCTCTCCACTAATAAGCTGGTGTGTGGTGAGCGTTCTGGCGCAATATGGCTGCCGTCGCATCATCCAGGTGGATGCTGCACATTGGTGGTGGTTGAAGAGATTCCCCCGTTCATATGTAAAGCGCTTTGAGTACTGAGAAAAGCGCTATATAAATGTAAGGAATTATTATTATTTAGTCCTTGAATTTGAAGGTATTGGACCTGGAAAGTCCTTGAAATGTCCTTGAATTTGAAGTTAAAGGAGTAGTCCACTTTATAGATGGGGCCCATTGACTTACCATAGTATTTTTTCCTACTATAAAAAGTCAATGGACCCCATCTTTAAAGTGGACTACTCATTTAACTAAGGTGTGGGAACCCTGATTAAAGGGATAATTCACCCAAAAATTTAAATTCTGTCATCATTTACTCACTCTCATGTTGTTACAAACCTGTACATTTCTTTGTTCTGATGAAGGTATTTTGAGAAATGTTTGTAACCAAACCGGTCGTGGACCCCATTTACTTCCATAGTATTATTTTTTCTTACTATAGAAGTGAATGGGGTCCACAAATGGTTTGGTTACAAATTTTTCTCAAAATATCTTCCTTTGTTGATACTAACTAATGTCTTTGTGTCGGTGTAATGTTTAAAATGGTCCGCAAATGTGCGTAACAGATTCTGCAAAAAAACGAAAATCACCAATTTTGAAAAAATAAAAACTTTCTTTCTCATTATCTCGAAAGTTGTGCTGCCGACTTGTGTCACTGGTTTCCGTGACGGCTCACATAAATGTAACTTGTGACCTTTCAACATGCTTACGCAATTACGTAAGGTCGCGCTGGCGAGTCACACAACACAAGACTGGAAGTTGTGGTTTAAAAGTGCATAGTTATTATTTTTCTTGTCAAAAATGACAATCTTTTTGCAAGATAAGACCCTTGTGCCTCGTTCAGGATCGTTTGAAGCTGCGTTCAAACTGCAATTGTAAACTATTGGGGTACAATAAAGTATTAAAATTAGAAAAATGTTTATCTCAATAAACTTAATTTCTTCTCGACTGAACAAAGAAAGACATCAACATTTTGGATGACATGGGGGTGAGATAATTATCTGGATTTTTTTAAGAAAATGGACTAATCTTTTAAATTAATGTCTAAAATGAATGTGATAAGAGAAAACACAACATAATAAGACAATGATTAAGCAACACAATTTGCTTATTATTGTCCTTTTGATGACACCAAACATGCATCAGAAGATTTTTTAGTATTCATTAGTAGACTGTTAGTTATTTAATTGCTGTAAATGACTAAAGAAATGTTAATGTTATTGTTAAGAAACCAGAATCATTAGGCAGAATCAGATTTGTGATTTCCATCCCTAATTACCACCAATTTACATTTCTGTGGATGTTTATGCTTTTGGCAGAGGCTTTCATCACTGTAAGCGACTTACAGTGCATGCAAGCTATTTTTATCAGCATGTGTGTTCCCTAAGAATCGAACTCATAATCTTTTGCAACAGCATGCGCTACCAATTGAGCTACAGGACTATTTATGCCTTGCCTGTTCAACCTCCAGGGATCACTTTGACCCACTGCTTTTTAATGCATCACTTTGAATCATAGTAGGCCAAGTTTCCTTTTTGATAAAAGATTGCCAACCCCAATCTGATTGTTGTGTTGCGACGGGATAAACAAGTACCAATTTATGGTCCCGTAAACATCTGCCACCACACCGGGGAAATCAAAAGGTGTAATTACTGGAGCTAGTGATGGGTTTCTCTTGTCTTGCATTGCAGCCCACCTTCGATAACACTTTTCTGTTTGTCGTCTAAAGGATTAATGCGCATGCAGGAGCTGATCAAAGCGCCGGCGAAAAACAGCCTCAAGATCCGGATTCGCCAGCTGCCTTCGGGAGGAGGCGACTCTCGCCCCTTACTGAAAGAGATGAAGAAGGAAAAGGAGTTTTACATCATCTTCGACTGCTCATACCAAGTAGCCGCCGAACTTCTCAAACAGGTGGAGAACGTGAACGGCAACTGCGTGTTTTAAACTTTCATTGAACTCAAGCTATATGACGCAGACTGATATGAATTAGAAATGGATCAGAAGTGCTTTTGCATGCTGTGACCCAGCAGGCATTTCAGAGCTGAGATAATTTCTTCATCTCTAAATACTGCTGAAACCATCCTTTTTGAAACGCAACCCATCATTGCTTTTTTCTCTCTTTTCCGGATTAGTACAAAAACATGTCTTGTTTTGTTTTTTTCCCCCGCAGCTGATGTCGATGGGTATGATGACTGAATACTATCATTTCTTCTTTACTACTTTGGTGAGTGCCTGAAACGCCCTGCTGCTTGCTTTTCATAATAGCGTTTTCTCATAGGATTGGGTGATGAGCAGGCAAATATCATTTTATGCAAAGTGACTGAAGCTGTATTATCACAAAGGCCTTTTTATGCGTTACATGGCATGACAAGTCTTTTGTTATGCAAAGTGTACTTAGCTTCATAGACAAATCTCAATCCAATTTCATAGCTTTTAGCTAATGTCTGTAAGCGTTAAAGGCAACTTTAAGGCAATATACTAGTGATGCATCGATGTATCGGCCACCGATATTTATCGGCCGATTTTTGATGATTTTGAAACCATCGCATATCGGCAACAGCACGAGAAAGGCCGATACCGATTGTTTATTAATTAACCGCATAAAGGCAATGAGTTGCATGTCTGATGCGTAATCCAGCATTTTTTACAATAATTATCAAAATAATTAAATACTTCCCAAAACAAAATAAGTTGTATAAATTATAGTTTGTCAGACCTGCGATGAGGGAAAAATAATAAATCACGTAGTAAATCACGCAAGATTACTCATTCACGTGATCCATGCGGTCTAGAGTATTTCGGGAAAATGTCTGCGGTCTGGGCTTTCTTCAAAATCTCGGAACAAGACCAAAAAAAAAATCGTTGTTCTGCAGAAATATCAAGAGGAGGTAGTATTGTATACAAGTGTTTAATATCGGCATCGGTATCGGCCAGAAGTTGTCTGTTTAAATCGGTATCGGCCCAAAAAACCCTATCGGTGCATCCCTACAATATACACATTTAATGATGAGTACAGTCTTATGTGATCCAGTCTGTGGAAACCCAGCTAAAGTAATTTCATTATGAGATCTTGGGCTGGATTTCACATTCAGTGGATTCATCTTGTGTTAGATATTTGTCCAATATCAATAATGAGAATATTCATTATCTTTTCATTATCTTCCAGGATTTGTTTGCGCTGGATCTCGAGCCGTACCGTTACAGTGGGGTCAACATGACGGCATTCCGCCTCCTGAATCTGGACAATCCGTTTGTGGCATCCGTGATCCAGAAGTGGTCCATGGAGCGTCAGCTGACCCCGCCCAAACCCGAGAGCGGATTGATGAGCGGCATTATGACTGTAAGGAAATGAGCCAATCGCATTACTCAGAATCTGCATATAGATCGGCATATCGATCCTCATTTGCATATAGACCTCAAAGTAAACCAATTCTTATCTTCTCTCAGTAAGCTTTTGCCGTATAGGTCAGGGTTCCCATGGGTCCTTGAAATCCTTGAAAGTTTGTGAATCTGGGGAAATAAATTCAAGGCCCTGGGAAGTTTTTGAAAATATACATGCATAGATGCAGGTCATTGAAAGTGCTTGAATCTATTTTATGCAAGAAGTTTTCTGGAAAAAAATCCATATTATTTCCTGTGTAGTGTAGGATAATATCATAAAAATTCTAGACTTTTTAAGCATGCGTGCTGAACTGTTCACTTTAAATGCTTATATCTTCTGTATGCGAACCAAAATGCTTTTTTTGCATAGTTGTGTTTGACACATGAAAACGTTTCGGGTTAGGCATGTAACTGTTGTTCCCTAAGAAGGGAACGAGACGCTGCGTCTCCCCAACATACTTTCTGCATCCCTGTTACACCGTCTTTGGCAATATTTCAGATAGCGATATACTTTCTGGCTCCCGCGTCACCCTGTCTTTGTCGTTAAGCCTCATCATTGGTTGAATTTGATATAAACATTCAAACGCACTTACCCCTGGAGGCGTCCCAAAAGTGTCACCGCAGTGACGCAGCGCGAGTTCCCTCGAAAGGGAACTGTAACAATGTATCTTAAAAGGTAACACGATGTAACCTTGCTCTCACTTGAAAGGTGTGGGAACCCTGATAGGTAAAATTACTGGGATTAATTCACTAATCTACCCATACTACAGAAGGCACTGTAGATATTGCCAGCACGCTCAGTCTTATTAGGCATGCATAGATGAGAAAGCATTGGCAGAAAGCATTGGCAGATTTATTCAAATCTATTTCAGGTCACATATGCGCTTAGAATTACACAATAACACTAAACATAATGCGGGTGGGTGGGGTCTCTCTTCCTTGATCATATGTGAATAAAACATAAACTACAATTCCAAGTACTGTATTTTTCAGTATGGTATGATTGGTAAACAAAATGACATTCTAGCTGTTTGCGAAGTGCAGTCTGGCTACACAAGTTTATGCGAAACATGCAAATGTTAATCTCAGTATGCTTTGAGAATGTCCATAGAGCATCTTTTCTTGAAGGGAAGGACATCCGAGCTTTGACACAAAGGAATTAACATTGTCAATGTCACAGAATTGTTTACAATTTCTTTAATAACCTCTAAGGATTGGCTGTGTAGGGAACGGATAGATGGATGATGTATTACTGAGAAATAGCGCAGAATATTAAATGTTGCTTTTTTATTTCTAATGTTAATTAAATAACAAAACATTCTTTCAGCTGTATATAAAAGCATTTGTTTTCTGATAATATTTGATGTGTTGTAATGTGATTTGGTCGTGCAGACAGAAGCCGCTCTCATGTATGACGCAGTGTTCATGGTCGCTGTGGCGTCTCAGCGGGCAACGCAGATGACCGTGAGCTCCCTGCAGTGCCACAGACACAAGCCCTGGAGGTACGGCCCGCGCTTCATGAACCTGTTTAAAGAGGTGAGAAACAACCCTGTGTCTAGTAAATTCCTCTTTATTGACTGGAATTGTTAACTTGACACTTTGCAATACACTGTAAAAACTGATTTGTTGGTTCAACTTAAAAAAGTAAGTTACCTGGTTGCCTTAAAATTTTAAAGTTGCCATAAAAACAGAAGTAGCAATTGTCTTATTTTCTCCGTGGTGACGTGAGTGAAACAGCTTATGAAATAAAAAGGTAAGGGCGGACTTGAATTCGAGATTTGTAAGGTTGTTTGAAGTTGGGTTATGTTGCTATTTGCTAATCACTGCAATCTTTTCTCGGACCCTGCCCACCTGTCATACCAGATGACTGAAAGTAAGGGGGGGGGGGTATTTAAGATTATGAGGGCAGAGGAATAAAAAAATAATAATAATATATGTTTATTTTTTATAGCGACTTCCAAGAACTTCAAGTGAAGCGACCATAATGAAGCCATTTGTAAAAATACCACAATATTTCAAAACAAATTACAGTTTTTCAATAAAATTTCATTGCGACTTTAAGTTAATTTAATAAAAAAATATTAGTTAACTCAAAAGGTTGTGTAAAAAATGTTGCCAACTAATATTTTTAAGTTGAATTAAAGGCAGGGTGCATGATCTCTGAAAGCCAATGTTGACATTTGAAATCACCTAAACAAACACACCCCTACCCCAACAGAATCTGGACCTTCTTTTGATAGACCCGCCCCACACGTATGCAACCCAGGCAACGATGTCAGTTAGTAGACACGCCCCTTACTGCTGATTGGCTACAAGTGTGTTTTGGTACTCGGCCCGACTCCCTTTTTCAACGCGTTTCTCAAAAATCGTTCACCCGGCCTTTAACTCAAAATTTTAAGTAGAACCAACTTGTTTTACAGTGTACTTTTTATACGTTTAAAATAGGTTTGTAAGCAGCAGTGAAATTATACTTAGTTAACATAGGGGGACTACTCTATGTTAAAATTTGACATACCTACAGTTTCCACATTTACTTCATCTTAAAGCAATACTCCAGCAAAATATTAAACTTATCCTATGATTTACTCACCCTCAAGCAATCCGAGATAAATATGTTCATCATCTTTCAGACTAGAGTTATTTTAGTAAATGTCCTTGCTTTTCCAAGCTGATAACGGTAGAAGACAGGAATCAGGAAACAACTTCTGACCCCAAAAAGTGCACCCATCCCTCACAGAAGTAATCCACGCGGCTCCAAGGGGTTAATAAAGGTCTTTTCCGGGTAATCGATGCGATTTTGTGAGAAAAATATCCATATTTTAAACTTGATAAACTATAATAACTAGCTTCTGGTAACGACGGCATATTGGACTCATGCCATCACTGCGCAGTGCGCAACGTACCCATGGCAATGAGCACTCACTATGCTAAAACTCTTGTGAATCACATGAGTCTGCAAGCTAGTTATTACAGTTTATAAATTTTAAAATATGATTTTTTTTCTTACAAAATCACATCGATCACCCACTAAAGACCTTTATTAAGCCATGTGGATGTGAAGAATGGATGCACTTTTTTGTGCTTTAAAGTCAGAGGTTGTTCCCTGATCCCTTTTTGCTACCATTATAAAGCTTGAAAGAACAAAGACATTTACTAAAAAAAAAACTCATTAATTCAGTATCTCAATTTGCTTGAGGGTTAGTAAATCATGGGGTAATTTTGATATTTGGCTGGAGTATCCATTTTAGTATTTTAGTAAAAACAAATACATTTTTAGCTTTTGAAATAGACTGATATAAAGTTATCTTAACTGAATAAGAAAGACATTTGAGATTTTCTCATTACAGTGTACCGTATTTTCCGGACTATAAGGCACTCCGGAGTATAAGTCGCATCAGTCAAAAATGCGTTTTGAAGAGGAAAAGTCGCACTGGACTATATGTCGCGTTTATCTAGAAAATGATTTCACAAAATCCAAGCCGAAGAACAGACATTTAATCTGGAAAGGCAAGTTATTTAACTGAACAATAGCACAGAACAGCAGGCTGAATAGGTGTCCGTACATGTTAAAGTAACATAAACATTTATTTACACGATACACAATAGCATACAGAACATACATGTGAGGCTAAATAGGCTAAATTAAGGTGACAAGCCAAATCAAGTTCAAAAAAGGTCCAGAAGTCATTCCACATCACTAAATCCATTGAATTACATAAATACAGAAGCAGCACAAAGCGGACTCTCGCGGCTGTAGACGGTAAAGGTTCCTCTTGGTTTATATGAAATAATTTTGACATATAAGTCGCATCTGTCTATAAGTTCCAGTACCCGCCAAACTATGAAAAAAGTGCGACTTATAGTCCGGAAAATACGGTAGTCACCAACTTTTATGATTTCTTAATTAGCAATGAATTACAGTATATTTCATATTGCTATAGAATGATAATGAAATAGCACACAATGTTTCATATGATGTCATGAAGATTTCTGAACTTAAAAAAAATTTTGTTAGTCAGATTTGTGACTTGTAGGTTACATAAACATAGGTTTACAACCAAAACTGTGTTTCTCAAGAAGTCTGCTATTTGCTACCTTGTATGTCTGAGTCTAGACCATGTGAGCCTCAGCGTTCACCATGAGAATGGCCATGATAGCACTTAAATACCTGTTCAGGAGAAACGAAAGCTCCTGCACTTTATTCTGAATAACCCCTTTACTAGAATTTGTACTGTAGATATGCTTTCAGATTCACTTTCTTGATGGCTTGGGCTGTCTGAGTGCATGATTGTTACATTTCAGAAATAGAACAGACTTCACGGTTGGTCTTTAATGCTGTATTGTGCAATAGTGCATTTGAGTTCACTGTGTGTTTGAACCAAGAACTTTTAGTCCTTGGTACTTAGTTTGCTCTTGGACCATAATGCTGTTTAAATAATATGCATATAGTAAAATGTCTCGGTGGCCATACAGGTATCGCTAAAATAGGACACGAGGGTGTGACATTATGCTGGTTTGTATTTGTAAACAAGCAGTATTGCCATAAACTACACAGTTATAGCTGATGAAACTTGTTGATGAAGGAATTATTGCTGGTTAAGCCAGGTGGGATCATCCAGGCAAAGCTTTTGCCGGTCTTACTCTATAGATTTAAGTCAATTTGGAGTTATTTTTTATACATGGCAGCATAGAGAAAATGCACTAATGAGTCCAGATGCTAGATTTTAACAGCCCATAAACTTTGTATTACACGCCATTAAAACCATAAAACATTGTGTTGCAATACAAATTACTCACGTTTTCTAATGTGCTAGATATTTTTAGGCTACTACATCATAGAACTGCATATGTAGCCATTGAAATTTTTTAGTTAAACAGTATTAGTTTTGATTGCTTAGACAAAAATTTTTTTTTATTATTATTATTTTTAATGTACTGTAAGATACGGTATCAACTTTGCCAGAAGGCTGAACAGCTGTTAAATGTAACATTTGTTTATGTTGAGCCGGTGGGTAATAGATGCTGATCATCAGTGCTGTCTTGCTTATGGCAGATTAAACACAACAAATAACAAATGTATTATGTGCCATTGCCACATAATTTAAAATTACATGGCTTTTGTACACTAACAGACAACTTTGGTATCACTTATTATATAACACTGTCTAAGACTAAATTTAACCCTACGTGCAAAACAGTTCTGATCAAGGTATGCCTTATAAAGAAACCACATCTTTATGATACACAGTGACGTGCGTAGGGGTTTTCACTACGTTTATGTCTACTTGGTGCCAAATTGTAGGGTTGAAGTGAAAATTAAGTATCATTATTTTATTTTTGGCACGGGAAGTGTTTGCGACCTCATATGTTACAGTTGCCGCCTACTGCTTCTAAAAACAAATAAAGGAAATAAGTGTTGTCATTATCAAATTATACCCGAAGGGAAACACACAAAACCTTTTGCTTCTACCAAGAAATGCAGTGTTGCAAAAACAACATTAAAATTCATCCTGTTTACTCCCTTTAATACCTGTTTTGATGAATCATGCATGTTAATGCAAAAAGAAAAAAACATTAGAAATGTATTATTAACTTGATCTACCTCTGCTTTTTAGGTGCTGCAATGCAGACTTGTGTGTTACCTGTGGATTTAACTTGGGTTGCAAACACATCTAAGTGTTGTCATGTTAAGATGTTCAGATGTTCCTTGGCATTTGTTTAATATTTCTGCTAATTCACTAGGATGCAAAGCACCCCAGGTCTCTAATAACTCCACCACAACTATCCTAGCCAGGTCATTACATCTCACTTATTTGGCTCTAATGGTCCATATCAAGGTGAGCATCAAGGCAGATGTCTCCTCATACATTCTGAGATGTGCTTTGAGAAACACTTCAACCTTGGGGATAGGAAGTTTTTTTTCTGACATCTCACTTGACATGTCAAAGGCAGTGGATTGAACAGGGCTATTACTCTTCCCTGGATAATTGAATTCTGGGATTTTCTGCTCTCTAGTTTGAATTTAGTACAACAATTCTAGATAAAATAGCTACTGGAAATAAGATGAATGTATACTTGTTAGCGCTTGTTTTTAGGGATAATGTATGCGCCAAAGCATTACTTTTTAAAAATTATTTCTGTTTTTGCCTGCTCTGTTTTGTTTTAATCATGTTTCAGCTTAGTCTCGGCTGATTCTTCATTTATTAATATTAAAGGATTAGCCCATTTTCTTAAAAAAAAAATCCAGATAATTTACTCACCACCATTCCATCCAAAATGTTGATGTCTTTCTTTGTTCAGTCGAGAAGAAATTATGTTTTTTGAGAATAAGCATTCCAGGATATTTCTTGTATTAACTGACTTTAATGGACCCCAACACTTAACAGTTTTAATGCAGTTTAATATTATAGTTTCAACGCAGCTTCAAAGGACTCTAAACGATCCCAAACGAGGCATAAGGGTCTTACCTAGTGATTGATTTCATTTGACAAGAAAAAAAAAAGAAAAATCGTCTATTTCCGGTCCTGTGACGCGCCAGCGCAACCTCACGTAATTGCTTAATGATATCAAAAGGTCATGTGTTACATATATGAAACACACATTTGCGGACCATTTTAAACAATAAACTGACACAAAGATATGAATTATTATCATTCGATATACAACAACGTCGGAACTTTACTCTTTCTCCACACTTGTAAACACTGGGGCGTAGTTTCGCATACGACATCCGTGACCTCTTGACGTGATGATGTATTACGTGAGGTCACGCTGGCGTGTCACAGGACGGGGGGAAGATGAGAAGTTGTGGTTTAAAAGTGCATATTTTAAAATTTTCTTGTCAAAAATGACAATCGTTTCGCTAGGTAAGACCCTAATGCCTTGTTTGAGATCGTTTAGAGTTCTTTGAAACTGCAATTTTAAACTGCATTAATATGAGAAAAATCCTGGAATGTTTTCCTCAAAAAACATAATTTCTTCTCGACTGAACAAAGAAAGACATCAACATTTTGGATGACATGGTGGTGAGTAAATTATCTGGATTCTTTTTTAAGAAAATTGACTTATCCTTTAAGAAAACCACATTTTAACATAGTTCTGTAATGAATGTAGATAGCACAGCTCTAATAATTTGACCCTAACAAAAATGTGGAGCACAATTTAAGATATTATTGATATTTTCTGGGGAAAAATCTAAGACGCATTCTTTAGCATCATGTCTATAATAAGCAAAGCAAATGAGATATTGAGGAGATCATTGATCCATATTTCTTTTCCGGTGAAATGCAATTTTCCAGGAAAATGTTTAGTTGAATCTTTGTGTTAAACAGACACACATGCCTTCAGGCAACACAATACACCATTATAGCTATGATTGAAAGACACCGCATTAAACCAGATACTGTGCACTTTTTTTTCTGTACACTGTTTTTGCCCTCAGGCACAATGGGATGGTTTGACAGGACGAATAGTCCTTAACAAGACTGATGGTTTGCGCAGAGAGTTCAACTTAGATCTGATCAGCCTCAAGGAGGACGGAGCGGCAAAGGTGAGTCGGAGATGTTGTTAAGGTAACGGTGAGAAACCGTTCGGCTGTCTAATCTGTTAACCTTGCAACTATTCATACGAGTTTCCAAGCAGTGTGTCTGAAACCTTAAGCCAAGATTTTTAACATTATTTGGACAGTTTGTTTATTGTGCATTTAATTATGTATGTGCCCGTTAAATGTGTTTTCCAAAAATATGCTTTTTGAAAGCCAAAATAATATTTATTCCCAGGTGAAAAAAGTGCACTAAAATACTTTTTATTTAAAGGGCACCTATTTCATTGCTAAAAAAACACGTTATTTTGTGTATTTGGTATAATACAATGTGTTTGCGTGGTTTTTGGTAAAAACACATTATTTTCCACATACCGTACATTTTTGTAGCTCCAAATTTCCTGAAACGCACTGATTTTGTACAAAACTCATCGTTTTGAAAAACGCTGTGGCCCTGACTGGCCAGCTAGTCTGTACGTTGTGATTGGTTTTGAATACCTCTGACGTCAGCCGGAAATGTGATGCTCCTTACCATGTTTGAAAGATTTGCTTACAATGCAATGCTAACAGGAGTTAACTTACAGGCTGTGAGTCAAAGCGAGAGGATTTACGATAATGTCGGTCTTGTCTACATCGCCAATCCTATGAAGTAAACTTTTGCCAACAATCCATGTGTTTGTTGTAGTCCAACAAAAGAGATTTACGTTGAAGACGATAACTCACATCATCGTTTACTTTGTGGTTTGTACCTTTTGCATATCATTAACATGCAGTCTCACCTATAGTCACATAATTTTTTTATTCTTTTTCATGAAACTGTCACAAATTTCCATGTTTTTTTGTGATCGTATCACGAATTTTTGTTTATGTGTCATTGTCACATATTGGTTACTCAACTGTTTTGTCTTATTTTCTTACCATTGTCGCTTCGGTTTATGGTTAGATTTACATAAAAAGACATCCTTACCCAAACCCAACTCTAACCCTAACGCCAGGCGACAATGGTTTAAAAATCAGAAAATATTCAAAAAATAAATCAGAAAAAAAATCAATACTTAAAGTGACATCCTAACGCAAACACCAAATCTAACCCTAAACAGAAGCGTCAATGGTTTGAAAATAGGAAAAAGCAGTTGAGTAACCAACACGTAACAATAACAAATAAACAGAAATTCGTGATATGATCACAAAAAACACCGAAATTTGTGACCGTATCACGAAAAAGAATACAAAAATTATGTGACTATTAGGTACATAATTTCGTGAGACTGGGTAGACTAATTCACACTTTCGGTTGAATCGGACCATAGGTGCCCTTTAAGTAAACTTTGTAAATGCATTATTTCCATGCACTAATTTTACTTGTATACTAAAAATGTCTTTAGTACTTCTTAAGATAAACTTAAGAGCATCTATGTGTAGCTACTCTACTTTGCTTTTGAGACATCATTTATTTCAAAACACTTCAATTAACTTTTTCAAATGCACTGAAGTACAACTAAAGTACAACTATACTTTTAATTTGTGTATTTGTTATGTAATACCTTTGCACTTATTGGCCAGATTTACAAACAGCTTAAAAAAATACTGTCGGAATTTACTAAAGACGCGCAGCGAAAAGTGGAAAGGTTTAAAAAGAAAAGGTTTGGACAGAAATGAGAATTTTGTGCCTGTGTCAGTAAATCACCCCCACACTGTAAAACCTAAAAGTTAACTCAACTCAAACCATTTGAGTAAACCGGTTGCATTAGACCATTTAAGTTTTAAAACACATACATTTGAGTACTGTGAACTTAAACAAATTGAGTCATATGCAGTTATGCACTTATATTTAAGTTCACACTACTTAAATATAAGTGCATAATTGCACATGACTCAAGTTCACATCAATCAAATGTATGTGTTTTAAAACTTAAATGTTTTAAGGCAACCGGTTTCCTTAAATGGTTTGAGTTAAGTTAACGGTTTAACAAATTTCCAGTCCCATCTCTGCTTTTTTTTAAATTATGATCATAAGCTAATTTCCCTTGTTAAGTAAATCTATTAAGTACAAAAAAACTGTTCTTCAAAAGTACTTGCTGGTATTTAAGTATGTTTTAGTACATTCAAGTATACTTTATTTTGACATATGGGTTAGGCAGATAATTTTGCATTGACCGTGTTGATCTTGTTCTGACTGCTCAACTCTTCAACTCTTTCTAAAAGCGTTTGCCCGACGGTGCGTCACGACCCACTAAATTGTGGACAAAGGTTTGTTGCAGTCAATTCCCTGAGTTAGTGATTAAGACCTGTGGAGAACTTGAATTTTCTTCCCCTGTGTGAAATCACTTCAGTAAACCAACTAAATGCCATTTCATCAGCTTTCCTCTCCCTGTAGATTTTCCCTTCACTTATGGAAAGAGATTTCTGCCAGTAGCTTTTGCCAGAACGTCTTGCTGGGATGCCAGTCGGCACGCTTAATATTTAACACTGTTCACAATGCTTCTCGCCTCACACATCTCCCCCGTAAGCCGAATCAAGTGTGCCGAAAACTGCACGTTAATCCACCGGCAGATGTTTAGAGAGCAGCTCTAATCTACTCTTTAAAGTTAATTTGAATAAGTCTCTCTTTGCAAACTCCTTTAAGCAGAAAGACAAATTTTATACATAGAGTGAGTAGATTAGGCTTTGGTTAACAAAATGGCTTATCTCAAAGACAAAGGCAAGCCCTCTTGATGGCTGTTGTATTCATTTATTGCTACTAAAGTTTTTCTGTACACATTTCATTTTACTATTAACGAAATGATTATTTATTTCTGTTTTGAAATAAACAAAAATAAATTTTCTGCAACTTACAGCTTATTCAACATATTTTAACACTTTGCGTGACAGTACAGTATGTGAGTGGGATCAAATCCACAACTTGCAACAAATGTCATATTTAAATAGAAGATGAGAAGTAATGCTGTGCTAATTTACAATACACACAATCGACAGGTTTGGAGTTTTCAACCGCCCCCTTCTCCAAACAATGTGTCACACAAACTGTGAAGGTCGAGCTGAAATGAGCAGGGACCTTGTTAAAACCTTGTTTAAAAGAAACGTCAGGCACTCTCATAACACTAAAATCCCTTGTGTGCTACACACAGCCAGAAACAGCCATGGTTAGACAGACATTTTATGCATCATTAATTCACATTGTAGTTTAGGATTATAGCCTTTCTCCTACTTTCTCCTTGTTATTACTTAACTGTGAGTAAGTTGTTACGCTTGTGAATACTAAATTGTGGAGATGTTATGCGGTTGGTCATGCATTCAGATATCTGATGTCATAATGCCAAAAAATCAAGAAACGTAAGATGTGACAACGCAACAGTGACAGTTGCTTAATGGTCATTTATGACCCTGGATCACAAAAGAAGTCATGAGGGTATTTTTTATAGAGTTATACATTATAATAAATAAATAAATAAGAATAAGCTTTTCATTGGTGTTGGCTTGAGAAAATTGCCTTTAAAGTTGTCCAAATGAAGTCCTTAGCAACACTAATGATGATACATATTTTTTTTAATATAGGGGAGAGCGGGGCACAATCTAATGCTTTTTGGTTTTGGCTCAATCATTAAAAAAAAATTCGAGTTTGATTAATTTTATTTTTACAGAAGCAACACACACATCTCTGCTACAAATGACCATTTAAAGTTTGTTTCTACTTACCATTCTTGGACAATACACCAAACATGACAGAAGTGCAAATGCTACAACTTACCCCATAAGTGGGGGTAATTGTAACAGGCAGAGGGTTAGTTGTAACACTTGCTAAAAATTAAGTTTGCAGGCAAATATTTCAATACTATTTTGTCTATATACTTGAAGTGGATATTGTTTATATATCTGACTATACTAGACAGGTATCTACACTTTTCAACCCTCATCTAACTATATTTCAATTATAAATGGATACAAATTTCTAAATATGTGAGAAAGAGCAGCACAATTATGACAAAAAAAAAACATTTTTATATGTAAAAACCATACTAAAGTCTCAAAATCAAATTCTGAGATAATGAAAATCAAAAGTTTGATTTTAGCCATTCATTTCTTTATGATTTTATCTTTGACGTGACCTTATTCGATCATTATTAAAGATATGAATAAAAATAATTTTAAATAAATTGATAAGACAGGCACATTTATTTTGTTGGCAGCCAGCAATCATTCGTGTGTAGCCTATTTAAAACAACGGCAAGAATTACGCTAACGTTAGTGTTTTTCATTCGTAAGTGCTGTGGGATAGTTGTAACACAGCGTTACAATGAACCCCGCTGGGTCAAAATATTTTCAAGCCCACCAAAAAAGTTGCTAAGAGCTGCAGACATATTTCAAAATGATGCAATGTTTTAGTCAACAAGACACTGATTTAAATAACATAACATCGTTTTTGGTATCTTACACACCTAACTCAGAAACCGAAAAAAAGATATGATGAAAAAATGTACTTACATGCCAACAAAACACTCGTTCATTAATAACTCTATGGAAAAACATTATACCGTTCCATAAATTTCCGTGAAACCGTCTTTTGGCAGTGTGAAAACATTACGGGAAAAACAAATTGCTCAACCACGTGCAAAAATGTAAACGGCCTGTG
Organism: Paramisgurnus dabryanus; assembly: GCF_030506205.2. Classification (NCBI taxonomy): domain Eukaryota; kingdom Metazoa; phylum Chordata; class Actinopteri; order Cypriniformes; family Cobitidae; genus Paramisgurnus; species Paramisgurnus dabryanus. The sequence continues at coordinate 13,926,359 of NC_133346.1, forward strand.
TTACAACTCACCCCTGCGTTAGTTTTTGCACCCCTACTGTATATATTTACGGTAGAAAATATCTTTATGGACCATGATCTTTATCGTGCTTATTTTTTGCATTAAATGTATGTCTGGCTATTGCTACAAATATAACCATAAGACTTTTGACTAGTTTTGTGGTCCAGGGTCACATTTGTCACTTTTTTTGGTACCTCAGAAGTCTGGCTTTCCGAATGTTTTTACCTTTTCCATGTGTTTTCTTTCTTCTATGTTAACCCATGTTTACAGCCCATTATTTAAGATTCTGAAATAATTATATTTATGGCAAAAATGTTTTGCATAACTAATTTCACTCCTTTTTAATCTGAAATTGTAAAGAATTTAAATTGTACCTGTATGTAACCATAGCATATTTTTATCTCAACTAAATGCAGAATACCGTAACTAAACGACTTAATCGTATTGCTTGCTTTCTCTCTCTCTTTAGTTACTGTACCACAAATAGAGCAAATGGATTGCTAAGGGCTCATGCATTTATTTCAAAAGATTTATTTAATGTGAGCAAACACCTCTCCGAATTTCTAGGCCACATGTTAAATACATTTTTACTGTTTGGGGGGTGCATTTAATTGATTATTAGTATTAAAAGGGATTTTTATTTCCTTCCTGGTGCATTTTGGAATCAGTCTATTCCCTTTTCATTATCATCTCATGTGCTCACAAACAGAAATTCACATTATGGTTGTATTAATTTATTTTTGTTGATTTTTTAATTGTGTTGTTAGATTGGCGTGTGGAATTCTTACACAGGCCTCAATCTGACCGAGAGGAAAGACAACAAAAATATAACGGACTCGCTGGCTAACAGGACACTTGTTGTTACAACAATCTTGGTAAGGCAGATCAGTTTTAATATGTAGGAATTTACGATAAAATGTGTTGATATTTTTCATTCAGCATTAGGCTATATACAAATTGCTATGTTTGATTGGCACTGATAGCTGAAAATTATACAGCTTGAATTTACTGTAATATTTATACAAGACATCATTCAAATCATTACTGGTATGACATTTTCAACCCATTAGTTAAAGCTTTACAGAACTCATTAAAACCTTTTAAATAAGCACGATTCAAAACAACAGTGTTCACAGACAACAATACATGACAGAAAATCAAACATTTGAAAGGCATAAAACCTTTCCACAAGCTCAATAAACATGAGATATGTCAGCGCACACACTGTCAGAATTATGGTATAAAAGCTGTCACTGGTACCCTTTAAAAAGCCACTTGGGTACAGATTTGTACCTTTGAGGTCCCAGTATGCACTCTTTGGGTACAAAGGTGTCGTTTTTGAAAGAGTACTGCCCCATTGACAGCTTTTGCACCTTTTATCTGAGAGAACTAAAAAAATGTAAACTGATTTGTTTGAGAAGAGTGGCAATATCTTACATGTGAGTTTTATTTGTGCACAGGAAAACCCATATGTTATGTATAAAAAGTCCGACAAGGTGCTATATGGGAATGATCGGTTCGAGGGCTACTGTCTAGACCTGCTGAAAGAGCTCTCGAACATCCTGGGATTCACGTATGAAGTCAAGCTGGTCTCTGATGGGAAATATGGAGCTCAGAATGATAAAGGAGAATGGAATGGCATGGTTCGGGAATTAATCGACCACGTAAGATTTTTTTTTTAAACACTTTTTGATTTTTCTTTTAAACACTTTTCAATCCACAACCTCGGTGGTGCACATAAAACATCTGCAAAATATAGGAAAAGCCTGCTTTAATGCCTTTAGTTTAAACAAGTGTAAAAAAAGCTACAGGAATCTTACAGTAGGCAGTTATTTATCATCAAAGCCTTTTTTGTAGGACTCATGCCTTCAGGATTCACTTGTTTTCATCTTTGTGGTTGAATTGTAATATTAGTGGCATATGCTTGTAAACCTAAATATAGAATTTAATTTATTGCATTGAAGTAAGTTCTTATTTTTTTTAAATGCTTAACTTTATCTTCCCTTAACCAGATAGCTGACCTTGCAGTGGCTCCGCTGACCATCACTTACGTCAGAGAGAAAGTCATTGACTTCTCCAAACCCTTCATGACCCTGGGTATCAGCATACTTTACCGCAAACCAAATGGCACCAACCCAGGGGTCTTTTCGTTCCTTAACCCTCTCACCCCTGACATCTGGATGTATGTGCTGCTGGCGTGTCTGGGAGTGAGCTGTGTACTCTTTGTAATAGCCAGGTATGGATGAGAATCCAAGGTTTCTAAAGAATTGGACACATCTAGGAGCCCTATTTTTCAAAAGTGTGTTTTATGATGTAATATCTCATAATGAGGCACACGTTGTCATTTAAAGAACACAGCTGCTATCTGTGTCTTAAGGGAACGCCTTATAGTAATTTTTTATCTTTTGTTTCTCTTGCACATTTCACTTGGAAGTTTTTGCTGTCATGGCTGATTTATTGCACGCACTGATATCACGTAGCTTTTTATGAGTGCATTTAAAGTAATGCATTTTTCACTTGGGGTATTGTTAAACTTACCAGAATCTAAATGCGGATTTGATTTAGACACAGATCAATAAGTAATAAACAAAGCTTAACAGTTTTATATTGCTGTCGGATCGTAGATTAATGATATAATCATTTCATGTCGTGGGGTTGTTTTATTCCACTTTGTTTTCTCATAAATGCTTAATACACTTTCTTAAGTAGTTCAGAAACATTTGTATAAGCGAGCCAAATGTAGTTATTAGAGGTATTACATCCCGGTTCATGAGCTGAAGCCTTGGGCAGACATCCATGTGTTTATACCTAAAGAGAACATCAAGTCAATCACGCTACCAAATCAGAGCGGAAATGATTGGTTGCTTCTATTAAAATGCAAATTAGAATAAACATGCTGTCCAGTCAGACTCGGTGTAATGGACATCTGGTGAGGTCAGAGCGTTACTGCGGGTTCATGCACACCGAGTCACCCATTTGTTCAGAGATATAGCGAGCAGGGAGTTTGCGAAACAGTGATCTTAAAACTTGGCACACGGTGCGGCTTATTGAGTGAGTATCTACACACTGTGAGGTTTGACAAATGAGTCCTGTGATACCTTTTGATCAGGCATTGATTTAACATTAGGCTGGTTTTATAAACAACCCAATTTTTTGAGTGTTTAAATAGTGGATGTGTCTTTCAAACGCTCTTGTAGAAAGGAAGAGTTCAGATACAAAAGCCGCTAAGCAACACCTTGGTCAGAAATAAGATTATGATATTGACTAAATGCCCTTGGCACGTATTATATGTCATTAATGTAATACTTTTTTAGATTTTTTAGCAAAGTCCTCTAAGTGCACAATTTCAAACTTGGGTCCCTTGAGTACTTGGACCTGAATACCAGTGGCGGCTCGTGATTGCTAATTCAAAATAAGTGTTCGGAGTGTCATGTTTGTTGCTTGCGTTTTCAAAATATGTGTTTGTTGCGTCCTGTAAACCATGTGCAGCACGTGTTTTGTCAAAATGAGTGCCTGCTGCACATGCGTCAAAACCGTTTATGATAAAAGAGACGTTCACAAAATACACGCAAGACACTCCCTTAACAGTAAACTCTGATTACGGATGAGATAATGTGAGTATCTGGCAAACGCTAGCGTCTTTTTTATCATACTGTAAACCCTTTATATGCATCTGCAGCAGGCACTTATTTTGACAAGACACATGATGCACGCAGGATCTCGATGCTTCAAACACATATTTTGAAAAAAGGAACCACACACATGATGGGCTACATACATGTTGTGACGAACTTCGCATCGAGCACCCTCGAAAAAGTCACCGGCCGCCACTGCTGAATATAACCCGAATATCACATGCATCACAGATTCTCTTAATGTGTGTTTCAGTTTTTTCATGTTTACATTCTGACTTTAATCATTTGCAATGTTTCTAGTTGCATCTTTAGTGATTTTGCAACTGTTTACTATGTCATGTCCAAAGAAGTGGATATTTTTGCAAAAAAAGCTTGCATGCACATAGAGGGTTTTGCAGCGAAAGACAAATTTGTTTTATACCAATAAAATTACTAAAGTGACATTTTTGAAAATAAGGCATTTCAATAAACTATTTATTCTTATTACAGTAAAATGACTGAACATTTAAGTCACACTTAAAGGGATTTGCTCTTCAGTTGTAATGCAGGGTCACACCAGACGCGGTAGAGGCGGCAAGCGCGAGTGATTTACATGTTAAGTTAACGCAAAGACGCGATACGGCATCCTGCAGCACGGTACACGTGGTAGGTGCAGAAGGTGCGGCGCGAATTGCGCGTTCCACGCGATTTGAGCGTTGCCACGGGAAACGCGCAAGTTCAAAAATCTGAACTGACGTGATTACAGGAAGCGAGCGGAGTCTCAGCGGACTCGTAAAAGCCCCTCCCATGACGCAAATTTCTGTGTGATTGTCTTGAATCACTACAATTTCACGTGCGGCTTTCACGCGTAAACGAGTAAACTCAAATGTTCAAGCGTCCAACTTCGCTACTTTTGCCACCTCTACCGTGGCTGCTGTGAATGCACCATTAGAAATTAAATCTCTGCTATAAAAATTAACATGCTATTAATTGGAGTTATTTCTACCTGAATAAAAAAAATACTTCAGCTTATGGCTTTTGGTCAATATTTTCCAGCCATGCTTCAGTTGGTGTAAGGTAATGTAGTTAAATTGATCTGGTTTTGGCAGACAAAACCAAATTTTAGATACTACCACATGACACACATTTTGTAGATTAACTTAAATCACAATGAAATTGGAATTAAAACTTTTTTAATATTCTGGTATTTTTTTTACAAATAACTTTTCTGTGAGCTTTATTATTTTTTAAAAATTAATGTACCCTCATAATCTTTAATCAAATAGCAACATGACGCAACTTTCAAAGATCCAGTCAATTCTCGATGGACGAATTCAAGTCCAGCCCTACCTTTATTCATTTTGTTTCATTCTAATATACGTCACGACAGGGAAAATAAGACAGCCACTACTTCCGTTTCATTTTGACTTTAAATACTTGAAAGTACTTCCCAATTTTCCTTCATTTTGCAAAAGCGAAAAGATAAAAAAACTGAAAAGTTTTCTCATTATATGGGTCGACTTTTAATCTTCAGACGGAGCTGTTATCGATAGCCTGTAGTAAGAAAAATCTTTCTAGCTGTTCTACAAAAGCAGTTTTGATATAACCAAACACAGAGCCTTTCAGGCAAAATGATAATACAAGAAAGGCAGGGATGTATCAGATGACTGTACTGTAGTAAACCTGTTTATGTTGTCTTCCCCTAGGTTTACTCCGTATGAATGGTATAATCCCCACCCCTGCAACGCTTCCTCTGAAGTTATCGAGAACAACTTCACACTGCTCAATAGTTTATGGTTTGGAGTAGCGGCTCTAATGCGTCAAGGTACATTACACGCAACACACATTTCAGTTTGTAGCATTTGTTCAGCCGATAAACTTGCTGTTTGTTTAACTGCTGTAAGTAAATTCTGGTTTATTACCAAAGCAATTTCATGAAACCATTCATATGGGATTTTTCCATTATTAGAGGAAATCATTTTGTGGGCGTTATTTTTTAATGAAATTGGAACCAAGCCTAAACCATGTGGTGTGCCATAAGATTATAGTTGAAGTCTACAGAGGCCCATAAAAAGCTTTAAAGAGGACATATCATAAAAATATCATTATCATTCCATGTTTAAGTTACAATTGAGTCCCCAGTGCTTCTATCAACCTAGAAAAAGATTAACCCAGTAACTTAGTTTCGGTGAACCATTTTCTGCAAGCATGTGAAAAAAATAGGTCATTGATATTTGGCTCTCCTTGTGATGTCAGATGGGGATAATACCGCCCCTTAATCTGCACTATGCAACCGCGAAACTGCCATTTAGTGCAGAGATCAGCTCATTTGCATTTTTAAGTACACACCCAAAAAAAGGCAAATTTTTGCTCACACCTACAAAGTGGCAATTTTAACATGCTATAATAGATTATCTATATGATATTTTGAGCTAGAACTTCACATACGTACTCTGTAGACACCAAATATTTATTTTACATCATAAAAAAGTCCTGTGAAATGTCCCCTTTAAAATAGGCTAGACAACACAGTATCAAATTAAGTGGGATTTATTTTAACATTTTACAAAACAGCAAATGTTTCAATTGTCAAACATAAAAAACTTCTCTGTAATCTGTGTAATATTATGAGTTTGCTTTAAATTTTATGTGTTTACTTCATACATCACCTAAAAATGCGTAAGAGTGTTTGCAAAATGAAAAGCCAAGTTAGTTGTTTTTGTTGCACAGTATAACGTAACGACATGCATAGATTCCTAATTGCAAATCAGATGTCCAAATACTTTTTTATTATTATACCCCGTTTATTATGAAAAACCCTGTTCTACAACTTTGCATGGTTTAAAAAAATTATCACTGGCACATGCATAAGCCACAACCACTTGGTGTTAAATAAATATTTCATGCTTGCAGAGTTTTAGTCAAGGTTTCTCAGATGTAACGGGTGTGAAGTTTGCGAAGCAGGGTCTGTAGGTCCCTTTACAGAAGGCATGAACCAAAATGGATGACCTGTCAGGTGCGCAGGAAGTGTGAAACACCAAGAGCAGTTTTAATGAGCATTGGCGAATCGGACAAATCATTATCCAACATAGTCTGACCTCACATTCCAGCGAGTTTCTTCTGAAATATTACATAAATCTTATTTACATCAGAGAGACTGTTCAACCATGAAGGAAATTTTGAGTTCACTTTAGAAAGTTCTTGTAGCTTCAGGGTAGGACATGGCACAAGCAGCACTAGAAATGTCACGGTTATGGGTTTGGTTTACAGAGGACGCACAGATAGTGAAGATATTAATGTTGAATTTACTAACTTTGGATAAAAGCGTCAAGAAAATGCATATATGTTTAAAATGTTAAATAATGTTTAAAAATGTTATGTTTTTAAAACAAAGAAACTATTCTTTGAATAATGCTTTGAAATAATGCAACATTCTGTTAAAAAGTGCTACATAAAATATGATTTAGATTGAGTTTGATTCAGATTTGAATTAAATTGAATTGAAAGGTGACATAGAATGATTGAACGGGGTATTTATCCTTGTTCTGTGATGTGACATGTAGACAAATTTTTTTTGTTTGGGTCTGTTATGCCTTAGAAGTTTCCTAAAAACCTCTCTCAGATAGCTCTATTAGGGTGGGGGATTTTAAACAAGTGGTTTTGCACCTATTTGGCCCCCCCTTGGCTTAACTTGCAATCTCATTACTGATTGGCTGACTTTGCTGCCACTCAAAAAATGTAGCCAATTATTTTAGTGGAGGGGCAGTAGATGCCTGTGATGTCATAAGCATCAGTTTTCTGGCTGACATTTCTAAAAGAGGAATTTCTATGAGACTGAGATGTTTAGCATGTCTAGCACTTTTTGTATGTTTGTGAATGCGGGTAGACTACCATTATTCAACAAAGACAAGGTAAAAATGGTTTTTCATTCTCTGTCCCCTTTAATTGAGTTGGGTCGAACTAAACTGAACTGAATCTAATCTAACCTAGTCTAATTGAACTGAATTAAATTGAACTGAATTTAAATAGATGTCTTAATATTATAGCAGTAAAATGAGTTCATTTCATTTTACTTTTGTTTGTCAGAGAGAAGGTGGAAAATACTGGTGTGAAACTAAATTGTGACAGTTTCCTTGCAGTAAACCTTGGCTAATATGATTATGACCTGGAGAAAAAATACCAAACATATTTATGATATGACCTCTTAAAGCTTTTTGAAACCCACTCACACAGTTAGTCTGAATTAGACTGAAAAATATGCACGCATATCGCTTTGCATGCATTTTCGTGCATTATTACCTGCCAGAGTTAAACCACCTACACAAGGTTACCGAATAAACCTTGTTATCTTTTTCTGACGTCTCATCAATTAAAGCATTCAGTGGAATACAAATGCAAAACTCGATTCTTGACATTTGTTTTTGCTCTTAAGGTGACAGAACAATGTTAAGGTGGATCATTCGAGTTATGCTGTTCAGACGATTTATGTATTTGTTTTATTGATTGATGTGGTGATCCGTCTCATCTTGAATTGAAATCAATAAGGATTATGTGACAGGAACTTGGGGTGGAAAATGTTAAGTGGCTCCTCCCCTTTTAAAATAGGCAATAGCATTTAGTTCATCTCATATCCTGGAATCTAATAAGAAGCTGAAGTGCAGAATGATGTCAAAAAATTATTGATCTGTTTTCAAGAGTTAAAAGCTAAATGCATATAATGTGAATTTTGTTAATGTTTTGGACCACAAATATTCATAAAAGCCAAATAAATTTGATTTTGATTTCATATGATTTTTTAAAGTAACGTGTTACGGTGTACAGAGATGAACAATGGCATCTAATGGTTGCTAAATAAAGAGTGACATCAGTGAATTGGTATAAAATAGCTTTTGTCATTCTTACTCATACTTTGATCTTTCAGTTATACTAAAGCAAACAAATCCCATTTGAAGATAAATGCTTTTTTATCATTCTTAAAGAAAACCACAGCATAAGACATGGTCTATACATTTATTTTCACATGACTACATGATTAAAAAAAACATTAGTTGATAATCACTATCGTTATTTGCATGGCACTGTTATTTTATGTACAGATGTTTTGGGAATCAGTTGCGCTTTACATTGCATTTGAATGGACAAGCTTAAAATGCACACACACTCGCAGTGTGAATTTGTGCTATCGTTTCCCACCGACCTGACCTGCGTGTTCACGCATAAATGACAATCAGTGGCTCTTCAGGATCATACATCAGTATCAGTGGTCTGTCTTTTTAACTACAAAATTACCACATATAATTATGAATCAATAGGAAACTCCACACCCATATATCTTAATAGCTCACACAATTTATTACAATGGTGACAATGCTTTCCAGTTACACTAAAGATCATTCAAGGCTAGAGGATTCCAGCTGTTGTTAGATTATGATTATAAAGTTCAGATGATGGTTTCATCTGATGATCTTTGTGTGCTGAAGTGCATCCATGTGTGTGATAAGCAAACGCGATTTGTCGTCCTGTTTATAGGCGCATATTACTAATGAGCTCATTAAATAACAAAAACAATATTGCGCCATTGACCTTACTGTAGGTTCACACCAGACGTGTTTGAGGCGTCAAATTCATATCTACCGTGCGTAGTTGGACACTTCAATTTTCAGTGTACTTGCTTCATTCACATGAAATTCTAGTCTTCATGACATTCATGTGGAAATTTGGGTCATGGGAGGGGCTTCTGCGACTCTGCTCGCTTCCTGTAATCAAGTCACTACTAGAGCAAGCTCCTGATTGGTTAACGCGACGCGTTTTTCCACCAAATAAATTTTTTTTTAACTATGGCATTTCCAGCTGCAACGCTTAATTCGCGCCATTCGCATGAACTAGACACGCAAATGAGGTGAAATCGCGTCTACCGCGTCGCGATAAATGCTTCATTCGCGCAGCGAAACCTCCAGATGCGCATCAACACATCTTTACATTGACTTAACATTGAAATCACTCGCGCTTGGTGCCTCTACTGCGGCTGGTGTGAACGCAGCATTAGACTCAAAATAGCAACGCGCCAACAATGCGCCTGAACACACCTCGTTTTCAGACCAGAACGCAAAATTGGGCGCAAATGCATTTGCTATTTAAACAATGTGGTGCTAAATGTGAAAATGATAATTGTGCCGGGTTCAAACTAACAAGAGACCCTTGCGTCGCGCATAACACTGCATTGTGTGGGGTGTAAGATAGGCCTCAATACAGTATATTTAGGGGTGGTTCACATTTCATGGCTAAAACCGTGTGGAAACGCGACCGTCGGTTGGTTCTTGTCACATGACCTGCGGTGCGCTTGCGGCATTTTGAAAAGTGGAAATGTTTTTAACTCAATGCGGTGCGACGCGCCTGGAAAAAACGAGCGCGTTGTACCGCGTGTCCCACGCTTCCATTATGAGCGAGCATACCACGCGCTACATTTTGAAATTACGAACTTGAGCGTGCAAAATATGCGAAATGTGAATCGCCCCTTAAAGTACATTTTATCAGTCCATGTCCATATGACCCTTTGTGTGAGTCAAACCCATAACTTTGCCATTGGTATGGTTTTTTACTTACATGAAGACTTTTTTTGCGGCATTTTTAGTGCAACGACTTGTTCCGCAGCTTGTACCTTTAACCCCATGTTGATCAGTTGACATTTTTATGTATGTTGTATTACATTATGACACTTTTGCAGTCTAGCTTTTTATTTATACTTGGTTAAAGTTTACTGTATACAGGCTTATACAGCAGTAAACTACTGGAGTCACCATACTGTTTATGATACTCTGAATACGTGATATTTCAGGATCTGAATTGATGCCCAAAGCACTCTCCACCAGAATCGTGGGAGGGATTTGGTGGTTCTTCACTTTAATCATCATATCTTCCTACACGGCCAACCTGGCTGCTTTCCTCACAGTGGAGAGAATGGACTCCCCCATCGACTCTGCAGACGATTTGGCCAAGCAGACCAGAATCGAATACGGAGCAGTAAGAGATGGATCCACAATGACTTTCTTTAAGGTAACATGTTGTCGTACGCGCTGAATCGATTCGCCCCAGCGCTTCAACAAAAACTATTAAAATATACAGCAGAAGTGGGTAGCTGTAATCCAAAAACTCACAAATAGATTCAAGCAAAATATCAATTTTACAAGTGCCCCCCCATCTGTACACGAGATGGGGCTTTTATGAGTAAATATATTGGATTTTGGCCGGAAGCTAAGAGCCGATCAATCTTTTGCGTCTGTCTCATGATAAGATAAACTAATAAAATTGATTCAAAGTCACAGACGGATTAATTTTGCAGTGCGTAAACCACAATTGAGTTGTGAATTTTCAAGTTGTATTTTAACAAAAAATCACTTTCATAAGCAGACACGAGTCATTCTTATAAATTCTCCTTTGAATTTCACAGTCACAAGCGGTTTATCTAAATGTGCAGATGGTCTTATTCTTTTCATTTTCTGATAATATCCCTGCCACAGACTCCCTTCTAATGCCTTCAATGTTTACGTCTGCAAATCCGCTCATTCACCTCCGACCGTCCAGCCATCTGAAATTCCAGGAACGCCAGTAATCCATATATTTTAATCCAATGACTTTCCTGTGCGCATGGGTCACACATATGCATCGTGAATTATTTAGAGACAGATACAGTAGAAAAGAGCCCAATGGGTTTTATCCACTAAGTTTATAGGCTGTGATTACAAAACAAAGGTCTGCCAAATCAAATCAGCTGTGAGAGATTTACAGGACAGATGCCCATGCTGTCCCCTGACACACTTGCACCGAACATCTTACACCACTTTTCCCCCTAGAGTAAAAAAAGATCAGACTGAAAGCTACTTAAAGATGAGATCCGTATACGAGAAAGAAATATCGATTCAGAATCGACCTTTTAAAAGTTTTAAAAGCCAAGTCTACTTTTTGACATCTTTGCCTTTTAGAAATCCAAAATCTCAACGTACGAAAAGATGTGGGCATTCATGAGCAGCAGGAAGAACACAGCGCTGGTGAAGAATAACAAAGAAGGGATCACAAGAGTCCTGACCACTGATTATGCCCTCCTCATGGAGTCCACAAGTATAGAGTACATCACCCAGAGGAACTGTAACCTTACCCAAGTCGGAGGACTGATCGACTCTAAGGGCTACGGAGTTGGGACCCCCATAGGTAAGGACATGTACCTTTATGCACTCTATAGAGAAAAGAGTCTTCCATAATGCAAGATAGATTGCTAAGCCCATAACCCCCTACCGTAATAGCCTGAGGCTGAATGTGGGCCAGTATGCACTTTGTTTCTTTTGAAAGAAAGTCATCAAAAAGTTATGGCGTAATCGGCCTGATCCTGACCATCTTTTTGAATTGTGGATGGATGTATGTGGGGAGCTTTGACGAAAATTAACCTTGGTTTTATTATAGTAAACATTAGTAAAAAGGTTAATTTGTAGTAATGGTGGTTTTACTTTAGTATTTTTTTTTTTTAAGTAAAACCATGGTTAATATTCGTATTGTGTAAGGAAACGGGTGATTCTCGCGAAATTAAACTTATGAGGTGTCATTAAACATTTTTATAAAAAAATAAATGCTATCAAAATAAGAAACATACAGTTACAAACATCTCTCCATGTACTATTTTGCACATGATTTCAAATGACATCATACATTTAAGGGGAACATTTTTATTACCGCAACGTGTCCATGACTGGATTTGGGTTCTTTGACATGGAAATATTTATAATTCAAAAATCTAAAAATAAAAAGCTTCAGTGCATGTTATACTATAAACATTTACAGTAAAAAAAAACATGTGGTATTTGGTGATCATTGGTAAATGTAGAGACAATAATAAGGAATATAAATGTGTCCAAGACCAATTTTCTCATCCTCCGCAACAATTTTCAATCATTGTTAAAGCCCTCAAGGAACTAACATTTAAAAAAAAATGGAAGGGACATAATTGACCGTGACACTCAAGATGGCTACCAGGTAAGCAGTTCTTATTTTTTCTTTCCAGATAAAAGTTAAAATTTTGTTTTTCATAGTACATAGACAACTTTTTAGTTCTCATTACTAAAGCACGAGTTGATAAATGCATATATTTAATGTAATATCATGTTGCGGTAATGATCATTTTTGATAATGATAATCTAAAAAAGTTTAAATAATTCAATAGGAAATATTTTTTAAATCCTCTAAAAATAATGGTTATAGTAAGTTCAGACCTTAATCTTATATGTACAAAAAAAGAAAATTGGCTTCAAGGGCTTTTTAAAGAGACTGATGCTGGACACCTTCGAAATCTGGATTTCGTGAGATCACCCAAATGGTTTCCCCAGAACAGCATCAAACATCATCAGCCTTTATATCTTTGATCCCATGCAGGCTCGCCCTACCGAGACAAGGTGACCATCGCCATCCTACAGCTACAGGAGGAGGGAAAGTTGCACATGATGAAGGAGAAATGGTGGAGAGGTAATGGATGCCCTGAGGAGGACAACAAAGAGGCTAGTGCCCTGGGTGTGGAGAACATCGGAGGCATCTTCATCGTCCTGGCCGCTGGTCTTGTGCTGTCTGTGTTCGTGGCCATTGGAGAGTTTGTCTACAAGTCACGCAAAAACAGCGACATTGAAGAGGTGAGTGACGGGCTGAATGAGACGCCCTATGGGATCTCAGTTATACAGGTGCTAATTACACCGTTTAACAGCGGAAATGAGCCATGTAAACGCATGCCTTGCAGGAGTTTTGGCAGCTGCCTGCTGGTCAGGAAAATGTTTTCGATATGCAATCGCTGTTTATCATACCATTTTTTCGAAATTATTTTGGTTAGCTTACTTGTTCTACATGCATGTTTGTGACCAGAATAATTAAGCATATTTTGCATTGGTTTTTTTTTGTTTGGTTGCATGTGCATGTCTTATCTCGCTGCATTTGTTACAGTATATTCATGTTTTTGACATCAGTGTTAATCCCAACAATGAAATTACAGATAAAAAAAATTTCTTGGTCAAAAACAAGATCAAAGTTTTAACAAACTTTTGATTAAAAAATAACATTAATTATTTGTAAATGTCCTATACATGCTTTAAGGTCACCTAATTCTTCAAGGTCCCCAGAACATGTCTGCGAATTTTCAGGTCCAAATACCATATAGATAATTTATTATAGTATGCTTAAAAATGCCTGTTTTGGGGTGTGCAGGAAAATGCAAATAAATTGCTGCTTTCCTCCTGTTTACTTTTATCTATACTGAAAACATACATAGTTTTTAACTCATTCCTCGCCAGCCTTTTTTTTTTTAAAGTTGCCCGTCAGATTTTTTTGTGATTTTCACAAAAGTTTCACAAAATGCCTTCCAGGAATAATATATATATATATATATATATATATATATATATATATATATATATATATATATATATATATATATATATATATATATATATATATAACATACAAATATATCAAATGAAAGAACAGACCGTCTGCTTTCAAACAGACAATAAACAAACAAAATTGCGGGAAAAACGTTTATCCTATCTATATGTTTTTCTCTTATAAACTCTTTAATATGGGCATTTTTCTTAAAAAGCTGAAATAATTGCATTTTTGTAAAGGAATTTTGTTAGAGATCAAAATAAATTGATAATCTCGGTATAACAGATTAACATAAAACCTCATCAGGAACACGTTTTTTCATGGAAATATTTTCTCTTAATTGACAAGATAACTCGTCAATGGCGCGGAAAGAGTTAATAAGACGCTCACTTTACTTTATTGTTCATAATGAACGTGTGGTAATGAATAATGTAAAGAAGGTTTAAAATTGAAAGTATAACCTAACTGTGGTCTTTGGATGGTTGTGGGCGGGGCCTGCGCAAAGTGATGTCACTTTGCTTAGAAAACACAGGGGTTTTACAGGGATTTAAATTAAAGGAGTGGGCAGATTTGTATCATTACAGAGTGGTTGTGTACACACACAGGCAAAACACAATTATGTTCAAACAACATATAAAAGTGAATTTTTCATATTAGGTGACTTTTAAATGAATTAATATTTATATTGTTTAGAATTTTGAACTTAATTGCAATTGAACATCTGCAATATTTAATTATTTTCTTCAAAATAACATTATATGCTTTTTTAAAATAAGAAAAGAGCATGAAATTAAATTACACGAGTAATCCACTTAAAGGACAATTTATCACAGCATCTAATATACAGTATATATAACATTAACACTGGATCATTTGCATGTCACTGATCTCATCTTTTGTTTTTCTGTTTTATTTTTATCATTGATCTGCATGCGCAAGGCTTTCTGCTTCTTTTACGGAGTCCAATCCCAGCAGTTGGAGAGGAGCGATTCCATCTCCTCCACTGGCACCTCCTTATCAACAGATTTAGAGAGCGGGCGGCTCCTCGGGGATGACATATGTTCCTCACATTAGCCACTCACACACTCATATCTGTAAGGGCTGCCCGTCATTCAAAAGGCCAAAATAAACTCCCTCATTCGGCACCCGCTGGTTACTTTTGAACCGCCTTTCCAAACCCTTGACCTCAATCCCATGCCCATACGACTGAGAAATTAAGTACGGTTTTCAGGGAGAAGAGAGAGAAACGCATTTTTTCTTTCTCACCCTGTGTGCAAACAGATAAGAAATATAGTGCACACAGAAACTTTTATTGCTATTTGAGGCTAAATTTAAGTGTAAAATTTCTATAGTTGATGTCCTAAATTGACCTCTTATGGTCTTAAAAGTTAAGACCACGTGGTGAGGATATGTAGGCAAGGCATATGTGTATAATGATCTATTCAGTGGCGGCCAGTGACTTCTTTTTTCGTATGTAGCCCGTCATGTGGGATTCTTAATTTCAAAACATGTGTTCTGCGCATCGAGTGAATCTATGTGCATCACGTGTCTTGTCAAAATAAGTGCCTGCTGCAGATGCGTCTAATGGGTTTATGATAAAAGAGACGCTTGCGTTGCCAGATACTCACATAATCTCATGTGTAATCAGAGTTTACTGTTAAGGGAGTGTCTTGCGTGTATTTGTGAACGTGAACGTCTCTTTTATCATAAACGGTTTTGACACATGTGCAGTTATTTTGACAAAACACGTGATGCACATGGTTCACATGACGCAACAAACACACATTTTGAAAACATGAGCAACACACATGACACTCCGAACACTTATTTTGAATTTGCGCCCCTCGGATGAGCAGTCACGAGCCGCCACTGCTATTTTGGATATACTGTATCTATTTTCATAGGTACATATCTGTACCTAAATGGCACATATTGAGACCTTATTAAAGGTTGCCGTCCCAGTGTCAGCTTTTGTACCATTTTTTCTGAAAATATGGAAATCGAACCCATGACCTTGGCATATGTAGCACCCTGCTTTACCAGTTGAGCGTCAGGAAAGCCTGGCATTACAGTAAGTACAAAAGAAACACTGATATCAGTCTCTTAAATTTCATTAACCTTCACATGTTGTATTTGGCATTGAGATGAAAAGGAAAGTTTTCATAATGACTTGATCTAGCGGGCCCATATAAAGAAAGTACAGTTAAAAGCCCAAGTTAATGAGCTCAGTAATAAGCCAGGAGTTTATTCACTGCACACTGTGGAAGTGCGCTTATCTGTCTCCCACTTCCCCCAGTGACAGTTTTCTTGCAACGTTGGTCTGAATGCCTTAAGCTGTATTTTAACATCCATCTCATAATAAACAGTGTCAATTGTAATGCATTTGCAATATCATTCTGGTGCCTAGATAATGCACGGGGTCCCACACAAGACCTCTGTACACTTCCACCCCATCTATTATTCTGGTGTGTGTGTTTGTGTATATGGCTCGGGGCTGCTTTGGCCCCACACATGGCATCTGTACATTGCCACAAGTCAAATAAGTGATTAGATATGAGAATGAAGTCTATGGGATGTTTTCTGTTTTATCATTTGACATTAATGCATTCGGCAAGGGACTTAAAGTACATTTTTTATCAGTATGTATGTTCCCTAGGGATCGAACGCATATGTTTTGGATGGCTAGTGCAATTCTCTATCAATTCTCTATAGGAACTAATCACTTTACGTTAATTTTAACCAGATGTGAGGTGCTCACAGTTAATGATGAGGAATAAAAAATGCACTATGTGTATTTGTCTATATTTGTCTGCAATGATTCTTAGTAAAAACATAAAACTTGTAATAGATCGACTGCAGTATAGTGCAGTACAGACATCAAGCCAACGCAGGCAGCCGAATATGCGACGCGTACCGGACAGCATTAGGTCGTGCTAGCCACGAGCGCATGTGTGTGTGGAGTCTCACGCAAGCCCTCGTGTTCTTTTTTTGACAGTGTGTCTCTTTCAGTGCTGTGATGGAAGACCTGGGCAAATCCCTCAGGTGCCAAAAGGCATTGAGGAAGAGAGGCAGACACCGAGAAAAAGCAGGCCTGTCTGGAGTCTTATGTAACTCTAAACGCATCCTGAGGAGAGAGACAGTGACTTAGATCTGCCTCTAACAGACACACGGGAGGCAGCTCTGCTTTGGCATAACTGTCATTGAAATGAATTTTACAAGGACATTTTCCATTGGATTTTGTGTTTTGCGTTTTACTGAACAGCGCTTTGTCTTGTTTTCTTGAAAAATATTTTAATATTGAGTTTGGTTTAACTGAGGAGACAAATATCATGAGATTACTATTTAGTTTTTTTGAGAATTTGCAACCTGACCTCACAAGAAATTCGTATCAATTCATTCTAAGTTAATCGTGCAAAATTGTACGATTGTCATATAAAAAAAACGAAACCCAACCCCTAACCCCAACGTCACAAGGGTCAAGGCAAAGTGTACAAAAACGTATGTATGTGGTCGTATGAATAAATACGAATTAGCCAACTCGTAAAATATAGCTAGTTATATACTGTAGATACACTGTAAAAAATACTTTGCTGCCTTAAATTTTTTTGTTGAATCAACTCGGATTTACAAGTCATTTCAACTTACTGTTATTTATCTTGACTATTGATGAGTTGTTATAACTACAGGTGAGTTGTTATAACTTATAAAATTAAGTTGACTTTTCGCAACTATATTTTATAAGTTGTGACAACTCATCTCTGTTGACATGACTTGTAAATCTGAGTTGATTTAACAAAAAAATTTAAGGCAGCAAAGTATTTTTTTACAGTGTAGCGTTGCAATTTGTACTAAATAGATTTTTTGTAAAATGCAGCTACACAGTTTTTCTTTTCAAGTAAATGCATCTTGTTTACAGTAACATTTTTTAGATATTTTATTTTCAGGAAACAAAGACAAAGCAATTGATAAAGAAAATGCTGTGTGATTGGGTTTTTTTGTTTTATGTCAAATGTACACAAGTCAATATCTTGTATTATTTATAAAAAAAGTTTGTTTTGCAAAATGAAAGAATTTATTTTGAGATATATTTATTACGTTATAAGAGCACATTACGTTGTACTGTATATGGTAGCATTTTCTTGTGCTGTCCTTGATTAAAAAAATAAATAAATAAAAGCTTTAAATATTTTACACTAGCTCTGTTAGTGCTTATTTTCTTCTTCCAGGGTTTCCCAGCAAGCAATAGCCATCATTTCACCATCTAGGTTAACTATACACCTGATATAATCCCGCTATGGGTAACCCACTTCTATCCAAAATAAACTTAAATGTCCTTTTTGCCAAAATAACATCAACATTATTTACATGGTGTTTGGTTTCATTTATTTATTTATTTTAAAATTTTCACTAACAGACCAAATTTTGCTATTTTTTTTGTTTTTGCCTAGACATCTGGGATGTTTAGATGGCTATTAGACATTTCTTAAAGGCAAAATTGCTTAATGGGTTCATTTATCTGTGACGCTCAGCCTAATTTTATAACAAATGACTGATAAAACAGAAAGTGCCTTTGTTCTTCAGAACGAATAAAGATCGTAAGGCATGACTGTTTAAACATTACTTTTGTCTCATTTTGACCCTAACAATTCGAGACATTCTGTCTCCATAAGCCTCAAGGGACCGACCAAAGTATTTTGGCTCAGACTGAGGCAACATCAAATCGAGGTTAAAGGTCAGCATCTGCTTCAAGATCTACCTACTCCATGACCCAGATAAATTGCTCTTTAGATTAAATGCCTCAGAAATACATCAGACATGTCTTAACGGGAGTCAGAAAATGCACCAAAAAATCCTTCTGAGATCTTCCTAATCAGATTTTTGTGTTATGAATGGATTTAAAAATAACTCATTTCCCAAAATAAATATACGAGTAAATGGCCTATGTTGGTTTCCTCTTCAGCTTTATGTAAATCAGATTATACATACAGTAGAGTCCAAAGCTTTGAGACCACTAATGAAATTTGGAAAACAATGTTTTGTTTTCAAACAATGTGTTTGTCGCCATTTGGACTAAAAGGGGAGTAGGCAGATTTTTTCCATCTTATTTTGAGAATGTTCCAAAAAGCATCTTGTGTCCTTTAGTAAAAGACAAATATATGAACATTATAAAAAAATCTCATTTGACATAAAATTGTGTTTTATTTTGTTTTAAAGGGGACATTTCACAAGATTTTTTAAGATGTCAATCTTTGGTGTAGATAATTTATTATAGCATGTTAAAATTGCCACTTTGTAGGTGTGAGCAAAAATGTGCCATATTTGGGTGTGTCCATTAAAATGCAAATGAGCTGATCTCTGTACTAAATGGCAGTGCCGTGGTTGGATAGTGCAGATTAAGGGGTGGTATTATCCCCTTCTGACATCACAGGGGGAGCCAAATTTCGATGAGATATTTTTTCACATGCTTGCAGAGAATGGTTTACCAAAACTAATTTACTGGGTTGATCTTTTTCACATTTTCTAGGTTGATAGAAACACCGGAGACCCAATTATAGCACTTAAACATGGAAAAAGTCACATTTTCGTGATATGTCACCTTTAACAGTTCTGTGTACTTCCAAGTTTATGACCTGATTTTCAATGTGGATCTCACAATATATAAGCCCCCAATCCCAAACAGCATACCCAATTTCTAGCAAAATCTTGGCTTTAGGGAAATTTAGACATGAAAGATGTTTTATAGTGCTGTGAGTCCAATGTCTGTATTTTCGAGAAGAAACTCACAAGCTATTAACAAACAACACATAAATCACAATGTTTCAGTCGAGCTGAAAGTCATTTACACACACTGTAGATATAAAGATTAAAATTGCTCAAAGCTGTTCGGGCCTAACCGTCTTATTTAAAGCCTTAAAAGGTTATTGAACAAGTGAGAGCCATTGAAAACAACTTTAATTTCAGTGCTTGCATTAAAACCGGATGATATAATGTATATTAAAATGTTTTTATCACAAATTTCATCTTTTTTATTATTTGGGTGAACGATTTCTTTAACCTCATATTTGGTTTGCTTTCAGAAGTGCAGTATCCTTCCAAATCCGAGATGCAACTTTTGTTCCCATTTATCATTTAATACCATTTTATGGTCATTAAAATGAACTTCAATGAGGGATCATGCTCCAATGATGCCCACGAGAAGATACTAAGAAATAAACCTTTGCTGTCAGACATCTAAAAAAAGACAAGCTGAATGCTGGTGTGTTGTGTCTCAGCATAAGATGTCCATTAAAGCCCTTATAATGCACTGTACTAATGGCCACAACACACACACACACATACACAACCTAAGCCATTCAGCTGTGATAGATCCATTCTGTCTATGTGTGTGAATATAAACTTGAAATGAAGGCTGCAGGTGCAGAGACTCTCAAATGAACGAGAAAACTCTCAAGAGGTCATTTAACCACCGAGGCTACCTAGATAAGGCCAATTACTCCATTAGACCTAATGACTATCCACTTATGCCAAATAATAATCACCTTTGTGAGAGAGATAAGTCCATGTGCTGGACCAGTTAATGGTCTTTGCATTATGAGAGATTGTCACACGCTGTATCTGAAAGAAAACAGTTCCCGTTTTTTCGTGGCTTTTATTGGGTTCACTTCTAAATTCAGATGTTGTCATCATTTAGCATATATTTACTTGTATGTCAATCCAAAACCACAAAAAGGGCACAAAAAGAGAGAAATCTTTTTCCATACCAAATGAAAGTACAGTAACCAGGTGCTACATACGGAGATGTTATCTGCTAAACGTTTTTTACTTCGCAGTGGCTCTCGAATCTCATGCAGAGTTAAGCAAAAACAGCAATTATTCAAAATTGGCTCCTCTAGAAATCTTGCCCCAGCTTGACATCAAAAGAGACGTTTACATTTTATACTTTCAGCCCTTTCCATCTTTTTGGTTTTTCACACTTAAAAGGCTGCTTTGTTATGTTTGTGTTGGAAATGGACATTTTCTAGGGTAATTTAAAAAAGTTGCGGCCGGTGACTTCTTTTTTGAGGGCGCTCGATGCGAAGTTAGTCACAACATGTATGTAGCCTGTCATGATGTGTGTGGTTTGTAATTTCAAAATATACCAATGCTTTTCCACAACCAGCCAAACACGTGAACCAGCTAAAGCAGACAAGGAGATCTGTGAATACATAAAGGCTACCGTAGTTGCAACACGCATTTGGAAAGGTGAGGCGCTAGAGAGCACTGTTCGTTTGAATGCAAAATACAATTTCACCACTAGATGGGGTAAATCCTTCTTATTGTCCCTTTAAAGATTAAAACTAAGTCCTGAGATTTAAAGACAAATACAAAATATAACCGTATTGTAAAGTGCTACCAAAAACTAAAGAGAGATCAGGCGTTACAGAGCTCCAAATGGTAGACTATACTTTTAGAAATGCTGGGTTCTTTCAACCCATATTTGAGTAAAATATGGACAAATCCGAGGGGCGCAAATTCAAAATAAGTGTTCAGAGTGTCAATTGTGTATCTTGCGTTTTGAAAATATGTGTTTGTTACGTCATGTGAACCATGTCCATCACGTGTGTTATGTCAAAATAAGTGCCTGCTGCAGACGCGTCTAAAGGGTTTTTGATAAAAGAGACGCTTGGGTTTGCCAGATTCTCGCATAATCTATAGAGTTAATCGTTAAGGGAGCGTCTCTTTTATCATAAACGGTTTTGACGCGTGTGCAACAGACACTTATTTCAACAAAACACGTGATGGACATGGTTCACATGACGTAACAAACACATATTTTCAAAACGCAAGCAACACACATGACACTCCGAACACTTATTTTGAATTTGCGCATTTCGGATTTGTCCATATTTTACTCAAATATGGGTTGAAACAACTCAGCATTTCTAAAAGTATAGTCTACCATTTGGAGCTCTGTAACGCCTGGTCTCTCTTTATTTTTTGGTAGCACTTTACAATACGGTTATATTTTGTATTTGTCTTTAAATCTCAGGACTGTGTTTTAATATTTGAAGGAACAATAAGTAGGATTTACCCCCATTTAGTGGTGAAATTGTATTTTGCATTCAAACGAACAGTGCTCTCTAGCGCCTCGCCTTTCCAAATGCGTGTTGCAACTACGGTAGCCGTTATGTATTCACAGATCTCCTTGTCCGCTTTACCTGGTTCACGTGTTTAGCTGGTTGTGGAAACGCGTTGGTAGGCTAGTGCTTTTTGTCCCTCTCTGCTATTATAGTTTATCAATACGTCAGAACGATATGGAAGTGCCCTTCAACTTACCCGTTCAATGTAAGTAAAGAGAAGAAATTCTAAGCTTGCAAAGAAAAGTCAGATCTCTGGCAGAGGTCATTTGACACCAACGAGGACATATTTATGAATAAAGACATTGATTTTCATTAATAAAACACTTAAAATCCTACTTATAGTCCCTTTAAGTCTAGACTCGAGCAAAATATGGTTAGAGGAATGAGGTGAGTAAGAACAAATGGTCCATTGTTATCTAACTAACTAACCTTTAGATATTTAGTATCCTGGGTGATGTGAAATTATTGCTTCACTCATGAGCTAGGACTTTCAGGAGATTGAAGATCTGCTTCACTGGATCAGGTTCATAATGGCCATTTTTGTGGAGTCAGTGATGCGACACAGACAGTTTTGTGCAGCGTGCAGTTGAGTTGACATTTTGAAAGACAAAAATATAGAGAAAATTAAAAAAATCTCAAATTATTAATGGCCCGTTCACAGATAGTCAGTACGGAGTTTACACTTCTCTAGGGCTTCTATCTAAATCCACACAGATGGCCTAATATTAACAGGACTGCTGAATGTGATGATGTCTACTGCCAGCTTAAGGTTTTCTCTTTTTTTTTGGTTTTAGTATTTTGATTAATTCTGAGATTCGGTTTAGACCGCCGTAATACTGTTTTCCCCGTCTCTAATCTGCTAACCCCATAACTCTTAATCAAAAGCATTTTTTTTCTTTTTTTGTCCTGCTTTATTCTAATCTCAGATGATGATGAGGTCACAGATTATGAGCCTGTGATATTCTAATCTACACATTGTGAGTCGACCTTTTCATCTGATCTTACCTGAAAAACCTTACTGGGATGCTATCTCACAACAGTGAGAGAAAAATGTGCGGTCCCTCAAAATTCCACTTTGGGACTTAAAGGGTATAAAGAGAAGCTACTAAGCACCCAGAAAATCAATCTGTTTTACAGAGGGATGCACCTGTGGTCTTTGTTGTTTTGTTTTGCTCAAGTGACATTGATATCCGACTCTGTTTTATGATTATGTGCTATGACTCAAAATTCAGGCACAAAGCACCAGTGGCTTTATTATTTTTTGCAGCAGACCAACAGCATGAAATTTAACCACAAAGCAGATTGTCCAAGATGCTTTTGCACATACCGCAAACATAAATGGTGACCATGGCTGTCCCTGGTGTCCGTGCACTTTCATTTTATTGATAATAACAGTATGGACATCCTATATAAGGGTCATTCTACAAAAAAGGTGGAAATTTGCAGACCCCTTAATCATTTAATTTGACCCAATAATCCCATAATGGAATATATTTAATAAATATAGACTGTCCTTAAAATGAAGAGAGAGTTGATTTATTTAATTTTCTTTTTTTCCGTTTTTTAAAACTTTTTTTAAATGTTAAAAATTGTCCTGTCCCTTTGATCATTCATGGAAGTTGAACTGTGTTCTTATTATTTAAAACCATGTTTTTTATAAAACAAATCTAATTTACATTTACCTTTAACCCTGAATGAATTTACTACAACACTGAAATGGTAAAAATACACTATTAATATGAATAATATCAAATAAATATTTGTGTTACCCTACCCAAAGCACTTTTATTTTGAAACGAAGCATCAGCTCTTTGAAGTTTTTCATGGGTCAAGAGGTCAGTGAAAGAAGTGCAGTGGAGGAAGGCAAAAGGTTTTTGAGATGTCTTACCTTATTACGCCCTGTCCCAAATGGCACACTCCGGACTTGTGGTCCTCCCCTGATGACATCACGTAGTCCAGACTTTAGGGACCCTTGATGCGAGTCCACGTGGGTGCACCGGAGTCGTATTTTGGGACAGACTTGAGCATCACACCGGAAATAGCTAGAGAAGTTGCCCGTCAGTGTGAACTCCTCCCTTCCGTCGTCTGATTGGTCTGATTGCTCTTTCGCAAGGACTTCTGGGTTGGCAAAGTCCGCGAAGCCTGCTGCAGTGCGGGCTTCGCTGAAGACCGCATCAAGGGGGCAAAGGAGGCGCTGATGAGCACACTTCAAAGCGTAAAAATGACAGATGGGACACCCTACGGACTCGTAGACTAAGCGAGAACGCGCAATTTAAGGCCACGAGACCGAAAGTCCACATGAAGTGCGCCATTGGGGACAGGGCCTTAGTCTTAAATATCATGATATATCTAAGAATTTTGAGATAAGATTTTTTGGATGTCATTAGTGTTACTCTTTTTTTTATAGCTGGGAGTGTTAAGATCTTTACATAAAAATACATTATACTGAATAAGTATGTAATTGTTACATCTCTAAGATAATAGCACATGGCTAATGGCAGCCATTTTTTTTAAATATTAATTTTTTTTGTAAATTGTCATTGGTGTTACCATCATTGGTGTTACCTTCATTAGTGTTACTTCTCTAATGAGTACTTCCTAAGCACGTGACCAACATAAAAGCATAAAAACAAAACAAGATGGAAAATTTTATGAACGTTTATAAGTTTTATCATATTCATTATCTATCATTATATTATAATTTTGTCATTGGTGTTACATTGTGTCATTGGTGTTAAACCAAGTTTTGGTGTTATAAATGTATTTTATTGTACTTTCTAGTAATATTTTGTTGTTGATATGGGATGTAAGACATTGTTGATATTTCAGTCTTTGCATCAAAGCTTTTTGGTTGAATGTTTTTGTTTTTGTTGGTTTTAAAGAAAAAAGTCAAACTGAGAATCAAATAATTTTATACAATGCTGGATAAAGATGAAGAATTTAATTAAACAAATATTAATAATCAATTATTTTTCTTGCTGTTATCATTCCTCTACTCAACCTTTAACTAAATACACAAGCTGTAATGAGAAAATATTTAGTATCAACATGAATGTTGTTTAAATTACAGGTTTCACATAATCACATAGTCTTTACCCTTGTCCCAGACTAAAATGCATGTTTGGGTTGCCTAAATTTCAAAAACACCTTGTACTGATGTATCTTAACACATATCAGTGGCATTGTTTTGTCTCAAGATGCACTCCAGTATTGCTTTTTCATGTTTGTAAAAACTGCTTAAATGTCCTAATATAACTAAGGCCTAGTGCTAAACCCTGTCAGGAAAAATGCCCCTTTATGCAAGACATACAGTTTTGTAATGCCATAAGGTAGAGGTGCACCGATATATCGGACGTGACTTGCAATGCTTCATTAATGAATTAATGTGAAATGCCGCTACATCCAAAAGCCAGAGGGCGCTCTCGTGCAGAAACT
Source organism: Paramisgurnus dabryanus (assembly GCF_030506205.2). NCBI lineage: Eukaryota > Metazoa > Chordata > Actinopteri > Cypriniformes > Cobitidae > Paramisgurnus > Paramisgurnus dabryanus. Next base: position 13,951,938 of record NC_133346.1, read on the forward strand.
CAATATGCGCTGTAGTAGACGAAGAACCACTCGTAGCTCCAGGAAATCCCTTACGAAAATTAACCATGGTTTTACTACAGTTAAAACCAAAAAACCATGGTTACTGTAGTAAAACCATAGTAACTACAAAATAACCATGGTTTTGGCAATCATGGTTTTCAAAAACCATAGTTAAACCATAGTTAGTGTAGTAAAACCATGGTTTTGCTGATAGTAATCAATACACCAAAAAACCATGGTTACTACACTTTTACCACAATATAACCATGGTTAATTTTCGTAAGGGATTGCTTGAGGATATATTTATATTGCTGTTTTGCAAACCTTTTCAGGTATTGTCGTGATAATAAAGAATATCTATAATGATTATGTTTGACGAATGTTGTTTTTTCAAATGAATGTTTTAAACGACTCAAACTAACAGGGATTTCAGATTGATAAGGACTTGATCAAAAGCCGAAGTACATGAAAAGCTGTGAATAAGATCGGCTGTGCGACTAAGAATAATAATATCAGCGACTATATTATTAGTGTACATCGCATTTATCTGTGCACCCCTACCATAAGGGTAAGTAAATTACTTTGGGTGAGCTGTCCCGTTTAAGAAAGTAACTGAGTATTCACTTGTCCAATAACAAAGCTCACAAAGTCATTCGATTTTATACTTTGTACCAGATTGATTAAACCATGTTGCAAACCGTGATGTTTTATCAGGTAACTGTAAACTGAGCTATCTGTTTTCTGATAGGACCAGTGACATCTGGCTTGTCACGTGAAGATGAATGATATCCGATAGCTGTTTGATGATGAAACTGATGAGCGTGTCAGATTAACCCAAGGGATCAAAACACAATAATGAACACACTTTTGTTTTATAGCTGACAATCAGACAGCATAGATGCATCAAAATGATGAAAAATGCCTCATGGCCTACTACCAATTATTCCAGCACACATTCCTAAATCTGTGAGAAAACAACTTGTAATGTGACGTTATTCTGCAAATTGCTCTTCCAGCTGTCCTTGTTCTGTAGACTGGAAAGTGTTTACCCATTTGGATAATACAAGTGCTGCGGTTATGAGAGTTTATCACATCGACCACGAGGGACATTGAACTTTTATGGGTGAGTGCTACCATCTGTTGGTTAAACTACATCACTGCAGAAACACAATCTTTGTACAATAATAGCACTGTGTGCTACACGCTGTCAGAAAGAATGGACCAAAATTGGTCCCTAGCTGTCACTGGGCCATTACTCTTTAAAATGGTCCTAATATGTACCATAGATATGTATCCGTTTGAGGTACTACTACAGTAATATTACAGCTAGGGACCACTTTTTTCTGACCGTGTATAATGTCAGCTACATGTATGCTAATGTAATGTACAATACTGTACTAATACACTACATGAACAAAAATAGACACCCCCTTTCGTACTGCACAACTAACAGGTGCATCAATACAAGCAAACAGACATTTTGGGGTGGTTTCCAAGACAGAGTTTAGATCAATCCAGGTTATATTAGGACATTTAAGTAGTTTTTACAAACATACCTTACAAAAACACTACTGGTGTGCATCTTGTGAAAAGCAATGGCATTGATACATGTTAAGATATGTCAGTAAAATGTGTTATGCCAGCTCAAACATGCATTTTATTCTGAAGCCCTGTCCAGAAAACCACCCCTATAACTCTTCAGAAAAATAAGGTGTAGAAAAAGCTCATAGGCTGAATGTACATAAAAATAAACAGGGTTCCCACACCTTAGTTAACCTCAAATTCAAGGACCTTTTAAGGACTTCCCAGGTCCAATACCCTCAAATTCAAGGACTAAAGAGCAACGTTACATCGTGTTACACTTTAGGACACATTGTAACAGTTCCCTTTCAAGGGAACCCGCACTGCGTCACTGCGGTGACACTTTGGGGACGCCTCCAGGGGTAAGTGCGTCTGAATGTGTATATCAAATTAAACCAATGGTGAGGATTAACGACAAAGACAGGGTGACGCGGGAGCAAGGAAGTATATCGCTATCTGAAATATTGCCAAAGACGGCGTTACAGGGACCCAGGAAGTATGGCAAGGAAGACACAGCGTCTCGTTCCCTTCTTAGGGAACAACAGTTACATACGTAACCCGTGATGTTTTCATGTGTCAAATACAACTATGCAAAAAAGCATTTTGGTATGAATCAACATTGGCATACAGAAGATATAAGCATTTAATGAGAAAAGTTTAGCACGTGTGCTTAAAAAATCTAGAATTTTATGATATTTTCCTACACTATACAGGGAATTATATGGATTTTTTCCCAGAAAATTCTTGCATCAAATAGATTCAAGCACTTTCAATCTATGTATGAATATTTTCAAAAACTTCCAAGGGCCTTGAATCCCCCCCAAATTCACAAACTTTCAAGGATTTCAAGGACCCGTGGTAACCCTGAATATTAGACATAAACATTGAGACATCCAGTAGGAAAAACTCACACATTTTATTTATTAACTTCATTTATTAAGCTGTTTCTTAAGAGGTATCTGCCTGGTTTCATAAACAAGGCTTAGCTAAAGCCAAGACTAGGGTTTAGTTAAATTATGATCTTTTATAAACCTGCCTTATAAAAAGATGTTACTAGTGTGTATCTTAAGACAAATCAATGCTAGTTGCAATTTTTAAGCTGTGTCAGTGCAAGTTATTTTCAGTTGAGACAGCTCAAACTTGTGTTTTAGTCTAGGACTAGTTTTAAGCCTTGTCTGTGAAACCGAGGGATTATATAAATTGGGCCCAAGCAATGAAGAGTGGAATTATCCAGTTTATAAATCTGTAATACGTACATCATCTTCTTTGTGTTTGTTCAAAGACAACATTTATAATGAAAACTTTTTGCTGGCAAATGGCCATCAGAACCAATGACAACAAACACCAACAATTGAAAGAAACTACAGCGTGTGCAGTTCTGAACGCCTCAGCATTTACTTTAAGACTCTAAATATTTTCCTAATATATGATTTGGTTTACGTCACAGCTTCAACAAAAACAGATATTTGGTTCCTATTACAGCACCTATTACCTGGAATGCAGTGTCACCCTGAGAACATAAAGAAAATATTGGGAGAAATATTGAGGTGTGTTGTGTACTAGTCTCGAAATCTTTATCCTGTGAATTGAGGCAGATTAAATGTGACCCTGTCTGTGCAATCTAGGCTAAAGTCTCATAATCGAATAAATAAATTCGATTAGGAGCATCAAAGTTTGATTTCAGTCATTGACATGACCTTAGTCAATATTAAAGATATCAAGGTTATATTTTCACCGAATGATTTTATGTTGAAAACAGTAAATTACTTTAGCTGGGGTTTTCACAGGCAGGGTCACTGTGGGTATTCTGTTGACGTGCGTGTTAAAGGTGCAGTGTGTAAATTTTAGCTGCATCTAGTGGTGAATTGCAACCAATGGCTCAGTTCACTGTTTACCCCTCGTTTATTAAGCACATAAAGAAGCTACGGTAGCCGCCACCGGACAACCATGTCATCGGAGACAACTTAGTAAAAAAGTTTGTCCATTAAGGGCTTCTGTACAAACATGGTGGCACAAAATGGCGACTTCCATGTAAGGGGACCCTCGGTATATGTAGATAAAAACGTCTCATTCTTTAGTAATAAACACACAATGGTTCATTATGAAAGGTCTTTATACACCCCTGATAATATAGTTTTGTATATTATTTTGCATTTCTGTCAAGAGATCCTTCTAAAACACTGCACCTTTAAGACTAAAAACATGATTGATTTATGTGGAGGAATACCTAACACTGATAAGCAATCAGTGCACACAAAAGTAAAAAAAAGATCAGATGTACAACCTGCGATCACACAAGAATAATAGTGATCACTTTTGTTAAATGTATCTGCGTCGAGTTTGCGTGACTTACAAAAGAGTCTGTTTATCTAAAAATAAAATCTTCATTGAGTTTTTGTGGTCCTTCAACCTGAATATGTTCTATTTGGTTATTCGTCCGTTTCCTGGTTGTTGATGAGATCCGTGCTAAGTTTTATGATTGAACCGCACACCGTTTTCTCAGAAGGCGAGCTGTTAGCCTGACAGGTTTGTGACTGAGATTCGGTGGGCCTTGTAGGCAAGAGGTTTATAAAGCTTGATTGAGGAACACCAGCTGTGGTTTCTATTAAGGAATCGACAGGTGCGTTGGCTTCAGAGCAGCAGGTGCGTGCAGAGAAATGCGGGGAGTAGCCTGAAGTCAGGGGCTGGAGGTCGGGGCTCTGAGAGAGGTCTGAGGAGGGGCAGAGGAAAGCTGACAGTGGGCAGTCTGGAGAGGAATATTTGGCCAGCACCTGAAGTTGCTCTGGTTTGAGGGCTGCTTCGGCACAAACCCTATCGTATAGACCGGAATAACACTGCCAGGTCTTTAGCTTCATCTGATTCAGCTGAATCCTTTCGGCCGTCAGCTTCTCGTGTTCGTTCCTCTGCAGAGCAAACATACAAAAATGTCAAACAGACATAAATAGTACACAATGGGCATTAAAGGGATAGTTCGGCCAAAAATGATATTAAACCCATGATTTACTCACCCCCAAGCTGTTCGAGTTGCATATGTTCATCGTTTTTCAGACAAACACATTTTCAGATATTTTAGAAAATGTTTTAGATCAGTTGATTAAATGTGAAGTTACGGGGTCCACGTCCTTCATGTCCAAAAAAAGTGCGTCCATCCTTTACAAAATAAATCCAAACTGCTCCAGGATGATAAACAAAGGTCTTCTGAGAGTAATCCGCGCGGTGTTGTTGTAGAAATATCCATATTTAAAACTTTATTAATGAAAATAACTACCTTCAGGTAACGCCGCCATCTTAGTCGCGTCCGCATTCAAGATCAGAGCTTTACGCAGCTTACGGAGGCTACTCTGCTGCTGCTCTGTGCCCCCGCCCTCCGAATTTGTCATACGTCACTAAGAAAATTGCGTACACTACGCTAATACTCTCTCCTGAATACAGAGGAGTCTAAGATGGCGGCGCTACCGGAAGGTATTTATTTACGTTAATAAAGTTTTAAATATGGATATTTCTACAACAACACCGTGCGGATTACCCTCAGAAGACCTTTCTTTATCATCCTGGAGCCGTTTGTATTTATTTTTTGAAGGATGGACACACTTTTTTTGGACTTGAAGGACGTGGACCCCGTAACTTCACATATGATTCACTGAAAGATCTAAAACATTTTCTAAAATATCTGAAAATGTGTTTGTCTGAAAAACGATGGATATATGCAACTCGGACAGATTGGGGGTGAGTAAATCATGGGTTTAATATAATTTTTGGCTGAACTATCCCTTTAACAGCAGAGGAAAGAGATTTGTTGTTTCAACTTAAAGTTGAAATTAAATTGAAATGAAAAACTGTCATTTGTTTTGGAATATTGTGGTATTGTGATAGGAGCTTCATTATTTTTAAAACATTCATGTGACCTCATAATCTTTCAACATTTTTTAATAAATGTTAAAAGATCTAATAATAGGCTTTGTTTTCTCTAACCAAAATAGAATTGTGTAAGATTTTGTGTTAACGTTGAGCTTTCACAACAACTAAGACATCAAAGAAAGATTCAGACACCTACCAGTTTTTGAATTTCACACTCTAGGTTGAAAATGCAGTCGAGTTTCCTCTTGCGACATCGACGGGCCGCAATACGGTTCTTGCTCCGCCTGCGGATGTCGTGCACGAAATCGAGCTGCTCCCGTGTCAAGCACTGCTGCTTTATCATCTGCTGGAAATCATTCCTGTTCAGCGACACAATCTGCTCCACAGAGAACGGCAGAGCCATCTGGAGGAGAAAAACAAAAATGCTTGACAACTCATCTACATCAATTCCACGAAGACCACACAAGTGAGTCATGTTTACAGTTGTACAGATATATAGTGTGAAGTTGAACACAAAAAAATGAGTATGCAAGAAACCTGTGGACTTTTGACCCTTAGGGAGTTTTGGGCGTACTGCCCAAGACAAGTCCAACAAATATTAACCAATCTAACCCCAGTAACCCATTTCAACACAGATGCTAAATGGTTGCTTATTGGTCCAAGTCAAAAGACACAACTCCCAAAGCCCCAGATAAAAATCTCATCTATTTTAATTGGTGGCTATTTGGCAGATGCTTTTATCCAAAGTGACTTTGCGTGAATGTATGCATATGCGTAAAGTAAAGTATGCTAGGGCCTTTAGGGTTTGATGAAAATGAGCAATCACAATACTAATGTTTGTATTAGTGTAAATATAACAAATAATCAGCTCTTACTTCAGATAGTTTTTCATTGCTGTAAGACTCACTATCCCCCTCTGTGTCAAAACTATCAGAGTCCTCCCCTGATTGGTTAGAGAGCATGTAAGGACTACCCTGAGACGTGGCTCCAACATCAACATGGTGTAGTTGAGCACCCACTGCGCCAAAGCTCAGCAGAAACGGACACTCCATTGTCATGGGATCCAGGTGACAGTTCATTTGACACCTGGAAGTTTTCTCCTCCGTGTCTAGGCTGGACGGAGACGCCTCGGTGGGACAAACATCCGGCCAGACCGTGAGCTGTTTGGCTACTTCTATCTCTTCTCTGCTCCTAATGGTGTCGCTTTGGTACGATGGGCAAGATTCAGTGTTACTGTTGTAGTTAATCGCGGCATCATTCGTTCCTGAGACAGAGGACATTCCTTCATTACCCAAGTCACAAATAGATTGTGATGATTGGCTACAGTCTCCATTGCTTGAGAAAGGAGGGCAGCTTAGGGGACAACTGTCTTCTGGTCTCGCAAGAGACGTGGGGACGGATTCCAAGCCACAGACATCGGGACACGATCGCTCCCTCCCGCAAGCTCTTTGAAACTTTCTGTATTTGGGACATAAGAGGGAGTAGGTTGTATGTTTCTCAGTTTGGCCATTGTCACTTCCTAGTACATCCTCAATAGGCGTAGAAGAAGGACATGATGCCTCCTTTTCCTGAAGTAGAGACTGTGAGGGCTGAGGTATGGTTTTATCTTCATCGATGACGTCATCCCCGCCAACCAAAGCCTCCCGCCCTTTGCAGCATTTGGTCTTGCAGCATCGCTTCCTCTGGATGTTGGACGCACTTCTGCTGCTGTCGAAAAACTTGGGGAGAAGGAAGTCAAAGCAGGCTTTGTCCAAGTTCTTGAAACCAAGGACAGAAGCGCAGTTACGAAGTTCAAGCACGTTCTCTTTGGTAAAGGTAAGTTTAGAGGTGTAGGCAAACTCCAGTAAGGGTTCGAATCCCTCTGCAGTCACCTGCAATATAAGGCACAAAATTACACGTTTGGCCAGAGAGACTCATCCATGATCATCTCAAACCTGTGATTTGGCTGTTACCTCATCAGGAAGGTTGATGACAAGTCCTTCGGGCGTGGTAATACCACATACCCGAGCACTGAGGAAATCACTGCACGTGGCCAGAACCGCACGGTGGGCTCGGAAACTGTGGTTCTCCGCCACAACCGTGACATCACACAGAAGATCTTTCTTCCTTTGCTCATTTAGACATTGCAGAACGTGAGAACTGTGCACGGATGACTGGAAGGTAAACTGCGAGGATTTCGACCTCTCCACAGACATGTTGAGTTAATCTGCACCACAAAAACAGTTAGCATTTCAAAAGAACTGTCAAAAGTATTTCAATACATGCAGATAAATAGAGCGATGAATGTGACAACTTTGGTTATTCAAAAGCATTTGCAGGAATACGCAAATTATAATTTCGAGAATGATTTTATACCGACAGCGTCCCAATTTGCCCTCACATACCCTATTAGTGTGTACTCTTTTTGTTATCCTAAAGTAAGTGGCTAGCAAAAGAGTATACATACTGTAGTTTTTTTTTTTTTATGTTAAACTATGGTGTGCCGCAGTATTAACTACTATATAGTGAATACTATAGTATATTTCATCATTTACTATGGCAAAGATCAAAAACAGTAAATATATAGGAATTTTAAGTACAATTTACAATTAAATAATTAATTATATTTTTTATATAATTAATTAAAATGGTTTGGTTTTATTAGACGCGGCATGAACTCGCAAACTCGCTCTTCAGGAACTATCTAGGATCTCTGACCTAAAACACAAAAAGCGCCTGCGGGAGAAAATGTTTGAAATGGTGCACAAGTAATGAAAAGTCCTAAGAGTACGTGTCTTTTCACACGGAAGTTGTTTATCTTAACCGTGTACAGGCAGTTTGTCCCAGTCATGCACGGAGCGCGTGTGCGCCTTCTGCTGACTCACTGGCTGCGCTCGACTACATAAGACGCTGCGCTGACAGAACGGCCTATGACATCAATGTACCGCGAGAAGCGAAGCTTACTAATCGCTCTCGCGGTACTTGATGTCACACGCCAATCGTTCTGTGCAGCGCTGCATGAAGTTGAACGCAAGTCAGTGGCATTTGCTGATAAAGGATGAGTAGGCATTTTTCTTCAAATTATGTCCTTTTCCGTCGATCAAATCTGATTTACACCAAGCGTACGGGTCAAATAAGCTGTATATTAAACGGAAAGTAACGAACCCGCATCCCTAAAACATGTAACTTGTGTAAACAAAAGACGCGGTTTGATGCAACACTCCGGCTGTATCAAAACTGATGATTAAATCAAACTTTTGAACGCGAGTGACTTTCCAAACATGGTGTATAGGCTACTCACACAAGCTCCGTCGGAGGACAAATGTAAATAATGAAAATATCAGTTTTAATACGATTAGGATTACGATCATTGAAGTAATATAAAATCTGTTTTCATGAAGAAATTGACATTTAAATTAAAGATAGATTTGAAAACTTTACCTATAAAGTTCAGTTTGCCCGTGTCTTTCCGCCTCCATCAACATACATAACATATAAACCCACAACCTGTTAATACTCACCTGTCATTTGGAGAGTGATAGTAAAAGTTGGTATTGTTACAACATACTGACTAGGATTTCTTAAAGCGCTTACTTGTAACTATGAAATAGGAGGCGCGTGTGTTTTACTCTGACATCATGTGACTTACGCCAAATTTGTTTTTGTCCCGCCTTCTCAAACACTACCTCACGTTTATTGGTCTCCGGTCCTGTCTGTCACAAACGTCATCACTTCCTTAGTTTTCAACCACACAATACAATAGTTTGACACATTTTATAATTTATAGCCTACTATAAGTCAACATTTTGGGCGCACCTACTCATTCTTTATTTTTATATTCCAGAATAAGATTACACAAACGTATAAGCATGGGTTATGTATGTTTCAAATATTATAGTTAATAAATACTGTATAACTATAAATAACTATAACCAGCCTTAACCTATAACTTTCAACATAGATAATTCATAATTTATACTCCCAGTATAAATATAAATGAGGTTAAAAACTAAAATAATACTAAACTTATATATCAATTAAGTTAATCTAAATTGACTATTAAACTTCGAAACAAGTATAAGCTAACTTTACTCCTGTCCTGCTGTTAAACTGGTTTGAGGACACACATAAGGAACTAAATTACTGCTCGTATTTTAGCAACATGGAATGGTTGTTCGTCAGCCATTGATATTTTTAAAGAGTTTCACAATCCTAAAATGAGCAGATCACATTTCGAAACCCAAGTTCCCTATTACTGAGTAAGTAAACAATAGTGTGCAGTCATACGTCTGTTGTCACCTTGCTTGAACTTGAATAGTTCATCAGAAATGTAGTTCCTTAATCCCTTATTTACGTAAGCGAGAGACAACAGTAAAACATTTTACTAAGAGAAACATTTACTTTTTCACAGCACAGCATTTCGAATGATGTAACACAGACACAATTTCAACTGTACAATAGGCAGTGAAGCACATTTGTCAACAAACACGCCCTTTAAACACAAACAGAAAAGTAGTACAGTATATATTTAGAAAACTGTGCCAGACAAATACAAGTAAGGTGACCCTTAATAAGTTTGGACCATCAGTCCTGTAAATGACCAATTTATTAGCTTAAAGGTGCAATGTGGGACTTTTAGAATGATCTCACAGAGATGCAATAAACATAACTATATTATCAGTGGTGTATAAAGACCTTACATAATGAACTGTATTGTTTTTATTACCTTAGAATGAGACGTTTTTATCTACATAGTACAGTACACCGCGGGTCCCCTTACATGAAGTCGACGTCATGTTTCTACAGTAGCCCCCTGTAGACCTAAACTGATCTACCGAGTGCGTTTCGTGCCTACGTTGTCTCAGACGATTACATGTTTGTCCTTTGTCACCGTAAGATGCCGCTAAAAACCCCACATTACTCATTTAACATACATTACATACATTAAGTGCCTCAGTCTAATGAGACTGATTCAGGATCAGTTTTCCACATCATTATATAATCACAGAAAAAAGATGTTTGTAAGTACAGTGGTAGTAGGAGCCAGTGAGGTCACGAGGAGCCCTGCCTCTTTTGACTGATCACTCTGAGAGTCTCAAGCTGTCTGGCACGCTCGCTGTGAACCGAAATCAGATTCCGATTCTCTTCCGTAAGTATCCTGTATTCCTCCTCTAGCCGTGCATACTCCATCGACGCCTTTTCATCTTCTAACAGTTCTGCGATAAGTTCTTTCCTGTGGTAAAAACAACGTAGATCAACCTTACAATTCATTAGTTTTACATTACATCATCTTGTAAACGGCACATGATTCTATTTAACCGTACCGAGGAAGTTAGCCCAAAATAACATATGACGTCTTTATTGACTTAAAAAATGTAGGGAACAGAACCACCACCGTCATACAGTTTGATACTTGGGTTGATATTCAATCTATAATTATAGCCAAATCCGCAGACACGGAGGTCACTGGCCCGAGCCGTGGGCTGTGATCCAAAATGGCATCGACTCAATGACTGATATCCTCTACACATTTAGACTTTGTTAACTATCCAAGCAAGGTTGTTGTAGGGCGGGGCAGCGTCGTTTACGAGTCTGTTTGGTTTTTATTTTGAGGTTTAACATTTGAAATGCAAACTAAACTGTTAATAACTGAACAAGGATAAAAATAAAGTGTATTTGGCCTTGTTTACCTGCACATTTCACCTCTGTGTGACTAGGGAACGTCAACAAACCGTTCGGCATGAGTCAATAATAAATCTCTAGTAAATGTGCCTGTACTTGGTCACAGAAAACTCATGTGGTTTAAAGCGTGTTCCTAAAGAACCACCTGCTTTATCTTAACCTAACGGACCTGAGAAATTGCCTGTGTTTTCCTATCTGTGAGAAAAAATGAAGGGGAGAACAAGCACTGGAAATGTACATATGGCATTTAGATATTAAGAAAGCCCTTGTGTTTCCCTACATAAATAAACTTTGCATTGAGCCTTTACAAAATTTCCTTAGTAATAAAACCTACAATCTGCAGAAATGGGTGGCATGAATATTTCCCTATGTAAATTTTGGATTTTCGTTATTTTGTGACTGAACAAGAAACAATGCTTTCCTAAAATCTGTGCAATTCCCTAAGTTCACGTGAAGGAGAACTTTAAAATGTCAAATACACAGACATGGACTTTCATTTTCAAAGTGTGGTTTTGCAATTCTGTGCCTTGCATACCACAATACAGCATGTAAGGCCTTGTCATCATTACATAGGCCTTTTTAAACCAGCAGAGCAGCATGACTTTGAAAGGAAACCCCATATTAACAAAGAATACTTTAAACAATTGTATTCAAACTTTACACGGATATACCAGAAAATATTTAGTTATAACACGTTTTTAGTTATATTTACAGTACCGTGCAAAAGTCTTAGGAAACATGCTACCATTAGATTTGTTGTTTTTGCAATTGTATAGTGATCATATATAATTGTTTCTGAGTCTCTTTATTGGAATAAATCCAGAAAATACCGGAAATGTGTATGTAGGATTAAAAACGGTATAAAAGTATAAGCTGAAGTGTCAATTATTTAGGCTAAACTCCTTTTCCATTTAAGCAATATCAGGCAGCTGCCGGATCTCTTAAATTAAATGAAATCCTAATTTCTAATTCTAATGGAATGACTTCAGGAGTTCAGTCTCCTCAAAAAAGCTCAAGATGTGTTTCGTGCCAAGAGAGGTCACACTAAATACTGACTGATGCCTGAAAAAGAATTTTAGTTCTGAACATAGTTTTGTTTTTAATTTTGTGTACATATTTCTTGTATTTTCTGTTTGTATCTTAAAAAAAAAGAGGAGAAAATAATTAAAACTGCTTAAACAACAAAGCTGGGGATGGTGGGATAAGATTTTTGCACAGTACTGTAGTTGTAATAGTTATAACAAGTTTCACATCTCTTAATTAGAAATATTTATTTTACATAGGTTGAGTTTGTTTAAAGTGGTAATTTTAAAGGCTTACTTTTTGTCCTCCAGTCTGGCAATCTCATGTTTGACCTGGTTAAATTCATTGGCCATCTTGCAGTGGTCTTTATATACATCTACAGACTCCTTGAGTGACTGACATGGCAGGACTGGCTGTTAAGAATAAGAAAAACAGATGATCACATTATAATTCACATATCAGCGGGTTTGATTTAACCATATTACCTAACCCAATAATATCACACCAGTTATTGTCCTTTTATACCACAGGGGCTGCTGAATGCTTTCTGATTGGTTGAGAAAATGTTTCAGGGGTGTTGATTAATTTTCTGTAAAACTTTGGTCCTTTGAAATACTTGAAAATAATAATTACTCGCGGTGTAACGGTGTAACTCCGCTTCGTGTCGTGCCGCATTACCACCTTGGGTGTGCATTATTTTCGAATAATTCAATTATTCCTTACCTAAATAACTGAGTATGCAAAAATTTTGATTTTATTTTGTGTATACATGGTTATTATTATAACATAGTGTCATTTTAAACTTTTCCTCTTTGAGGTTACATACATAATATATAAGTCCACAAGTTACAGTTAAATTTGTATTGCTCACTGGTAGAGCATTGTGCTAGCAGCGCTTATCATGGGTCATGGGTTCGAACCCAGAAAACATACAGACTGATAAAAATGTATACCTTGTTATGCGCTCTTTCACATTCAATTGGAAATAAGTGTCTGACAAATGCATGTATTTGAATTATATGTTAAATGATGCAATAATTATATTATACATTGTAACATGTCTGACAAGTGGAAACATTAGTGAGGCGCTTGACGTTTTTAATTCCTTTTGTGTCTGAAACTTCTTCTTTCGCAATGACTCACATCAGTTCAATAGAATATCATTACCACAACAAACCACTTCTGTTTTTCCCAATTTTCCCCCTCAACTCCCCCATGTCATGTGTATGTCTAGTCGATTTTCAGGTAGAACAATGTACAGGTAACAATAAGTCATTTATGCATTTTGGCAGGGACATCTGTCCAAAGCAACTAACAGTTCATTCAATCAATACATTTTACCAGTATCTATGTACCATGGGATCAAACCCATGACCTTTGTGCTAATTACGCAATGCTCTACCAAATGGTCTACTACATGACCCACTCAATTGTTTAAACCATAATCTAAAACAGAATATATATGTCTTTTTAATCAAAGATATAAGAGATTTAATTAATTTGATCCTTTCATGATAAATTACCAAATGTATCTCTTATCTGACGCAAAGGAACAAAAGAGTTTCCTTATATTTTTCCCCTAAAAATACCCTGTCTCGGTCTCTGCTATCAATGACATAGACTTCCCTCGAAACCACACTAATGTTCAATGCAATACTGAACTCTTATCTGTTGTCATAACCCTGACTACTGCCACCTTGTGTTTTTACTTCAGATTTACTGAGGTGTATATTGTGTGTGATGTTTTTGTTGTTTTGTGAGATACATTTAGTGTTAAGGTGTGTGACAATTTGATGGTAAAAAATAGTAAAATATGTAAAAAATATGTATAAATGTCTTTAAAGTTTCAATTATAATCAGTATAAAGCAGCAAAATTGTATTTCCCTGATGAAATAGTGCTTATAATTTTGACAAATTCTCTGACACTGTTTTCATGAATAACAACTGGCGTCTACATATGTGCCTTTGCAGTTGTATAGGGCAGTGGCGGCTCGTGACTGCTCATCCGAGGGGTGCTAATTCAAAATATGTGTTTTGTGTGTCAAGAGATCCTGTGTGCATCACGTTTTTTGTCAAAATAAGTGCATTTATGATTAAAGAGATGCTCACGTTCACAAAATACACGCAAGAAACTCCCAAAACAGTAAACACTGATTACGCATGAGATAAGGCGCGAGTATCTAGCAAACGCGAGCGTCTCCTTTATCATAAACCCTTTAGACGCATCTGCAGCAGGCACTTATTTTGGCATGACACGTGATGCACATATGATCTCTCAAAGCGCAAAAAACATATTTTGAAAAAGGAACCACACACGGGCTACATACATGTCTACATACATTCACCTCGAGTGCCCTAGAAAAAATATGTCACCGGCCGCAACTGGTATATGGAAAAGTTTGGGACAGATCAGAGCAGGACAACAGCTTTAATGCAAGAAGCTCCCATGTTGCCCTGCTCATTACAATTAAAGTGTTATGTATTATGTTAACAGTATGGTATGTGAATACCAAAAATTATTATTTCAATATCTTTGTAATGCAACATTCATAACAAAGTATGTAAATCCAGTCTTAATTTAATACATGTATTGGTGGTCCCTGCTCCTCCCCTCTATCCATTAAAGGGGACATATCATGAAAATCTGACTTTTTCCATATGTAAATGCTATAATTGGGTCCTCAGTGCTTGTATCAACCTAGAAAATGTGAAAAAGTACAATCCAGTAACTTAGTTTTGGTAAACCATTCTCTGCAAGCATGTGAAAAAAATATGTCATTGAAATTTGGCTCCCCTTGTGATGTCAGAAGTGGATAATACCACCCCTTAAGGGCGATTTATAGTCGTGCGTAGGTCCTACGGCGTAGCAGCGACGGCGTAGGTTCCGCGTCGGTTTTCATTTATACTTGTGCGTCGCCGTCCGCGTCGACGTGCAAACACACGCGAAACCGCTGGTTGGCAGTTATCACGGGTGTAACCACAGCAGCAGCAGAAGTCGTCACAGAAGAAGAAGCTAAGCAAGTTAACCCACAAACGAAGACGAAATAGCAACTTGTTGTGTATAATTTGAGAAGACCAGCAATGATGGAAGTAAATAAACAGCGACTTATGTTGCAGTTTGAGTTAAATCACTCCTCAACTTGGCTCATCTTTGTTTTCACCGTCTCAAATGGAAATACCTATGACGCAGTTTTTTTACCTGACGGGAGGGGTTCTGGTGGACCAATCACAGAGCTTGCGGTCCGCGTATAGCCGACGCGCTGTTAGAAATTTTGTGAGGTGCGCGTCAGGCTACGCAGAGCTACGCACAGGCTACGGATAGCCTACGCCGTAGCTACGCCGTAGGACCTACGCACGACTATAAATCGCCCTTTACTCTGCACTATCCAACCACAGCACTGCCATTTAGTGCAGAGATCATCTCATTTGCATTTAAAAGGACACACCCCAAAACGGCACATTTTTGCTCACACCTACAAAGTGTCAATTTTTACATGTTATAATAAATTATCTATGTGGTATTTTGAGATAAAACTTCACATACATACTCTGGGGACACCAAGGTTTATTTTACATGTTTAAAAAGTCTTGTGAAATGTCCCCTTTAAGGGGGTCAATGACCTAAAAAACATAGAAAAGACCTCTAGATGTTACCATTTAGCAAGTCAACTTCTGTCCAACAAACTAATGTTTAGCTTAAATCTATATTTAAAAACAGCTAGTGTATTCAAACCAAAAAGCATGCTACTGCTTTAATAGATTATTAATAAACGTCACCTGCAACCGTTGCTCAAGGTGAGGAAAAGCTGGAAGGGGATCTTCTGCATCTTTCAACTCTGAGAGGAACAGAAAACCCGATCAACATGTCTGGTATGTGGATACAAGATGCAACCAATGTTAGAGATCTTTACTCCAAGGCCTCAGTGGTGACATCTACATCCATCTAATCAACTCTACCATACGACATCTCATATTGCACCTGAATGACACCATCACATCTACAGTCTGAGGTCATGTTAGATACTGATCTAGGTCCAGCCTCTCTGGCAGAAACATAAATCGTTGAATTCACAAGAGAGACATAAAGAACTGCTCCCAGATCAGGACAAATAGCCAAATTGAAGCTGCACCTGTTCGGCCATGGACTTCATAATCCTAAACGACAGATTGAAAGTAACTATTGCCCAGATTCTTTCAAATGGATTGACTTTAACAAGTACTTTGACAGACAGCTTGTCTGCACTGATTCCCGCCACGCCAGCTATGTCCAACTGGGGCTCACTCACCCATGCTGGGAATCCTCTGATGCAATCAGCTAAAACAGGGCTGTTTACAGTCACGCATCAAGCAGAAGGCCAATTAAAAGATGTGTATATATATGTGCACGAAATTTGCACATGGCCTTATCTTAAACCTGATAGGCACATTACTCAAATTAAGTATATCGCGTAATTCCTGCTGAAGGC
Source organism: Paramisgurnus dabryanus (assembly GCF_030506205.2). Classification (NCBI taxonomy): domain Eukaryota; kingdom Metazoa; phylum Chordata; class Actinopteri; order Cypriniformes; family Cobitidae; genus Paramisgurnus; species Paramisgurnus dabryanus. The sequence continues at coordinate 13,968,528 of NC_133346.1, forward strand.
AGCTGGTGGGGGTGAACGTGACAGTTTTGTGTTATTTTGGCTGACTGGTAGCACACCAGTGGACCTTTATTACAGAAGATGGGACTGTACAGTTTGCTCGATGAAACAAACTAGTAGGGAATAATGGGAAGTCAGGCAAACCTAAAAACAAAGTGCATTTAAGTTTTTGGTTCCATGCATTCAGCTTTACAACAGCATATTAAAGTACAGGCAGGAACAAAGCATGAAGTACTAAATGCTTTTAAATTTAGGCCAGTGTTCTAAAAGCAAATGAGTGAATCATGCAGCAGTGAGGTATTAAAAAAGGAAACCTGATGCTGCAATGTCCCGGCAGCAGCTGCCATCAAAGCATTTGCATGAATAGCTGTAAAACACTTTGACAGTGCTGTTGACTTTGTGGCTAGGTAGATATCTTGTTTTGAAGATGCCAGAGTTAAACTAAAATAGAGGGGGGCACCTGAAAAGGATGGCAGAAGCTGAATTGATCCCACAAGAGAGGCTTACGTGGGTTTTGTTGGTTGCCATTTTGGTAGAAGTCACGCATCTATTTTAGTCACTCAGTGGCAGTCTCTTTGTCACAAATGTGTAAACTTGTCATTGCGGATAACGTTACCTGAGGTTTCGTCGAGCCTGAATGCGATTTGTACTTCAGGTTTGTCTGCAGAGACTCGTCTTGTTGAGGTGATCATTTATTCCTAAGGAGCAAACAGAGACTGAACAGCAGTTTATGTAAACCCTTATTTTTAGCTGATTAAAGTATGGGTTCGCCAGCATTTCAATGGTTATGAATAAGTTTCATCACATGCCCACACTTGCACCAGAGATTAAACAATCCCAGCCAATGAGATCATACGTCTACAAGAGCTGCAGTGTCTGCAATAATAATTATTTTTGTGCAATATTTGCAACATATCAGTATTTTTTAAATGCAGTTAGTTGTTTATTTTAAAAGCACTTAAATTGTAATGTGTGATTATTAATATGTATTAGTTAAATATAAACCGTTATACAAGACAAACTATAAATATATTTCTATATGGTCTGTGTTAAAAAAAAAACTGATCAGATCAGAAGCTGTACAATGTAAATTAAAACAAGTTTAAAAAAAATAATCTGTTTATTTTGCTTATGATTGTATAAAAGAAAAAAAAACTTTACCTGCCAATAGAAACGTTTATACAGAAAAGAGTCAAAACACGCGCTGAAAGGAACTCGAGGAGTCGCGGAGCTACAGGCGCCCCATTGACACTCGTGTAGATCTTCCGTACCGTGTTTATACTGTTAAACCCTCGTTATAATCCTCGTAGTATACACTGGGAAGCCAACAGCAGGTTTACGAAACACAGCCAAAGTAATCACAGCTCTTCAGCGCAGGAGGAGAACCACGAGCCGGACGCCCATTAAATGGCCCAGATGACTTTACATAAGAACAATGTCCATCTCTCCAATCAGGGTTGAGTGACCCAGACATTAGCTTGAACAATGCTTTCGGTTGATAGTAATTTTGTACTGTCTGCTTTATGTTTATGTCACTGTCTTTGTAAAGGCTGTGATTAAGAGTTTTGTTTTGACGTCATTTGTGTACATGAAATTATTCAATGCTTGAAATATGTGAGATACGAAAAAAATTATATTTCATTATGAAGTTAAAAAAATATGGTGTTAAATAACTATATTTTATATTTGTATATACGTTTATATAATGATATTTTATATATTAAAAATAAAAAATTAGGAATATATGGAACATTAAATAGATTACTTAGAATTAAACATTTACTTTAATGTGAATCTAATAATTTTGTATTGTTATTTAAAAATATGTTTTGGTTATTTATATAATCACGTTTTATTTATTAAGAGAATTACAAATATTTATTTATTATTCTTTATCCATTTTAAACCAATAAAAAGACTTACAATTGAACATGTACTTTATAATGCAAGTATAATAATTGTTTTATTGTTATTAAACAAATATACGCTTTATATATTTTTTTTAATTTGTACAATTTTATTTTATGTGTCATTGGTATCTCAAAATAACTATTAAGTTAACTATTAAATTATAATGACTATTATACAGTGACACACTTCTTATAAAATCGACGAATTAATGTACCTTCGTTTTATACATTTCAGTTTTTTCGACAATTCTTAAAAAACCCTTTAACATGAATGATTCCAAAACATGAAATGACTTTTCTTCGGTTTGACTAGAGGGGATACAGCTAAGGCGAAATCTCGCGAGATGTTTGGTTTAGAGTTAGATTTGTGGGTAGGATTAGGATGAAAAACAACGTTTCTGGCTAAATATAATACAACTACAGCATAAATCCCGTAACATGTTGGGTTTAGGGTTATGTTAGGAGGTAGGATTAGTATTCAAGGAGCGCTCATCCGGCGAGACTGCACGATATTTTGGCCGTAGCTGTATCCCTTTTCTTTTCTAGGGTGTGGATCAATCGACTCGTTCGGCGTTTGATTGTTTTTCCTGTCGTGATCCGCGTGTCTGTTCTCTGCAGTCACGCCTGTTCTTTCTTAGCTGCATGCTTCTCGAGCGCTGCAGACTCATCGCAGCCTCACTGTAACATCCAAATATCTGCTCAAAATGGCCCTTCACGTCCCTAAAGCACCGGGCTTTGCTCAGATGTTAAAGGATGGTGCGAAGGTAGGGCTTTTGAATTAATTATTTTATTCTGTTGTGTTCTTTTAAGGTCCACCCATCAGCTTCATATAGATATTTCTAGAACAGGCCTTCGGGTCCCTCCTGTTACCGGTAAAACGCATCATGCTTTGGCAGTCAAATGACGAGTAATAGTTTAAGAAAGATCCTAATTATTATGTCTGGAGAAACGAACCTATCCCTGCTTTTACACTGACATGTTCATTAGTATGTGATAAAAAAAATGAAGTTAGCATGTTAGCTGAACACATGTGCGGCACATACTATTACTGACAGACAGATACTGTTCACCTGACGTCCAACTTTGAGTTCCTTTCTAAACAATATTTCAGTTATTGTTAATTAGGATTTAGTTTGTGTTAACTCAAAGTAACTAAGCCAGTTAAATACGACCTAGGTATAGTTAATAAATGTATTATTAACATAATGTATAATACAAGCAGTTCCTCATTTGCAATCTCTGCAGTCTTCTGTTGCCAGTTATTCGTTTGGTCAGATTTATCGTAGTATTTAAAGTGATTTAAACTATTATTTCTTTCTTGCTTTTGAGATAAACAATTAAATGTATCTTATTCCAGCAAAACATAATCTGGGTTAATAATAGCACATACACACACAAGCTGTATTTTAATATCCGGGTTTGTCTGTGTCCACCATAACAACTTAATTTTTTTCCAATCAGCACTATTCTGGTCTTGAAGAGGCAGTTTACAGGAATATTCAGGCTTGTAAAGAACTAGCACTGACCACAAGGACCGCGTATGGACCCAACGGTAACTCTTTCTGCCTTTGTAAACTAGTCTTTTGAAGTGAAACAGTTCAAACTAAAGTCTCATCACTTGAATTGTTTCTTAAATACTTTACAGGTATGAACAAAATGGTCATCAACCACCTGGAGAAACTCTTTGTCACAAATGATGCTGCCACCATTCTCAGAGAACTGGAGGTAATTATTAAATAAAATAACCAGTGTGCGGTCTTTAGCATTTTTTTATGTCATGAATAAGCTTAGATAATTTACAAATAACATTTCCATTAAAAGTGTGTTTCTGTTTTTTTTTTTTTTTAGGTTCAGCATCCAGCAGCTAAGATGATTGTAATGGCATCTCACATGCAAGAGCAGGAAGTTGGTGATGGGACGAATTTTGTGCTGGTGTTTGCTGGCGCTCTTTTAGAGCTGGCAGAGCAGCTGCTGAGGATGGGCCTGTCTGTGTCGGAGGTTAGTAAATGTTATTTTGGGATAGAGGTTTATGTTAATTTTATGCATTACTTATTTATAATACTTTGAGAGAGACTGTAATATTTATTGCTTTCTGTTTGGTTCTTTCTGTTTCCTGTCTAAATAATTTATGATTTGATGATTGTTTATCCAGGTGATTGAGGGATATGAGATGGCAAGTAAGAAAGCTCTGGAGATTTTGCCTGATTGTGTTTGCACCTCGGCTAAAAACCTGCATGATCTGGAAGAGGCCACGGCAATGATCCGCACAGCTGTCATGAGCAAACAGTACGGCAATGAAGACTTCCTGGCTAACCTTATCGCGCAAGCTTGTGGTAAAACCTGAATTTAAATCCTTTGGCATTCTCGGAGAATGATAATGTGTTTAGTTTTATTAACTGTTAGGTCCTTTGTATTGCTGGCCTTTGTAACCAGTTTTTTATTATTATTTTTTAGTCTCCATCTTCCCTCAGTCCGGCCATTTCAATGTTGATAATGTCAGAGTCTGCAAAATTTTGGTAAGTGGGTAAAGCATTATTCAATTTTAAAGTGTATCTGGGGCAGATTCAGATATTTCCTGTTCTCTTTAGGGTTGTGGACTGAACTCTTCTACAGTGCTTCATGGGATGGTGTTTAAAAAGGAGGCTGAAGGAGATGTCACATCAGTCAAAGATGCAAAGATAGCAGTGTTCTCCTGCCTATTCGACAGCATGGTTACTGAAACCAAGGTAAAAGAAAGATTCATTTGTATTTGTGCAGACAAACTTTTACATATTGTATCTGTATTGTGTTTGGCATAATATAGCTTACAAACCTTTTTTTATTGATGAGTATGACTTATAGGTTAACCATTGCAGCAATAATTTGTTTCAGTTAAAAAAATAGAACTTTTTTACAATGCGCAAAGCAGCTTTTCATAAAATTGCAGCTTTTCGTTTAGCACATAGCTATTAGTTTTCCCTAATGAAATATTTCTGCCTGATGTCTCATAGGGTACAGTACTGATAAAGAATGCAGAAGAGCTGATGAATTTTAGTAAAGGAGAGGAGGACCTGATGGAGGCCCAGGTCAAATCTATCGCTGATTCTGGAGCCAATGTGATTGTTACTGGGGGTAAAGTTGCTGACATGGCCCTTCATTATGCCAACAAATACAAGCTCATGGTGGTCAGGTGAGCGACATCACTTCCTGTCTTGTACAGTCCTTTTATAGATGGTTTCATCGGACACACGCGCGTTGCAGTGGTTACGCCAAACCTTCTGATTTCTGAAGTCGTCAGTACAGAAGTGACTTAAAATTCATTGATTGGCCGCTAGAGGCTGTCAATTCCCATAGACCTCCATATTAAAATGCCCATCTTTACAGCTGAAAATAATGTTAACAGCCTAGTACAAAAAGTGATTTTGGTATATATAGCTTATTTTGCCCTTTATGACATCTGTTAGGGGTGTGATTTTTTTTTTTTTGTAAAAATAAAAAAATTATATTAAGCCTTAAAGTTCTGCATAATTAAGAGTGTGGCCACTTGAGTGATGGGTTAACTGCCACTGCTGTTACTGAAATCGAGCTAGGCGGGCGTGGTTTCAGCAACCAGCCACCTCAGCTGCACCCACGTCCTGCCTCTTTACCTATTTTCGGTTATCCATGAGTGATAAGCGGTTACGTGCGGCCAAGATGGCGACGGCAGGTTCCGCCAACTTTAAGCTTTAAAAAAGCTCTTAGGTGATGTCACGGACACTACGACCATATTTTTACAGTCTATGGGTTATGCGCGTGGCCTGAAGTTAACATCTGGTTTGTGCTTGTTTATTGGTCTGGCTAGTAACCAAACTGACCTCTGGAATGGATACCTTGTGGAAAATTTTTTTTTTCAGTTTTCATAAGATGAGGGGAACTATGGTAATTTACTAGTCAATTTATTTAGCTTTTTATTAAAAATTATCTACTCCAGCGTTGTTATTGATTTTTTTTTGTAAAAGTCTACCGGAAGTTAAGTTTGTTTAATAAAAGCCGTTTATGTTGTTGCCGCTGAAACCATCTTTAAAAGCAAATATTCAATTTGTACAATGAAAAACAAAACAATTATATCTAATATATAATATAAATGCTGTGTATTCTGTACAAAGGCTTAACTCAAAATGGGACCTTAGAAGATTATGCAAAACTGTAGGAGCCACTGCACTGCCCAGACTGGTGAGTTTTGTTCTTTTGTACCTTTTTCAGGCTGGATTATTTCAATCTTTATCCCTTTTTACAAATAGATTATGTACAATACACAGAAACTGTGTTCATATTCAGGAATGTCTCAGACATCCTGTAAAGATCTCGAAAAAGACATAACGTGATGCATGTTGTATTGGTGGATTTTGTCCCAGCGTCTGTGTCATTTCAGATAATTGTTTCTAAACACATTATAAATGTTAGAAATGTCTATCCATATTTCTGTGTTCAGAATTATTTGGCAGGGGCTAAAGCCATGGCTCAATGACTGTGCATTCAGACCGCCACCGGCGAAAGCGTCAATAAAAGCTCTGGCTGCCCTGACAACGACGCTAAAGAAAAGTTGTAGTGGACGCTCTGACGCTCGAATGCATTCTCTGAACTCCTCTCAGGCGGAGGTTTCCGCCTTCCGATTGGTTGCCGGTGAACATTTCCGCCTTCCGATTGGTTGCCGCCGAACCCTGTCATATCTCATTACCATAAAGTTGAGCTGATTTCAACTCTCCTCGACGCTCACGCTGTACATGACGCACCACGCCGCTGCTCGCCACCGGCTTTATTGAAAATTAATGACTTCCGGCCACTTTGACGCTCTCGCCGGTGGCGGTCTGAATGCACAGTAACACAATCACGAGTGGGTGTGGTTTCAGCTCTGACAGCAGGGTTTAAGAACAGAAAATGTTGCTTATTTTTCCCAGGCTTTGACAGAACTTGTTTTATTTACTTTTTTCTATGGTGTGACAAATGTTAAATATAACTTTACACAGACTTTAAGTTTTCTTACAATTTCTCTCTTGAGTAACCATTCACATGGCAAATGTTCTCCGCTATGGTGTGAGGAACTCCCTGATATCGGCTTCAATCCAATCTGCAAACATTTTTCGTCGTAAATGTTTATCTAACTTCTTGTAGCAATGACACCTCACTACGAAACGCCCCTTGCGGCATTGCTCCTGCCTTTTGTTTACACAGGACACATTCCGGCAATGTTACTAGGTTCCCTTTATGGGAGCAATCCCAGAATTAATTACGTGTTTGCGTTTACACAGAAAGCACGCAGGCAATTTTATCTGAAATTTCTGGGATCATTGTGCTGTTTAAATTAGTTTTTTCTGTCCTAATGTTGTTTTGGTTTTAATTCAACAGACTGCACCTACGCCAGAAGAGATGGGCCACTGTGACAGTGTTTACCTATCAGAGGTTGGAGACACTCAGGTCGTTGTCTTTAAACATGGTAAGAATTTTTATATTAAATAAGAGGTTTTTAATTATTTTTAAACTGTTCATGATGACACACAGTTATGATTCACACAGTCTGACTTATTTCATTACTAGATAAAGAGGACGGCGCCATCTCTACTTTGGTAATTCGCGGATCCACAGACAATCTGATGGACGATATTGAGCGTGCCATTGATGATGGAGTAAACACCTTTAAAGTTCTTGTCAAGGTGAGCTCCCAAACCATTTCCACCAAAATGTGACCCAGTCTGTGAAAACCCAGCTAAAGCCGTTTTAAGTGATTTTTAGCGAAAATATATCTTTGATATCATTAATGTTGACTGAGTAAGGCCATATATTTTTTATTTATGAGAAAATGTGACACTTACTATATTACTTTCTTTTCAGGACAAGCGTCTTTGTCCAGGTGCAGGTGCCACAGAAATCGAGCTGGCTAAACACATAACCTCCTATGGAGAGGTAAAGTTTCATGAATTTCGTAATTTAATTCTGTCACTCACTTTGTCCTCTTATTAATCGTTAAATTTCTCATGAAGTCATGTCCAGGCCTGGAGCAGTATGCCATTAAGAAGTATGCTGAGGCGTTTGAGATGCTGCCTCGTGCCTTGGCAGAAAATTCTGGGGTGAAGGGCAACGAGCTGATCTCCAAACTGTACGCTGCTCACCACGAGGGCAACAAGAACATCGGCTTTGACATTGAGGTGAAGATTAAACAATACATTATCGCTGTAAAAAAGATGCCACGTCATTTATTAACATGTGCTTTTTAAACTTTAATTTAGGGAGAGGGGCCTGCTTTGAAGGATATGAAGGAGGCTGGTATCCTTGAACCTTACCTGGTCAAACACTGGGGCATCAAACTGGCCACAAACGCAGCCATTACTGTTCTCCGTGTAGATCAGGTTAGTTCTTCCCTGTATGGATATTTCTGTGTGTCTGTATAGTTTTCCCTTATGTGTCAATTTAGGTGTACCCTTTATTTTGGATTATAATGTGATATGTGTATGCCAGATTATTATGGCAAAGCCAGCAGGGGGACCCAAAGCCCCCAAACAGCAAGGACACTGGGACAAGGATGATTGGGACGAGGCGCCAGACAAATTTGATACACATCATTGATAAATCAAAAATGATAGCAAAGGTGCCCAAAAACACGCCACGTTTTGGAGTGCTTAACCACTGGTGTGATGAGGGTGTTGCATGAGCACTATGGAGATTTTACGAGTGACTTTCACATTGTTTAGATTAAAAAAAAACACTTGCATTTCTAATCCTCACCTGTTGTTAGATTTTGACTGTTGGATTGTATTTGTTTTAAACGTGCATTGTTTTGTCTGTTTTTAAAGCATTAACGCTGATATAGTTGTTGAAAATTGTTTGTTACGTCAACTAGAGATTTTGGCACGGTTTACTTGCATGCAGCATGCACTAAATGCACTTTTGCCGCCCAGGAGGGCACAGAGCACTGCTAACATTCCACCAAATCACTATTACGACTAAATATGTTTATATCTACCTGCAGATCATCATGGCAAAGCCCGCTGGAGGACCCAAAGCTCCACAAGGAAAGAAGGACTGGGATGATGATGAATGATGCTGTTAACCTGCGAGTTCCTCTGTCTGTTCCTAACTGTCTTAGCTTTTCAAGTGTTGTGTATTTAATATCGAGCCTATTCTTTTGTATTTTTTTTAGGAGAAGCCATACATGTTAACAGTGCGTGGCTTTGAGCTGTTTATTTGGTCCCAATAAAAGGCACTTGAGCTGTCAGCATGACTCTTTTCTTTAGTGATCTCTGCATTAAACTAAACTCATCTTTCCTTCAAGTATGTGTATAATTTTTCAAAATCTGTGAATTGTGTAAGCATTGCTTTGGCAGAACAAAGGTTGTGGGTTTGATTCACAGGAAACACATACTGATAAATGTGTACCTTTAAGATTAATTGTAATTCGCATTGGATAAAAGTGTTAGAAAAAGCCATAAATGAAAGTGTGCCTGCATTCAGGAATCAGGCTGGCAAATTGTAACACATTTTTGGTTAAGCAAAATAAGATAGTTAATGTTTGTCATTTGAGTTTAGGACATTTAGTTATTCATACCTAGTGAGTTGCACCCTAAACTGTTCTTAAACTACGGACTTGGTAAACTGAAAAAAAAAGAAAAATACTATTTTTATTTTTTGTGTTAAGCATAATTACATTTGCCTATTTACAAATTATTTCCAGTCAGTTAAAACAATGATAGTCTATCATAATTAAGATTAATTAAAAAATTTATTTTATATTACTAAAGTGTGTACTTTTGCCCGTAACTGTTCATCTCTAGCATTACACTTTGTGCTAGTACAGACCATATATAAAAATTGGTGGCTTTATATTTAATCAATGTGTAAAAGTAATTTAAGGACCCAACATTATGCCCAAACCAATCTAGTCACAAGTAGACAAAATGTACAATTGTAACCATAGTTACCACAATTTCCTTCCTAATACTTTTTTATAAACGACTATTAATTTATCATACATTTAATTTATATTAATTATATAATTATAATTTAAAGATTAAATGTGTTATTTTAAATATTTTAATTATATATTTTAATACTGTGGCGGTGACATTAAACGTAGTAATTTTAATGGATACTGTGTACGGTACTTTTGTTGAAAAAAAAATTAAACGTTAAAACGTTTTAAAAGCTCAAAAGTTCCCGTTATGTGCAATCCCCTGGAGCAGGCGTCTATCGGGAGTGCTCCTGCGTGCATGATTAGTGGACGCGCGCTCCCGCGGACCGGTGGTTAAACATGGCTGCTCTCAGCAAGTCGATACCGCACAGCTGCTATGAGATCGGGCACACATGGAATCCGTCATGTACGTCCTCCACCCTGCAGGTGACAGCCGGAGCTTTGGAGGTCTCCTTCAAAATATATGCACCTCTTTATCTGGTCAGTGTAATTTTGTTAATACAACGTTAATTCTTTAGCACAAGGGCGGACTTAGCCAGACTGCTACGCGAGAGTCCTGCAGGGAGATGCGAGGGCCATGTTCGACTTGGCGCAGACCTATCGGAATATTGCATCAAAGTACCGCGAGAGCGTTTCTAACGAATCGTTATCTCGCGGTAGTTGATGTCAGAGTCGATCGGTCTGCGCAGCGTCGTATGATGTCAAACAAGCTTTATGTGTTTATTATGTAGTTATTACACTAATCCAGGTTTTATACCTCTAACGTTTACATTTATTTAGCTTTATAATGACAGGAAAGCTTGATAGACCGATTCTATGATCTGATATAATCGGTTACGTAAAACTGATTCAACTGTCAAATACTTTGTTTGTGCCGTTTCTTTATTTACGCCTTTCATCCATCATTATAAATGCATAATGTTTGTATTGGCACAAGGTTAAACGTCAGGGTGGGTCGTTAAATTATTAGATATTAAATCATGTGAATGACACACTGACTGGTTGGTTTTGCACAATCATGCATATAAAACCGAAAGTGTCCACAGTTTGCCAGTCAGTCAGATTTGGACATTTTACAGAAGCAGAAGTCCTAGATTTAGGACTAGACGAGATGTTAAGTTTGATATAGTACTTGTCGTTAAACTGGTCAACAGTTGCATTGTGATTTTAGCAGTGTGAAAAAAAAATGGCTTGGGATTTCCTTGTTCTTCGTTGTATACCATAGCGTTCAATATCTAGGCTAGCAAATAAACGGTTGCAGTAGGTTATAATCTGGCAGGAGGTTAACATCATTGACTTTTCAAATACGTAATGTTGCCGGTTTATATGTCACCTCCTGAAAACCTGCTGTATTATTATGTAGATAAACATCAAGGGCACCGTGATATTGGCATGTGATACCAGCAACCTTCTGAGCTTTTGACACTGTGTAATACAGGCATATCAATCACAATTCTCTTTAAAAAGTGCACAGGAGGACACTGAATATGGTGACTAAATGACAAATGGATTTGTAGATAGTGTATACCAGCTGTATGTCCTTATAGATTATACAGTGAGTGTTGCATCATAGTGTCAACCTTGGTTTTGTCATCAGTATTTATTGCAAAACAACATTTATAGTTGTGCAATTTCTGAAGAGTTAAATTCATTGTTAGCAAGTGCCATATTTTTGCGAAAAATGAATGTTGGTCTCTGATTACTAAATACTTGAGTAGCATTGATCTTTTTTACTTGAAAGGGTGATCATGTTACCTAGTTTTGAAATAATGCAACAGCCTGAGTTACTGCTGAAGTCTTTGGGAAATCACTTTATATTGTTACACAAGCTGTAATGTCAGTCAGTGTGCCTTTCTTTAAAGGTGCAATGTCGGACTTTTAGATGAATCCTTATGGATCCTTTTAGATGCTACCTCATGGGGCATACACACCGAACGCGAGTTTAACAATTTGCGCGAGTAGATACATACAAAGTCAATGCAAAGATGCGATCACACTCGTCATCGCGTGGAGCGATGCGAGTGATGTGATATGGGCAGTGGGCTTGCCGAGAAAACACGCGCTATTCTCCTCAAACGCGTCTTTGCCCAAGTTGAAAATATTAAACTTGAGCGAAAAAATTTGCATGACACAAAGTTAAATCCTACGAGTAATCTAGAGCGAATAACGCGATGCCCCGCGTTTGGTGTGTACGTAGCATTAGTTTCTGTTAGATGCCGCAAAAAACCCACACTGGAGCTTTAAAATAGCGTAGCAGTTCCTATCACAACACTGAGCAAATTCAGTAATCCTGTGAATTTTATGTAGGGCTGCGCATTATATATCGAAAGTATTAAATCAGCGGAAATGTGTGTATCGTTATATGCATATAACAGTGGTTTGCAGTAATTGAGATTTAATTTTAATACTTCAAAAATGTAACATATTGTCAAAGTTTTAGGTTCATGCGTGTACATGTGCAACTGCACATGATATTGGTGATATTTAATTTAATTTGTTATGCTGCGTATACACCAACCGCGTTTCAGGCGTCAAAATCGCATCTACCGCACCTAGTTTGCCGCTTGAACAGTTTTAATGCATTTGCGCGTCAAGAGCGAAGTAGTCGCGCGTCAAACGCAAAATGCATAAAATGCTTAATTCGCCCCATTCGCGCGAACTAGACGAGCGAATGAGGCAGAAACGCGTCTTCCTCCGCCGCTTTTAAAGCCTCATCCGCGCCGCGGGACCTCCAGACGCGCTTCAACGCGTCTTCACATTGACTTAAGATTGAAATCACTCGCGCTTGCCGCCTCTACCGCGGTTGGTGTAAACGCAGCATTATGCAACAGTAAAACATGGGTCTTCATATTCAGAAGTTGCTGTGATGCTTTCTTTTCCATAAAAAATATGAAACAAAATAAATATATTTTAATACAATTTAAGTTGTTTTTAGAAAAAGAAATGTCACATCGCATATTTAGCATTCTATAGCATATCGCATTTTCTTCAGTAGTGCAATGTAGCCCTAATTTTATGTTTGATTTTTGAATAATAGTGTTTGAATAACTGAATAATAGTGTACAGCAGTAAAGCATTTAGTTTCATTATTATTACAGCAAATTTGTAGCAAATTTCCCAATGTGCATGTTTGCAAATGAGCTTTACATAAAACATTTTAATGATCTAATATGCAAAATAAAAAGCAAAAAAATTATAATAATTCTTAGTACACAAACTAAGGTGAACAAAAATGTAATGAATTTCATAAACAAGATTTCAGAGGGGTGAGAGTGTCTGAGGGAATAACACCCAAATTCAAACAGTATGACTGAGGTATTTTTTTTACTTTAAAATGTATTTTGTTTCAGATTGCAGCTATCCTAAGAAGAAGGAAGAAGGATTATTACAAGAAAAGGTTGATTCCTGAAATCCTGCAGTCCACATCTTTCTTGACGGCCAATGGAGGCCTGTACATTGCATTCTTCTGCATTCTTCGGTAAAACAAATACGTAATATGCAACTCTGGGAAATGTTTGTTCTGTAAATTTTTGCCACGGGTCACTTGCCACGTGCACAGACATTCAAACATGAATTGTACAGCAACCTTTGAATCCCTGTGGCTATCAGGCGTTTAAAGTTTGCACATGAGAACTTTACCATCAATAAAGTATTGTAAAGACCTTCGTTGGTCCTGAGACAGCCTGAGATAAAGTTTGGATTTATGACTGGTATTGTGCATGACCAGTGGAGGCAATGGAATGTACTTAATTTTTCAATATAAATTCTGTCAAACTGAATTATTGCATTCTAATATTATCAAAGACCCACTAATAGCTTTAGTCCTTTTTTGTTGGAATTATTTATGCTGGTATTCTGATTATTAATGTCCTTTTATCTTTCCATTGTTTTTGTTTTTTCCCAGGAAGCTGTTGGGGCGTTTTTTCTCCTGGTCGGCTGGTTTTGGTGCGGCACTGCCTGCCTCATATATCGCCATACTGATAGAGCGTAAAAGCAGGTCAGTCGTGATGTTACACCGTAGCTACCCCAGACACAAACAGTGCCACGTGACAAAAGACAATAGAACGCATTATAAGCAGTGACTGGACAGAGTTTGGACACATTTCCAAAATGTCATAATTTCCTCACCCTCATGACACCTCAGATGTATATGACAAAACATGTATATAAAAAGGCTGTAATTTTATGTTCCTATAAGTCTGAGATGGCATGAGGGTGAGTAAATTATGTAAACGTTTGCACAAAGACATTAACTTTATTACTAGTTTATTACTGTTCTTACTAGTATCTTAATTTTTTTGTGCAGGAGAGGACTTCTAACAATTTATATGGCAAACCTGGTAAGATGATGATTTTAGCATAATTTTTTGTTTCGGTTCCACTCAATTAAGTCTTCTTGACGGTTCTTTCACACTTCCACGATTATTTCCTGGCAGCAGTCAGCATCACATCTGTTATCTGTCACTTACGATACTTTAAATGGAAAGCGATGGTCAAAACTGTCTGTTTTAAGCAAACCGAGGCTGATTTTAATGTTAAGTGTTCTGTCATTTCCAGGCAACAGAGACAATTTTTCGGATGGCTGTCACAAGAGGTCTAGTTAAACCTGTGAAGCATGGAGAGGTACTTCCTTCCCAGATTTTCTGGAACTTTATTACATTATTAGGCTAGTGAAAATAAGTATTTTACTACTGTTGATAGAATTGCACTACAAAGCTTTATTATTATTATTATAGTCATGATGAACTCATTACAGAAAGATCTTTGTGATGACTCATCTCATAATCTCATCTTGCTTTTCAGGTTCTTCTCTTCTGCTTGACTGCGTCTCTCTACATGTATTTCTTCAGGTTAGTTAGTCAGGTTTTTGTTTTTCAAGGTACTCTGACTATAAACACATGTACGGCTTAATTGATAAATATGAATGTGGAATTAAAAACAGTACAAATTATCTCTACGTTGTCTCAAACAACTACTGTAGCTTCTCTATTGGTGCTTTTCCATTGCATAGTACCCCACGGTTTGGTCTGGGTCAGGTCAGCTTACTTTTGGGGGCTTTTTCACTGGGTGCAGTACGTAGTACCCGATACTTTTTCTGTAAGTACCACCTCAGCTGGGGTTCCAGGCGACCTGAGCTGATACCAAAAAGTGATGCGAAAACATTGTAGATCACCGATTGGTCTGAGAGAATCGTCACTACCAGCATCATCTCTATAATGTAAAGCTTTACCTTTGTGCTAGCTCGGGTAAACCTGTTGTCATCTGTGCTTTGCTGTAAGTTTCCAAAACATTCACAGGTTGAGAATCAGGAACACCAATAATGTGCCGCAGTTTGCAGTTTGTGGCGGCACATTCGCGATGCGCAAATCCGCATGTACTATGCTTAAATGCAACTTAAATGAGGCTCAGCAGGGTGCATCGACTGACGGCACGGGCCGGGCGTGTTTGTACAGAAACTGTCATGTGAGACAGAGGTAGTGAATAACGCAATGTGCAAAAATTTATTTGTGGTGGTGGTCAGTTTTAATTTGTGGCAGACTGAGAAAGAAATAAATGTATGGGAATGTACACACAGAACCCTTATGGGCGTTTTTACACGTTACGCGGCAACCGCGAGTGTTTAGTTATTTTTCAATAGGAGACGTGCGGTAAACAGAAAAACGCGGGTGGTTACAGAAGTGAAGCAGAATTGGTCCATACGCCTTGCTTGTGCACCCAAAATCTTATTCCTTTTGCGAACACTGCTGTTCATGGCAGGCGTCATTGAAGATAAAAGATTGGCACTAAATGCTGCAGAAAATGCTTCCACTACACTAGAAAAGCTGTAGCCAATACACCGTGTGAAGTGGCCTTTAATCTAGTTATGTCAACAATTAATATTTCTAAAAAAATACAATAATATATTTCTTATGTTATCTTTAGATGTAAAGACAGTCTGAATGGCTTTGCATTCTCTGCCCTTAAGTAAGTGCTTTTTTACTTTAACAGTCTGTTTTTTATTTACTAAGGATTTACTGTTAGTCCCATAGCACCACAGAAGTGACCCTGTTCGGTGCATTTACACTTGTAGTTGTTCTGTTAAAGACTGTTATGTGTGTGGTTGTGCCAGATTTATAGTTGGGAAAGAAGAGATCCCTACACATTCTCTGGCCGAGAACACAAACCCACAAGGCTCGGAGAGACCCACAACACTGGCGGATCACAGACACGCATCTACCTCTAGAGGGAGCGGCATCAGATCACTTGCACGAAGACTGCTAGAATCAATGTGAGTGTCACATAACTTCTTTGTACGTTGCAAACTTGCACATTGTACTATGATATTTGTGGCACAAAAATGTAAATGTCATGTGCTAGCATTCATTCGGTGTGTATTGTGCACTTCAGATGCAAACATGGACCCAGGCATAGATGTTGCAAACACAATCAGGACAACTGCATCTCCTACTGTGTTAAAGTAAGAGACCTCCTATCTGGTTGTCACCATTTTTTTTTTTTTTGTTCTGAGAGCTTGCGTTTGAAAGAGTGTGGGATTGTGTAAGCATAAGAGTTTCATTTGGGTGAAAGGGGACGTTAATAGCAGTGCTCTCTGCTCTTTACATGGATTGTGATGCTCTGGTCTGTGTTTTTAAAGGGTTTCATCCGGATGTTCAGCATGGGTTATCTCATTCAGTGCTGTTTGAAGGTTCCCTCAACATTCAGACATGTCTTCACAAAACCTTCTCGCCTGCTCTCGCTGCTGTACAACAAAGAAAACTTCCAGCTAGGAGCTTTCCTGGGATCTTTCGTCAGTATATACAAGGTACTTCGATCCAGTGCTTTTTCTCGTTTCTGAAACTAATGGGTTTTGTTTTTAGCTTTTGTGAAGATGTTAAAAGCTTTTTCTCCATCTTGCTTCTTTTTAATGACAGGGCACAAGCTGTTTACTCCGATGGATGCGTAACCTGGATGATGAGCTCCATGGTCTCATTGCAGGTAAATTGTGTTTTGGACTCTGATTTCGCACAGCCATTAGAGGTTCTCATTACCTGTTTTTAACTATTTATATTTTCAGGGTTTCTTGCTGGCACCTCAATGTTCTTCTACAAGAGCACCTCAATCTCCATGTACCTCTTTTCCAAACTAGTGGAGGTAATCATTAACTTCATTTACTAGTAGCATTTGCATCATATGCGGTCCTCCGATGTTATACAACATGCCAAATAAAAATTCACCAATCAAAAAGTACCTGTAATGATCCAGTGCCTGTAAATCTCCAAATATGCATTTGCCATTTATATTATAAAGTATATTTACTCATTGTGTGCTGCATATATGTGACCCTGTCTGTTAGTCAATATTTTTCACTGAATGTTCTTTACATTGTGTAGGATGGTTTTATGTAGAAAACATAAAATTTAGTTGGGTTTTCACAGGCAGGGTCACATGTGATACTTTCTTTATGAATTTCTTCACTATGTGTCTTCAGACATTGTATTTCAAAGGCATTGAGGCAGGCAGGTTTCCATACTTCCCTGAGGCTGACACAATAATCTATGCCATCTCCACCGCCATCTGTTTCCAAGCGGTAAGTTGAATGTTTTCAAAATGTACCCAAAGCTCTATTTAAATGCACAAGGACACTTCACAACAAAGTACAAAAAATGAAACGCATTATCATGCAGAATCTAGGAGAGGCCAATGCCATCTGTGACTTTCTGATTATAAAATTAGATACCATGAATTTTTTTAAATATTGGAAAAAAAAGTTGATTAAAACAAAACATTTGAACAAAATATAAAGTTTTAAATTATAGGTCCCCGCCCACTCCATGTCAATAAATGGGACATAAATTAAACTTTATATTTTATTTAATATTTATTAATAGTTATTTTACTTATTTCTTATCATGTTCATGTACTTTTAAGTGTTTGTTTTTCTAATAAGTTTGGTTTAAGTTGGATATTAGATGCTATTAAAAGTAGAGATTCACCGATATATCAGCCAATAATTGGTATCCATCGATAAAAGCAATTTTTTGCTATCAGCCGATGTTTTTAAAACAGCCGATATCACTCAGAATAATCGGCTATCGGTGGAAACGTTTAATATCGGTGCATCTCTAATTAAAAGGGGTGCGACCACTTAATTTGTGTGTTTGTGTTAAATGGGAAAATGGGTGGCGCCTTAATACAGTGGCTCCACCTTATGATCGCTACTGCACAGACTTCAAATAACATCATCGGTGCAAGATATCAGCGGCCATTTTTGAAATTTTGGTTAATTTTTTATGTGATACGTTTATGGAGACACTTTGCTCATATTTTTAACAGTCTGTGTTTCCAGTTAATGTGATTTTACATCCACAAAAAAGATATTGGAACCATTTTTTTGTGTAGATGCCATTCGGGTTCATATCTGATAGCTGTGACATTCATAGTTATAAGTGTGTTTTTAGTAATTATGAAGCTGAAATTTTGTTTCTGTGGCTCAAAGGGTACAACATTGTGTTAGCAATGCAAAGGTCATGGGTTCAATTCCAGAGAACATACATACTGAAAAAGAAATGTACAGATTGAATGAACTGAAAGTCTTTGGATAATTTTTTTTACCATAAATGTATGTGATTTGTTCACAAAACTAATCTTTGTCAATAACCTATTGTGGATAATGTGGTCATCTCAGGCTGTTATGGAAGTGCAAAATCTGAGACCATCATACTGGAAGTTTCTGCTGCGGTTGACGAAAGGCAGGTGTGTATAAATGGAGAAAGATGATTAATAATTATGATATCTGTGTTTTTATTCTTGACCACATCAAGCTATTGATTTCTTTGTCCAGGTTTGCTCTGATGAACAGAAAAGTGCTCGATACTTTCGGGACCCAAGCTTCTAAAAAATTTGATTTCACACCGAAACTTGATCCCAGATATGTGCTGTGTCCCATGGACATGGATGTACAGCTAGGCTGACATAATAAGCTAGATGTCTTTCCATAGACCAAGATTTAAAAGCTCTCGATCTTAAACAAGATCTCCCTTTACTACCCTCTCTCGCCCTCACACTGGTACATGTTGACTGTAAGTGTAAAGGCGGTTTTATGTTTACTTTAATGATGTGAATCTTTTTGTAATGACATTTTGTAACATAATCATCATAGGCTGGATGTGACACAAAAAAAAAACTATTTGACCTTCACAGGATAATGGTTCCTTGTAACCTAAAGATTCAAGATGCAACCATAGTTTAAACATTTAACCATTAGGCTTGAAATTGAGATGTTCTGATAGCGGTTTATCTCATAAATCAGTTCAAATCCTAATGTTTGGTTACCAAAATGATCAATAACTTCCGATATCTGCCGTAGTCAGGGTATGCGGGTTAAGCCATGTGAAAAGATCTTACTAGCACTATTGTTGCGTGTGATCTCTTCCTTGTCTGTTTCATACGACACTATATTAAGTCTTCTCTATAAACGGAGGCTTTTAATAGAAAGTTAAAGGTTATTGGTATAAAACTCTTGTAATCCACCTTTTCTTGTAGTATTCTGGTTAATATTAACAGATAGTCTATTTGATCTGAAAACAGATTAACACTCATTTTAATTGTTTTAATCTTCACTCTTAGTAGCAGAGTTTCTTTTTGATTAGCAATAACAATCTGACAATATATCAGAGTATTGCTGTTTATTTGAAAATGTAATTTATGTAAAAAGATAAAAGCCTTATGTCTTTGTTTATATAAAGGCAAAAGCTTTATATTAAAAAAATGAGACAGAAATAAGGTTTTAAGATTTTTTTAATTTAAGTGTGTTTGTTTGATTGTTTTATTATGCCTGGTGATTCATGAAATCTCACATCAGATTAAGGCTTAAATATATGAAAGTTTATTAAACCTGTTTTTTAATAAAGCGATGCTAACTTTTATTACATTTTTAAGAATTTATTTATTAAGTATTACCTGAGGTATAGACCATGAAATATTTAAAGTTTGCTTCAGATAAAACAGATATACTGCAGATATTTAGTAATGAATGGCTGCATTTTTATTAATGTCCACTGGATGGCGATGCTACATTTTATTATAATTGCAGGTCAACACAAAACTATGATTGGACGCCAAGTGCTTTGCAAACATTTGCAGTACAAATCGAGTGTTGTATATTTATGTAAGAGGAGTTTAAAACTTTTTTTATTTTATTTTGTAGTGCATGGTGTACATGGGATATTAACACTTTCCCCTTACAGCCATATACAGTAGGAAAATCTATATGTTAAAGGCGGGGTGCATGATCTCTGAAAGCCAATGTTGTCATTTGAAATCACCTAAACAATCACGCCCCTACCCCAATAGAATCTGGACCTTGTTTTGATAGACTCGCCCCACACATACGCAACCCAGGCAACGATGTCTAGTAGACATGCCCCTTACTACTGATTGGCAACAGTGTGTTTTGGTAGTCGGCCCGACTCCCTTTTCCAAAGCATTTTTCAAAAATCATGCACACCGCCTTTAAGTAAAAATACACAGATATTTTATTTGACATAACGACTACTGATAATTACTTGCAGTAATTTGTAACTCACAGTCACAATGCGTTTAAAGTTATGAAAAAGTTCACAGAAAAACATTTATGATTTATGCTATTTGTATTGTGTTCATGATGTTGACAAATCACATGAAATGGTTAAAGTTTAAGTTTGTTTTAGCTATACCACTTTCTTATTGTCTGGCTTTATAGAAAGAGCTTTATATTCAGATCCCAGAAGTCTGTGTGTGAGAGAGAGTCAAGTTTAATCCTGTAACAGAGACAATATGTTCTTGTCACTGTGTACAGAATTGAGATTTATTTGGACTGGCAGACGACTACTCAATAAAGATACTTTCTTATTAGTTTTTAAAAGATTTCCTCTACAGTAAAACTTGCACACACAAAATAAAAACGATCAATTAAATTGAATCTTGAGGAATAAGATATATTAAAATCTTAATTCCTTTATTTTGGACATGAATTACAGTAAAGGAATATACTATTCTGTCATTTACTCACCCTTATGTTGTTACAAACCTGTATACATTTATTTGTTCTGTTAAACACTTAAATTTGTAATGAATCAGGAAACAGAAGCGGCATGGACTTCCATAGGAAAATATACTACCATGCAAGTCAATGGTGCCCCAAAACGGTTTGGTTACAAACATTTCCCAAAATATCTTCCTTTGTGTTCAGCAGAGAAAAGAAATAAATACAGGGTTGTAACAATATAAGGATGAGTAAATGATGACAGAATTTTCATTTTTGGGTGAACTATCCCTAACTTCCTTCTGTTGTGTGTAAAAGGAAAGGTATGTATCGGTATCCACATTTCCAGACAACTCGGATTTAGGGTGTTTTCCACCTCAACCCAGAAATAACGTCTAGATTAAGTAACATTAAAACATTTAGTAACATTAAAACATGTAAAGTGTTCATATTACATTTACATTTAAATTGCGCCATTTTTCAGACGATATTTTTTGTTGAAATAGGCTATCATAGAGTTGTCTGGAACGCATAATAAGTGACACAAACGCGCATTTGGTCTAATGTGAGATCCGTCTTTAATTGTGCCGGTATTTTTGCAATGACCTTGAGCGCGTGTCATGACAGCAAACTTTCTCACAGATCCGTACATCCCTCGTGCCGAGATTTCCCACGGGACCCTTTAAAAATAACGAGATGATCTAGAAGTTTCGTCGAGCACTTTTCAGGTACCCGGCCAATCAATCACTTTCAGCCGTCTCCATGGCAACAGAATCTCATCAAACAGCCTGAAGTACCTCCGAGGTAGAGGGTGTGAATGTGTGGCCGCACACTGTACATTAGCCTACCTGCTGCAGCCAAACTGAGCGTTAAACGGTAAGTTGTTAACGTAAAAATTTAAATGTGCTGTTAATTTATTCACCCTCCTCAGGACATTCAAGATGAAGGTGACATTTCCTCAGTGAAACGGTAAAGATTTTAGGTGATTTGATTCATGAAATGCAAGTCCTCCAATATTTAATGTTGTTGTTATAAACAGCTTAGCTTGTTTCACATTAAATGCGAGAACCCTTTAAGTTTGAACAGATTTTGATTGGGTTTCAATGTTTTATCAATTATCAGCTCTGAAAGTCAAGCCCCCAAAATATAATTCTTACGTATCGTTTTCGTTGTGATGTAGCCTGCAATGCTGTTAAATCATGTTTAGGATAGATATGCATATACTTAAAGGAAAACACCACAGTTTTTCAATATTTTACTATGTTATTACCTCAACTAAGATGAATTAATACATACCTATCTTTTTTCAATGCGTGCACTTAATCTTTTTACAGCGCGTCGTGAATGTGTTAGCATTTAGCCTAGCCCCATTCCTTCCTTAGGATCCAAACAAGTATGAATTTAGAAGCCAACAAAAACTTCCATGTTTTCTCTATTTAAAGATTGTTAAATGAGTAGTTACACGAGTAAGTATGGTGGCACAAAATAAAACGTGGCGTTTTTTTAAGCAGATAAAAAATGAGAAGTATATTGTATGGCAGAAGAGCGCTTAGTTTGTAGCACTCGACCTTGGGCGCAGTAATATTGTTGGAAGTTTAAGCAAGAGGGGGAGTAGTCAGGAGTGACGATGTTACTGCTGAATAGGTATGTATTAATGCGTCTAAGTTGAGGTAAGAACATAGTAAAATATTGAAAAACGGTGGTGTTTTTCTTTAAAATGCGAATGCAACTGTGCACCTTTACAAGGTTACTACTGTAGCAACATCGTGAACTCGCATTGTCTCTCGTCTCCTCACACTTGTCTGGGACCTGATCCAAAGGAACCAATACCAGGTGCAATGTCAAGCTGTCATGTTTGTTAGAAATAGGCGAGAGGTGCATGTGTGAGTGCGGTTTAAGTCAGAAACGCACCGAATCATGCCATGTCCTTTTCTTTTACCTCCGCCAGGTTGTCAGAATCCATGGCAGAATGATGCCAAAGGCACACATACAGGTGTTGTGATCAAAAGCTGTGCGGTTTTGTCTAGTTGTTGTTGTATTGATCGCTGTATGATGCCATCTCTGTGTTGTCACTGCATTTTCAATTGATTTCCCTGTAGAGGATTTGATCTGCCATTAGTCTTACAGAAGACCTTACTGAATGAATAGTTTGACCTGGAGTGTGTGAGAATGTGTTTAAAGGGATAGTTCACTAAAAATGAAAATTATGTCAGCATTTACTTAATCTCAAGTGGTTTCAAACCTGTATAGATTTCTTTGCTCTGGTAAACACAAAAGAAGATATTTTGAAAAATGTTTGTAACCAAGCAGATCTGGGGCACCATTGACTTTTATAGTAGGGAAAAGTAAATGGGTGGTTTATTCATTTCAAAAGGAGTTTTTATTTTTGGTGGGACATTTTTTTTTTTAAAGTCTGATTCTTATTGGTAGCATTCATAAAAACCCTTTTAGCATTTATTTGTAGTATCTCCTACCTGCTGCCAATGTTTCTCCTATGGGAATAAAATCTTTCAGTGTAATCGAAGGCCACTGACACTTTCAGTCACTGCTCACCTCTATCACTGCTAAATATTCGATAAACCCTCTGCAGCTCATTCATATGCGGCATGCAAATGTATTCTTCCTCTCTTTTAATTAAACTCTCTTCTTATTAGACATGTCTGGAGGACAGGGCCCAGGAGTGCCAAACAGGACAGAACGGGACACAGTTGGTCCTCTCACTCGCTTTAAAATTCGTTTGAGAATGAGTGTTGCTTTTAATTACAGGAACGATTGGTTATTGCACCTTTGCTTGCTATAAAGCAATGAAATATAACTTGACCTACTGACAGTTTTGTATCTTTCATAATGGTTTGGATGGGGCCAACACTGTGTGCACCAAAGAGCATTAAATGTTATACATTACCGCAGTGTGGTCTTCATAAACCTGCAACATAACCATAAAATGTGGAACTGAAGGTGACCCCCAATAACTTGTCTGGTGCCATAAAAGATTGGATGAAGGGGTCACGAGGGACAAGAGTGATTCTGTTGGAGCCAGTGAGGCACCAGAGGGGCCAATATAGGATATTATATCCAGCCATGACAGTGTCTTTTCTGACTCGAGTTTAAAAGTAGTTTATCTGTCTCTGTTTTACAGTCATATGGTTTAGGCATTTTTGATGGCATGTCCTGACACATCTCTAGTGAGGTATAATGATAACAAAATGACATTGCAAATATGGAAAATAGGACAATAGGTTGTAAGTTTATTGTTTGAATTCACTCTTTATGTGTGTAACGTGTGCAAAAGTGACTAAAATGTACACCACTGATATAGTATATACTTTAGAAGAACCCTTTTTAGCATCTTGATTTTCAAAAGTGCATGACATTGAAGTGTTTTAAAAGCATTGTCCATAGAAGCAGCCAGGAAATATTACTTCATTTCCATTGTGCCAACTGTCGCTGGCACACTTTCAAGATGAACACTCGGTTACCCAGTACAAAGGGCAGAGGAAATTAACTCCAAAACAACTGGAATACAATTAGACAGATGCTCTTTAAACTCTGATAGGGTTTATAATCATACTGTAAGTCATTTAAGATAATTCTATATTCAGCACTGACTGATCTTGATTCAGTGTAGTCCACTGAGAGTCCACTCTGGGGGCTATTTTTTTAAATGCCCCACTTTTTGATGAAAGGAGTTAACAGACCTGCCATGTACAGAACCATGCAACTTCGTTGGTATGTTGGAAATTATAAAATAAATGCAAGACGTTAAAATATTAATGTGTTTCATTTGCACTCAGTTTAACAACGCATTTAAAATCTTTTGATAAAGGGGTGAAATGGGCAAGGGAAAGAAAAACATGCCTTGTATTCAGCCAATCAAAGACTTTGATATTCAGTTGAGTCCTGTTTTGCAGTATTGACTGATGTCTTCAGATGTCCTCAAGCGGTGAAATTTAAAGTGCCCGTGGTGTATTTTGAGTGACATACGTTTAGAAGGCTGTCAGACGGCTGCCGCTTCACACAGCAGTGACAGCAGACACAAAATGTGTTCATTGTTTCCTAAAATACTCTTGAGAGGTGATCTAAAAACAGGCGCAACCTGGATTTAGAGTATCATTTGACAAGAAACTTGACTTGTCAACTATTGGAATTTGAGAAGAGCTGCCTGCGACCAAAGAATTTGTATTATGGTTTATTATTTGCTTCGGATATATTAATTAGCAAATTTACGAGTTCGCTTTAACATATAATCAATAGGGTTTTTGTTCTCCAAAGAACCTTTCAGTTAAACTTTTCTTTTTTTATAGACTAACTTAACTGTTCTTTATTGAACCTTATAAAATAGTTAGTTCCAATCCAATTCTTGATTCTGATTAGTCAATAGCTGTGTTTTATTCAGGATAAAACACGCCAATGACCACTTCACCCAACGGTGCTATTTATTACTGCACCCTTAGCAACCACACATATCAGTTTGAAATTGGTTTGTTGTTTTTTATTTGAGCTTTCATGCATTGTTCATGGTCAGGGACAATTTTTTTTCTAGTGGAACGCTTTTATTGATTTAACTTCATGAAAGTTGCACTAATAAATTTTTTTGCTTTAATAATGTGTGGTTACCGTTTTATAATAATACCGTTTATTTGCAAAGACACGATCAGACGTCTAGTTGAAAATATTCAACTTAAGCGAAAAATTCGCATGACACTAAGTTAAATCCCGCGATGTAATCTAGAGCAAGTAATGCTATGTACACACCAGATGCGGGGCATCACGTTACTAATTGTAGATTACTCGCGGGATTTAACTTCGTGTCATATTTTCAACTACACTGAAGACGTGTTTGAGGCGAATAGCGCGTGTTTCCGTGGCAAGCGCGCCGCCGATATCGCTTCTTCACATCGTGGGGCGATTCTGATTGCATCTTTGCATTGACTTTGCATGTAATATACTCGCGCAAATCGTTTAACTCGCGTTTGGTGTGTATGTCCCATAACGCGATATCCCGCATTTGGTGTGTATATAGCATATATGTGTATATAGTGTATAAAGTCAAAAGAATGGAATTTGCACAATAATGGGTAACTTGTGGCTTTTTTAAATGCCCCAACAGGTCTTTTGACAATGCCAGTATTCTTTAAAAGTCAGAAGGTCTAGGAATCAAAGCGTCTGACTACCTCTTCAAGTTTTTGGTAACCAAACCATTGACTTCCATATTAGGAAAAACATATACTATGGCAGACAATGGATACCCTCAACTGTGTGCTTACCATTATTTATTAAAATATTTTCTTTTGCGTTCAACAGAAAAAAGAAACTCACAGTTTAGAACAACATGAGAGTGAGTAAGTGATTACAGAATTTTCATTTTGGGGTAAACTATCCCTTTAAGCAGTATCAGTATTGTTGTCCCATTGCATGACTAATTCAGGTGGGGTTAAGGTATTATCATACTGTAAAAATCAGACAAATTTCTTTCATTCCAACTTCTGCAAATGTCTTTTTTTTTGGCTGTCCAATGGAGACATAAGTCGAGAAACATTTTTGATTTTTTGTGTTAATCAATTTCATTTATCATTAGTCAACCGCACTGGATTGCAGCTTTCCATTTGTTTACCATTCTTAACATACCCAATGGGAATTTTTGATATATTTTTTTCACGTTTTAGTGAAACTGGCAACCTTTTCACATTTTATATGACACTGACTGATAACTTGGGACATAATATAAACTACAGTACTAAAGGTGCTCGTGGCTTGCACATTTGTTCCATTTTTGTTAGTTGTAATCTCTTCACTTTTCTCTCTCTCTCTTGTCTCTCTTTCTCTTGCTCTCTATCTGTCACACTTTTTTCGCACTGTATATGTCTCTGTGTGTGCCTACAGGGTTTGAATTGCACACACTAACTACCAGATGGATGGTACTGCAGTTATTAATGTACTTGAAGTGAGAGCAAAATTTAGAAACTGCCCCTGAACATACTGTCATTTTTTATATGTGAGATAATGCATCTCTACAGCATATTTTCATCTCATGCATATAAAAGGCGAACCTTGTCGCAACATTTTAAACCTTCATGATTTTCTACATTGAATATCTGCTCTGATATCTGTTCAGATCCAATATCCAGTAATCTGCTTTAATCCAAGCTGCTCCTTACGTGATATAAGCACATCAAAATCTTGTTACAAGTCAGGTCAGAGTACTTTATAAAGAGAGAGAGAGAGAGAGAGAGAGAGAGAGAGAGAGAGAGAGAGAGAGAGAGAGAGAGAGAGAGAGAGACTGTACTAACAAAATAGTTTTTGGACATTTGGAGTACTTGTTTTACAAAGATGCACTGTGACATTAAAATAGCAGTTTTGGACATTGTAGTATCGTAGTCATAGCAACATGGTAAGGGAGAATCTGGGTGAAAGTAACGCAGGACAAAAGTAACCAAGTGATTTTCAAAGAGCCCTGACTACATAGTCCCAAACTGTGACAGCATCTTTAGCACGCAACCCTTAACAGAGCTGACAAATATTGCCAATATTTGAATGAATTGTCACCGTTTTGCACGCCTAGGTCCAGAAAGCAGTTTGCTAAGTAAATTCCTAAAGTGTAGGATTATAAAAATCATGTGTTTCTCGTTTCATGTGTTACAGTACTGATCAATCTCCAGGTTATTTAGTACTGTAACGTATCCTGAAGTTTGAATTCTCAAGAGTTTTTCAAAATAAAAATTAATCTAATGTTTAAAATTAAAATTTTTCTAATTTGATTTAATTTAATTTTCGTAGTGTTCAAACTATTGAATTTTTTTTTTATTCTCAACAATTCAAGTTTGTACTGTCGGGTTGCTTTTGAAACATTTGATGAAACCGAAATTTAAAATGAAAATGTAATTTTGATTATTTTTTGCAAAGATAATTGACACAATATGTTTGCAGTTACATATTAACAAGGTCATAGTCATGTATATTTACTTAAAGTGACACCATGTAATTTTTCAAACTTCATAATAAATTTTCAAGACCCTTGTGATAGTACATCAACTTTAAATAGGTTGAATGACATGTCTACCATAGCCTGACGGGGTCTGTATCACTTTTACTCGTATTTTAAAACTTAGGGTTTCTGGTAGTAACCAGAGCACATAAAAAAACTACAAAATTCGACTGCTTTACGGCATACGTCACTTCCTCCACACAATTTGTTTTTAACGTGAATTTTGCTGGAGGCTACTTAAGAAGTGTAGAGAGCAGTTTCTACTGTGTGACGCTGTGGCACCGTGTATGTCTCGCGGACCTATGACATGGGCGACCCGGGTTCGATTCCCCTTTAAGGCAATTTTTTTATATAAACTCTTGATTCATACTAAATGCGATCTTCTTTATAAATGACGGCGATTATTTTGCATATAGTTCCCTGTATTCAGATGCTGTGTTCACGTATTTAGCTTTCTTTTACTGTGTATATGGTATTTACATTACAATCCAGGATGCTATACCAGTCAAACTTGCTCAAACTCACACAGTGTAAAACCAAACCCTATTCATTCACCAATCAGATCCGAGCGTTTCTCTCTTCTCTCTTCCTCATTTGCTGCGTTCCGCTGTCACTCGCGTGACGTATTACAAAGCGGCAGACTTTAGGTCTGCTTGGACCACATCAGTTTAGTTGGATTTGGAGCGACAATTTTCACACAAAAGAGAGGAAAAACGAGCGCCATTGCGGAAAATCCTGGTGGCGAGGGAGAGAGAGACGATGCAACAATATTTGTTTGGAAAAAGGCAAGGAAATACTTCTGGTCGTTTCTCAATTGGAAGGCTGCAGCCTCCGGAGGTCAAATATGCAGGCTGCATACGTCATCAAGCCTGGTTTATTAAGGTAAACTGAGCATTACATTCGCAACTCATAAGCCTACTGCAACAATTTACGATTAACTATAAAGTATAATAGTCAACTTTATAATTTTTAATAATGTGAAATAAGACAGTCTTGATGACGTATGCAGCTTAGAAATACGACATCCGGAGGCTGCAACCTTCAGATTGAGAAATGGCTTCTGCCACGACGAGTTCCTCATCAGAAAGTTGTAACATGACTGCGTTGTCTCAAAATGTTGATCGTTTAGCGTTTTAAATGTTTAGTTTTTAGTTTAGTTTTAAGGTTGGCCAGTTCCTTTCCTTTGCGACAGTGCTGCGGCGCTTGTGGCCTCTAGGAGCGCTAGAAGTGAAAAATACATGTCTAGCACCCCCTAGTGGCCAAAAAGTTCCATGGTGTGCCTTTAAAACAAGTGCAACACAAAAATCTATATTGTTCTGTAACCACCTGTGTTACTTTCGTCCTAGCTGACGGGGTCGAAAGTAACAATGCGCTACTTATGTTCAAAGTGAAATTATACTCGTTTTTACATTTGTTCAAAATTCCACCTGGTATTGATAGACCACACTTGTTATTTTTTGACCACAGCAAAATATATCTCTGTCTAAAACATCTTAAAAATAAATGTTTTCTGAAAAATTTTACTTTTGCCCCTGCTCTCCCCTATGTTACGTTGCAGCAACGTAAGGTATGTTACGTTACAGGAACTTAAGGTATGTTACGTTATGGCAACTTAAGGTATGTTACGTTATGGCAACTTAAGGTATGTTACGTTATGACAACGTAAGGTATGTCACGTTATAGCAACTTAAGGTATGTTACGTTACGGCAACGTACACTCTAAAAATATTGGGTTGTTTTTAACCCAGGGCTGGGTAACTATAGGACAGAACACATTTCTGGGTTAAAGTGACCCAAATAATGGGTTGTTTCAACATTGTTACAACCCATTATTTGGGTAATTTTAACTCATAAATGTGTTCTGTCCTATAGTTACCCAGCTCTGGGTTAAATATTTTTTTAGAGTGTAAGGTATGTTACGTTACGGCTACGTATGGTATGTTACGTTACGGCAACGCATGGTATGTTACGTTACGGCAAGGCAACGTATGGTATGGCAACATAAGGTATGTTATGTTACGGCAATGTATGGTATGTTCCCTTTCAGTCGGTCACTACGACGTCACGTCGTGACCGACGAATTGGGAACTCGCTTAGAGAGACCAATCTGCTTCGAATACTACTAAAACGCCAATGAACTTGGCATTGAGATATTTGCATAATGCTGGCGCCGCCCCGCCAGGTGCGTATATAAGCAGCAGGTGCAAATAGGGAAATTAGCTTTTATTCGCTTCGAAAGCCTGCAGTATCTGCTACTGAGAAGCTACTCTACTCTGTTGGGATCTGATTGCTGAAGTTGGTTGTACTAGCAGTACCACAGCGGACGCTTCGCTTATTCCACGGCTCTACATCTGTTTATTGTTTTGAGTTTAGTGTGTGCGTTGCCTTCCTGTGCGCTCATCAACTAAGCATCTGAGTGAATTTCCCTAAAAGAGTGATACGAGAGAGCTTTGTGCCTTGTTAAAGGCAGCCACTCTCTCGTATATTTCCGGACATCAGCGTCCTTTTCAGGATGGCTTTTCGTCCGTGCGATCTTGGGTGCGGCAAATACATGGGTCCGAAGGACGGTCACGAGCGTTGTCTTTCGTGTTTGGGCATCGAGCACGCAGAGGCAGCGTTCGCTGGGGGTAAGTGTTCTCACTGCGAGAGCATGTCCCTTGTGGATTTGCGGAGACGGTTGTCTTTCCTCCGGGAAAAGCGCAACCCTCGTCATGCGAGTGCTGAACGCCGCCACGGTGCGGCTGTGAAGCTCTCAAAGGACGACCTCCGCATCACTGTGCTGAGCCGGTCGGGGGATTCGTCCTCATGCTCTCAGCCTCCTCATCCACAGCCGGTTGATGTGCCGATGGAGACTTCAGCGTCGTGTTCTACGATGTCTCTAGAATCCATTGTGCCTCCCTCCGGGTCCACCGACGCCGCAGCATCCGAGGGTGGGCCTCCTCCCCCTGACGTGGACCCCGACGCCCTTCCTCCCTCTGGTCGGGTTGGGACGCCGGAGTTCGATCCAGAGATGGTGGCCGTGCTCGCTCGAGCGGCGGAGACCGTAGGGTTAGAGTGGGTTCCCCCCCCCTCAGCCCGAGCCGTCCCGCCTGGATGATTGGTTCTTTGGAGCTGCCCGGGTGTCACAACCCTCTCCACCGGTGCCTTTCTTCCCCGAGGTGCACGAGGAGCTGACTAGAACCTGGAAGTCGCCGTTTTCCATGAGATTACGGCCGTTTCAGCCCTCCCCCCTCACCTCCCTCACCAGCGGAGCCGCTAAGGGTTACACGGGGATCCCTCCCGTGGAGCGTGCTGTCGCGATGCAACTGTGTCCGGCTCACGCTCCCTCTTGGAAGGACCGCCCAACCCTCCCCTCTCGTGCCTGCAGACAGTCCTCCGGTTTAACGGGCGCTGCCCACCAGGCATGTGGAGAGGCGGCTTCAGCCCTGCACGCAATGGCGTTGCTGCAGGTTCATCAAGCGAAGGCCTTGAGGGATCTGCACGAGGGAGGACACGACTCGCCTGTCCTTTCGGAGCTCCGGGCTGCCACTGATCTGGCTCTTCGCGCTACGAAGGTGACAGCGCAGGCGATTGGTCGTGCCATGTCCACTATGGTGGTCCAGGAACGCCACTTATGGCTATGTCTGGCGGACATGTCGGATGCGGAGAAGAACAAGTTCTTAGACGCTCCCGTGTCCCAGGCTGGTCTCTTCGGTGAGTCGGTGGAGTCTTTTGCCCAGCAGTTCTCCGCTGCCCAGAAGCAGACGGAGGCGATCGCTCAGATCATGCCCCGGCGCAAGCGACCTGCATCTCGCCCTCCAGCACCGGCGGCCCCGTCTGCTCCTCGCCGAGGGCGCCCTGCGGCGGCTGCCTCCACCCCCCCCACTAGAACATCTTCCAGGACACGGAGGGGGAACAGCCGTCGGCAGCCCGCCCCGCCCGCCCCACCCGCTTCCCGTGGTAAACGGAGATCGAAGCGGCCCTGAGACGGGCGACCTGGATTCGGATGGGATCACTCTACGGGAGACGGTGATGGCATCGCTCCCTCCACCGGTAGAGGGCCGGGTGGAGAATCTTTGGTTTCGTTTTGTTCCGTTCCGCCGGCTTCTCAGCCGGCACCCACAAAACCACAAAAAGAGTGCATTCCTATTCCTTCTCCAGGTCTCCAGAGGATCGAGAGAGATGTGAGCGGGCATTTACGTGCTCTTCCTCCCTCTCCTCTGTCGCCAGCGGGTGTCCTGAGGAGTTCCAGCTCTCCGCTGAGGAGTCGGGACCACCAGCACCCTCCTCGGAGTCTGTGCTCTCCGCTGAGGAGACCAGACGACCGTCACCCTCAGCGGGCTCAGGTCAGTGTCACACACACATACTGTAGATGCTTATGCTGTCACAGCAGACGCACCGGCAGTCCCACCTGTCTCGCTTCGCTGCCCCACCGCGGGTACTTCGGTAGTGTCGTTAATTCTCCTCGTACGGTGCCTGGGTGCTTGGCTTCAGTTCCCAGCCCGTTTCGTTGGGTTTTACGCACAATCCGCCTCGATTACAAGATCCGGCACACCCCAAAATTCTCGGGCTTTCATTTCACTGTGGTGAAAGCGCCCGATGCACATGTACTGCGTGCAAAGGTCGATGTCCTGTTGGCGAAGGATGTATCGAGCCGGTCCCTCTTACCGAGATGATGATGATGATGATAGGGTTTTTCCAGCCTTTATCTCATAGTACCCAAAATACGCGGCGGGTTACGGTCGATTTGATTTACGCACCGGCTCTACAAAGGTGTTCTTTTGGACGATAACGCCGAGGCTCGTGTTTCAATATTCAGATCGTTTGCAGCCTTAGACCTGTAAGACGTGTACTTTATGTGTCCATCTCCCCTCGCTTTAGACCGTTTTTCGCTCTGCGTCGTGGGGTGGGCATATTAATACTAAGTACATCATTCGAGCTGTCTCTCTCTCTCCGTGTCTCCATGTGCTAGTCACGGCTTTAAAATATCAGAGAGAGGGTTGTTCGCATTCTGCTTTTATGTACGTCGACTTATAATAGCCCGTTCTTGGCAGACGTGCGCGAACACAGAGTTAATGCTTCGGCATCTCGCTCGTTTATATCTTCAGGTCGACTGGGAAAGAGTCCTTTGCCCCGTGCAGAGGATCCTTTTTCTCAGTATGGAAACTATACTCGATCGACTAAATGGCGTGTTTTACAAGAGCGCGCAACCAGTCAGTTCTGACTTGCCTCGGTTTAATTCGAGGGAAGTACGCGGTCCCTCTGAAACAATTTCAGAAGCTCCTGGACATATGACAGCATGCTGCGGCTGTGACACCGCCCGAGCTGCTTCATATGAGACCGCTTCAGCGTTGGCTTACGATCGAGTCTCGAGGAGAGCGTGGCGCACCGGCATACACCGTGTAAACATTACACCTGCGTGTCATTCCAACTTCCCCGTGGTAGACCCGGCATTTCCGATAGACAATGCCCCCTGAAAGGTCTCCTGGCATTCTGTAGCATGTATGCCCTTAGCACGGGATGATCGCCACGTATGACGGGCTTGCAGTCTCAGGGGTGTGCATAGCACCCCAACTGCCGCGAGCGGTGCGCTGTATATCTGGGACTTGTACGCTCCGCTATGGAGATGCGAGGGAAGGATGTATTAGCCGACACCAATAACATTGCGACTGTTGCGTTATTTACCGTTAAGGCGGTTTTGCGCTCTCGTCACCTGTCGCATCTCGCTCGTCATCTCCTCCTTTGGAGTCAGAAGCATCTGAGGTCCCTTCGTGCCATTCACATTCCGGGCTCGCTCAATACAGCAGCGGACGCGCTTCTCGAGCTGCGCGCCCCGGCGAATGGCGACTCCACCCCCAGACGGTCCAGCTAATTTGGAAGAAGTTCGGTTGTGCGTAGATAGATCTGTTTGCGTCGCCGGACGATACCCACTGTCGCCTATTTTATTCACTAACCGAGGGCAGCCTCGGCGTGGATGCGTTGGCACACAGCTGGCCTCGGGGGATGCGCAAATACGCATTCCTTCCAGTGAGCTTAATCGCACAGACACTGTGCAAAGTCAGGCAGGACGAGGAGAGCCTTTTATTAATCGTCCGTACTGGACGACTGGAAATTGGTTTTTCATAGTTAATGCTCCTCGCGACAGCCCTCCCTGGCGGATTCCCCTGAGGAAGGACTTTCTTTCTTAGGAAGGGGCACATTGGCACTCGCGCCCCGACCCGTGGGATCTCCATGTATGGTCGTTGAGCGCGCGCAAGGTTTAGGTGATTTATCGCAAACGGTATCTAACACCATCGACGCGGTTCGAGCACCGTCCACAAGACGGGCTTACGCGCTTAATGAAACCTTTTTCGTCACCTGGTGCTCTTTGCAATGCGAGGACCCCAGAGAATGCCCCATTAACATTGTGCTTTATATCTTCAACATAGGTTAGATGGTAGGCTGTCCCTTCGCCATTAAAGTTGATATCGCCGCTATTTCTGCTCGTCACTCACTCACTTATCAACGGCAGATCAGTTGGCCAGCATGATTTGGTTATTACACTATAAGAGGCGCTCGCAGGCTAAACCCCTCGCGCCCTCCTTCTATTCCTCCTTGGGACCTGTCCATGGTGCTGAAAGCCCTTCAGGCCCCCCCGTTCGAGCCTTTGCAGTCTGCGAGTCTGAAGCTTTTATCAATGAAAGCTCTGACCCTGCTAGCTTTGGCCTCAATGAAGAGAGTAGGGGATTTACATGCATTCTCTGTTGACGACTCGTGCCTTCAGTTTGGTCCTGCTGCCTCAAGCGTAACATTGAGGCCCAGACCAGGCTACGTGCCCAAAGTTCCCACGACTCCTTTCAGAGACCAAGTGGTGAGCTTGCAAGCGCTGCCCCCGGAGGACGCAGACCCAACCGTGGCTTTGTTGTGCCCCGTACGCGCACTGCGACTCTACGTGGATCGCACGCAAAGCCTCAGGACCTCAGACCAGCTCTTTGTTTGTTATGGTGGCCAGCAGAAAGGGAAAGCTGTCACTAAGCAGAGGATGTCTCATTGGATAGTTGATACTATCGCCCTGGCTTATAATCTTCAGGGTATTCCTTGCCCCTTTAATTTGAGAGCGCACTCCACACGGAGCGTTGCCTCATCTTGGGCTCTAGCTCGTGGTTCCTCGCTAACAGACATCTGTAGAGCTGCTGGTTGGGCGACACCTAATACGTTCATTAGATTTTACAGTGTTCGTATTGAGCCTGTATCCTCTCGTGTTCTTTCCTCACCAGGGGGAGCACGGAGAACAGTCTCACAGGTCGGCTTGCAGCCTCCATCTGATGCTTCATAACTGTGTCAGTATGGAAGGCCTTCAGAACAAAAATGCGTAATGGTTTGAATTGTTCTTCCTCCGCTGCCTTGGCAGCCTTTGTTGCGGAGCATTGGCTGTCAGCCTTCACTAGCTGCATCCTCGCGAACCTACGTGTTGGCTCGGGCTCCACATTGTGTCCCACCGGGTTCCTTTGTGAGTATTTTTCCGTGGGGTTAATCCTACTAGCCCACGTTTCCCTTAGCAGAGCACTGCTTTGCTTACACAGCCACGGCTGTCATTTTACCTCAACTACGGTTGACTTTCGCCCACCATTAACCCTTAAGACGGGTGGTGGCTTCCGCAGCGTTCCTATCCCGCTCAGGTAGGGCGCTTCCCAGTCGCTGGCACTTCTGTGGGGTTAAAGGAACATCTAGTGCCCGGCCTTCTGCCTTAAAACCTAATTCTCCTTATCCTTAAGTGGAACCGGAGGGCTTTACGCAGACACTGGAAGAGGTCAGCCCCTAGTGGCGTTTTGGTAGGGATTCCCAATTCGTCGGTCACGACGTGACGTCGTAGTGACCGACTGAAAGGGAACGTCTCGGTTACGGATGTAACCCTCGTTCCCTGAAGGAGGGAACGGAGACGTCACGTCCCGTCGCCACAGGTGCTGCCACCTGCTGTTACGGCCGGTCACACTTTCCGGCTTTCTCAGCGAATAAGAAGCTAATTTCCCTATTTGCACCTGCTGCTTATATACGCACCTGGCGGGGCGGCGCCAGCATTATGCAAATATCTCAATGCCAAGTTCATTGGCGTTTTAGTAGTATTCGAAGCAGATTGGTCTCTCTAAGCGAGTTCCCAATTCGTCGGTCACGACGTGACGTCTCCGTTCCCTCCTTCAGGGAACGAGGGTTACATCCGTAACCGAGACGTTACGTTACAGCAACATATGGTATGGCATAGGGCTGTGTATCGCCAACAATTCCCCGATACGATACGTATCCCGATACAAGGGCCCCGATACGATGCGCATCACGATACAAGACTATTTTGAATTACATTTTTGTTCAGAATTTAGTAACATTATTATTATTATTTTTATTATTATTTGTTTATTGTACATTGAATAAGCAGTGTTGTAACAGTTGTGTTTTTGCCATTCATTTATTAGCTATTAGAAATATTTAAAATCCCAGAGTTAGTACTTAACTTATGTTTTTTTAAAAGCAGTTTTACAAAGATGGTGTAAAACTTACACTTGTCTCTCATTATTCTAAATCTATGAATATATCTATAAACATGCAGTCAGACTTAATACTATTTAATATAAAGTAGCTCTGTATCTCTTCTCTAGACGTACACTTTTCACATGAAAATCTTTGTCGTGTTTCTTCTAAATGCTTTAGTACTGTTTTATAAGAGCATGGCTAATAAAGCCCTTTGCAGTAGTATAGGCTAAGATATCTGCGCTTTCATACTGAACTCATTGACTTTAATGCGCGCGCGCGAGAGAGAGAGCGCGAGTACGCGGCTCACTATGCAGACACGTGCGCCAGCGAGACAGACACGCAAAGTGAAAGTATTCTCCACCACCTTTAACTCTACATACTTCGCGGGACACATGCGTCCTTTCCATATAGATCACGGATCAACAGCAATTCGTCACGTTACTTTCAAAAGTACATCCGAATCGATACGGAAGGTGCTGTATCGATGCGCGCATCGTCAGGCGTCCATGATGATGTATTGTCGTATCGATATTTTGAACACAGCACTAGTATGGCAACTTAAGGTATGGTACGTTACGGCAACTTATGGTTTGTTACGTTATGGCAACGTATGGCATGTTACGTTACGGCAACGTATGGTATGTTACGTTACGGCAACATATGGTATGGCAACTTAAGGTATGTTACATTACGGCAACGTATGGTAGGCTACATTACAGCAACATATGGTATTGCAACTTAAGGTATGTTACGTTACGGCAACGTATGGTATGTTACTTTACAGCAACATATGGTATGGCAACTTAAGCTATGTTACGTTACAGCAACATATGGTATGTTACGTTACAGCAACATATGGTATGGCAACTTAAGGTATGTTACGTTAGGTCAACATATGGTATGTTACATTATGGCAAAGTATGGTTTGTTTTATAATGGTAACGCATGGTATGTTAAATTACGGCAACTTATGGTATGTTACATTATGGCAATGTATAGTATGGTTATCATTCAATAGATATTATACATGTATTAATGTCTAATTTACCATTGTACCACCACAACACATTCTTGTAAGGTAAGGGTGTAAAGGAAAGTAAAAGAGATAGATTTTAATCACTCAACAATGAAATGTATGTGAGTAGGTGGATGTGTTGATATTCTCATCTCAGCCTAACGTTTGGGTGTGTGAGTGCATGTCGGTCTATAGAATAGAAAGAATCAGTAGCTGTATTTCAGGCTGTGTGGGTGTCTATGTGTGGGTTGCTCTCTCCAGCAAAGCTAATGCGAAGTGTTCAGAGCGCTCGAGAGAACTGCAGAGTGCTTTTAATAAACACAGGTAACCATGCAAATGTCCACTCCTTTATAAACGACAGATTCAAATCTCTTCCTATTCTGTTTCAACGGCACTACTGAAATGGCTATTATGTCATTAAGTGTCTTATTTCATCTATAAATGTCCTCTTGGTGTCCTTCCCCCGAATCCCACCACCCATTCATTTTTCCAGCTCAATTTTATGCTTTCGTCTTTATCACATTGTATCTGTAGGAGTTGCAGAAAATGACAAAGACACAGGATGTTTCAGAGAATCAATTAGAGTGCCTTTGTCTTTTTTGATGAATGTGCTCCTATAGATACAGACAGAATTTCACTGTCACTTCAGCAATGGCTAACATTTCTCACTTACGCATTATAGTTTAATTAAAAAGATCTTCCTTAAAAACAGCTATTTCGAACTAATTTCTTTGCCCAAATTATTATTTTACGGCTGTTTGGTAAATTCTTATTGGTTCACTAAAATATATTTCATTAAAAGGTGCTCTGTCAGGATGACCTTGTTCCAGAACTTCATTTTTTAGGAGTTTGTCATTGCTTTCTGAATAATTGCATTATTGCGTCCAAATAATAGAAAACTAATAACACACGAGCTTGGGAAGGCTTTGATAAACGACATAGTTAGGAATATATCAGTCTAGTTCAAAAATTCCATCCTTTTCCCCCCATACGCACATACTCGCATCATGTGCTCAGTAATGGTAAGCATATGACTAAGAGTAAGCTTATATAACCTGTGGTGAACTTGGCAAAATCAAATTAATTTGAAGTAAGCAGTCAGTGAGACACAGGTTCCTATAATTTAGGTGTCCTCACGTATCTCATAAGCAGGTCCTAAATTAATCTATCTTAAATAAATAATTCTCTTGGATTAACTATCTTAAATCACAACAGTGAATCAGCCTCGACCCCAACGGACCAAAGGAAATTGTACTAAAACCAGCATGATCATACGAGAATTTGTATGTATTTTACTGTACAAAAACATACGATTATCATAAAAAACAAAAACAATAATGAAACCTAACCACGCCCCTAACCCCAACGTTACATTATAAAAATTTACGAATGTGGTTACGAATTAGACACCTCCTAAAATACCAGACTGATTTCAGGGAAAGTCGTGTTATGGTCACAAAATTTTGTATACATTTATTTGTGTCCATGTGTATTTGAAATTCAGCTTTTTTCGTGCCTTGAGCATGAATGTCTTTGTCGTGTCACTCACACACATTTCTATAAATAGTTTTTGTGTCCGTGGCACGAATTTCTTTTATGTGTCATTTTATGCATTGTTTTCTCATTGTTTTATCCTATTTTCTTACCATTGTCGCTTGGGGTTGGAATCACTTTCTGAAAAACTTTTAGACATCCAAACCCAAACCCCAACTCCAGGCGACAATAGTTTTAAAAGCAGAAGAAAAACATGTAGAAACTAATACATAAAAGTACAACCTAACCCAAACCCCAACTCTAACCACAACAACAGGCGACAATAGTTTTAAAAGTGGAAGAAAAACATTTAGAAACTAATACATAAAAGTACAACCTAACCCAAACCCCAACTCTAACCACAACAACAGGCGACAATAGTTTTAAAAGTGGAAGAAAAACATTTAGAAACTAATACATAAAAGTACCTACTAACCCAAACCCCAAATCTAACCGCAACCCCATGCGACAATCATTTAAAAATAGGGAAGTAAAAGAGAAATCGGTACATAAAATGATGCGAAAAAGGAAGTCGTGCCATGTACCAAAAAACTATTTATAGAAATTTGTGCGAGTGCCACGAAAAAGACATTCGTACTCAAGGCACAAAAAAAGCTGAATTTCGTGCCGTGGACACAAATAAATTGATTCAATTTTTCATGACTATAACACGACTTTCTGTGATATCATGTTGCAAATACGTACAAATTGCCATTAGATAGCATTGAACATATATAAGTGAGAGTATACAAATGTTTTGGAATTATTGCCATTAGATTATGTCCGCCTTTTTATTGTCCAAAAACATTTGAAGCCCCCCCCCCCCCCAATCACAGCCTTTATGCAGACAAATATTCTAAAGCTTGGTATAACCAGAAAGAAGTTTTTTTTTTTACAAATGTTTACATATATTGTACATTATATTATACTAAAAAAAACATCTTGATTTTTAGATGTTCTCGCATATTGTGATGCTTGTTTTGTCCTTTTTTTTTTTCAAATAATTGTCATTTTGAGTCCACACTGATCTCTCCAAACATCATACATTGTCAGAAAAAATTATCCCAAGATGTCACTGGGGCAAGTACCATTTGAAAAGCTCCTAACCTAAACCATTTAGGTACAGGTTTGTATACATTTGGTACCAATATGTCCCTTTGAGGTAGTATAAACATTATGTGAAAAGGTTTACTTTTTGAAAGGGTGCCACCCCAGTGCCAGGGACCATCTTTTTGACCATTTCTGACAGTGTATGATAGGGTTTTAGTACTTTGTGTGTCATGTTACATGTGTGCCAGCGATAGTTTGGAAACACAATTAATTAAATTCAGTAAATGTATTCTCTGAAATCTGTGCATATGGCAGTGGTCCATATTTCCAGGAACCTGGTGCAAATACCATGCTTTAAAAAACCCAAAACAAAACTGTACACTCTGCAGAGGCTAGAATGCTAGAAAAAGCATGCAGTTGTCATGGTGATAACACTAGAGTTGAATATAAGTGAGAAATAAGGACTGTAAGGCTGTAATTTGTCTAACCTAGTTATACACAGCTCTAGTTATTCCAGCTGAGAGATCACATTTATGTTGTTATACGGCACTTCAGTGTAATTGGTGATAATAGCACTTATGTTAATAATGATAATTCTGTATGAATGAATAGTCAAAAAATAACCAGAGGTTTTGTTTCATTCAGTAAGATTATTGTGAGCTCTACAGCTGTACTTAATATAGATTTATACTGTGTTTCTTTTCTAAAACACATATGGAATATTTATTTCACTACAACAGTGAGTGTCTTTTGTATTACATTTTATTGAAAAACATATTTTCAATTGTCAATGCATATTTTTATACATTAAACTATACACAACATTCTTGAACAAAATGGCTCATGGAAAAATATTTGGTTATACAATACATTACATAATTATTAAACTCCTCCCACATTCGAAAATATTATCAGGGAATAAAAGCCTCTTGTTTGCCGCAGGTACAGCTGCATATGGCAGCAAATCAATAGATTTAAAGCGCTTGAATACAGAATACGGTGATGTAGGGAATCATGGCAGATTTATATAACGTCAATGAGTCACACACTGAATCAGTGCAAACTGTGATAAGATTTGAGATGCAGAGTGAAGGAAGAATGCTGAAAAGGGGAATGTAACAGTGGGATGGTGAGAGATAAGACAAACCAGGTGTTATTGTATAAAAGCTTTGTTTAGTTTTAAATAAATTTAGCTCAACCATAGAGCATGGTACTGTCATTGCCAAGGTCATGGGTTTAATTCTTAGAAAATACACATGCTAATGAACTAATGCATATCTTAAATCTAGTCTAAAGCGCTAGATTTCTTAAAAACATGTTATGTTTCATATGACACTGAGGTTATGTCAGAAAAAAAATACACAGACTGGTACAAAAAGTGCAAAAGCTGTCACTAGAATGGTACCTTTTAAAGGGCACCCATTATGCTCATTTTTACAAGAAGTAATCTCAGGGGTGCCCAAAATGTGTCTATGAAGTTTCATCTCAAAATACCCCACAGATAATTTTTATAGCATGTCTACAATGTCACTTTGGGTGGGAGCAATAATGCGCTGTTTTCGTGTCTGTACCTTTAAATGCACAAATTTGGCAACTCCCTTGCAAGCGTGCCGCACAAGCCCTAAAAAGTGAAGCCAAAACATCCAGTGCTATCGGGACGTTTTATTTAATGCTATAAAAACAGTGGTGTGATGTCATGATTGGAAGCTGTGATTGACAGCTATCCGAGCCAAGTGAAGTAGTCACTGAAGGACCAACAGATTTTTTTCGGGATCTCCAGAGGACTGAGATGATTGGAGCTTTAAATTTAAAATCTAAAATAGATCTGATTCCTGTGATCACAGTCACTATTGAGATATGGCAGACAGCGTACAACTTGCTGAGTGCAGACACTGTGGTAATGTATGACTGTCAGTCAGTGGCAATGGGTGGGGCTTTATCAGTGTGATGTCACATTAACAAGAGAATCAAAATGGCATGTCTAATGAGATTGCTTTGGTTTAATAGGGATTAATAAAAAATAAGGAGTGGGTGGATTTTTTTTATTGTAGGGTGGTTTTGTTCACACACTGCCAACACACATATATGTCCAAAAACCTTGTAAAAGGCTATTTTGCATAGGTGCCCTTCAAAAAAGGTCCTAATATGTAGCAATATGTACATTTGAGAAGCTGTGACCCCAGTGACAGCTTTTGTAGCATTTTTCTGAGAGTGTCCTAATAAAATACTACTGTTTTTTATTACAATAATCATAATTCACCCTTCTGCCCGTGCATCTGACAGAAATAATATCTCATCTCTCATCTAGTGCATTCAATCATACTAGACTTTTATTAGACATAAATAATAAAAAAGGCTAAAAAAAGTGCAACGTATTTAAATACATTTATATAAAGTCTGTAGTTTAATATTTTACAGACAAGCTGCTGTTTAATGAAAAATCTTAACTGATCATATAATGCTGGAATCAGAGGGAATCTGATGTGACTGTGTCCACACCTGCTGCTTCTATAGGCTGTAGTGATTCAAGATTTGAAACAGGCAGAGCAGGGCAGCTCTTTAGTGGAGCTCAGCTGAGGCGAGATTGTGTCCGGGACCACAGATTTGAGGATGTCATGCTCACTAGCCATTATGTGTTTCACTAGGAAGTTGGCTGCTTCGTTAATGTTGATGTTTTCCTACAGTTTGGGGAGAAAGAGGGAAAGGGAGAAATGTATGGAAAAGCATGAATCCAGGGTTTGATCATTGTTTTAAAAAAGACTGATCTCATCCCCCACTGAACCTGATCTGAGAATAGTAATGAATTATTTAAACGCATGAAAATGGTGCTAGAATGAGGTTAATTTAAGACTGCTGGACCCTTCATTAAGGATGAATGAGAAAGGTGCTAAAATAAATGAAATAAATAGGTCTCTTTGAAACAGTCTCCATAGGATTTAATGAGACGTCTCCATCTCCATTCAGTTTCCTTTGGCAACTGCTCTGCATGTGAGTGGCAGGTGTAGCTAAGATGCTGATATTAATATTCAATCACAAGGTTTAATCACGTGCCAAAGGTTTTTTCTAACAGCATAAATTCTGACAAAACAAAACAAAACAAAACATATTTGTTACACGTGTGAGTTATTCAAGCTGTAATTGTGTGTCATAGAGTTGCCATGTTTAAAATTATGTATGAAACTTATGGCTTTATTATTGTAGCATTTTGGTAGTAAAACATTTTCATTTTATGGAATTTAAATATAAAATATATTAGGGATGCACCGATAGGATTTTTTTTGGGCCAATACCGATACTGATTTAAACAGACAACTTCTGGCCGATACCGATGCCGATACCGATATTAAACACTTGTATACAATACTATACAGTTGGTCTATTAGCTAGTTTATTTCTGTATCAAATAATTTTTACCTGAACACGGATTGGATCTAGTTAACATTCAACTGACCAACATAATAAGAGAGGCACAAATTAAGCTAAAACAAATATAATAAGACAACATGACAACCTTCAAAGGTGGTTTTTATTATTCAGCATTTATTTTATTAACAACATTAACAAATTTTTTACATATAATGGATTTCTTTATGCAATTAATTAATAAACA
This sequence comes from Paramisgurnus dabryanus, assembly GCF_030506205.2. NCBI lineage: Eukaryota > Metazoa > Chordata > Actinopteri > Cypriniformes > Cobitidae > Paramisgurnus > Paramisgurnus dabryanus. The sequence goes on from NC_133346.1 coordinate 14,012,035, forward strand.
ATCGGTATCAGCCTTTCTCGTGCTATTGCGGATATGCCGATGGTTTCAAATTCATCAAAAATCGGCCGATAAATATCGGCGGCCAATACATCGGTGCATCACTAAAATATATACTTTGTTGCATTTTCAGTTTTAAATAAACTTAACTATTACATTCTTAACTATTAATAACAATTTTTTATTTAATATTCACAACTCCAGAAACTTAAGTGAAATACATTAAATTGTCTTCTTTAAAAAGAGACCAAAATTTTGCTTTTAGACCCTTACCTTTTTACCCCTCAACTTAAAAAGGGGTGACAGTTAAAGGGTTAAAAGATCCAATCAGAACTCAAATGAAGTTACATGATTCTTAACTAAAGAGGTACTGCTACTACATGTTTCATAACACATGCTATTGTAATACTACATGTCAATGTCATGGTACATAATTATAGTAAACATTCAATATCATAAATATAATCTACACTCACTTAAAGGATTATTAGGAACACCATACTAATACTAAGTTTGACCCCCTTTCGCCTTCAGAACTGCCTTAATTCTATGTGGCATTGATTCAACAAGGTGCTGAAAGCATTCTTTAGAAATGTTGGCCCATATTGATAGGATAGCATCTTGCAGTTGATGGAGATTTGTGGGATGCACATCCAAGGCACATAGCTCCCGTACCAGATCTGGTGACTGTGGGGGCCATTTTAGTACAGTGAACTCATTGTCATGTTCAAGAAACCAATTTGAAATGATTCGAGCTTTGTGACATGGTGCATTATCCTGCTAGAAGTAGCCATTAAAGGATGGGTACATGGTGGTCATAAAGGGATGTACATGGTCAGAAACAATGCTCAGGTAGGTTGTGGCATTTAAACAATGCCCAATTAGCACTAAGAGGTCTAAAGTGTGTCAAGAAAACATCCCCCACACCATTACACCACCACCACCAGCCTGCATAGTGGTAACAAGGCATGATGGATCCATGTTCTCATTCTGTTCACGCCAAATTCTGACTCTATAGAAATCGAGACACATCAGACCAGGCAACATATTTCCAGTCTTCAACTGTCCAATTTTGATGAGCTTGTGCAAATTGTAGTCTCTTTTTCCTATTTGTAGTGGAGATGAGTGGTACCCGGTGGGGTCTTCTGCTGTTGTAGCCCATCTGCCTCAAGGTTGTGCGTGTTGTGGCTTCACAAATGCTTTGCTGCATACCTTGGTTGTAACGAGTGTTTTTTTTTCAGTCAAAGTTGCTCTTCTATCAGCTTGAATCAGTCGGCCCATTCTCCTCTGACCTCTAGCATCAACAAGGCATTTTCACCCACAGGACTTACGCATACTGGATGTTTTACCCTTTTCACACCATTCTTTGTACACCCTAGAAATGGTTGTGCGTGAAAATCCCAGTAACTGAGCAGATTGTGAAATACTCAGACTGGCCTGTCTGACACCAACAACCATGCCACGCTCAAAATTGCTTGTTTGGAGTTCAAGGGGATTGTCTTGACCAGGACCACACCCCTAAATGCATTAAAGCAACTGCCACGTGATTGGTTGATTAGATAATAGCATTAATGAGAAATTGAACAGGTGTTCCTAATAATCCTTTAGGTGAGCGTTTAAGCATATGGTATTATTTTTGTAACATCTAAAATAATTTTTATATATTTTGCCCTACCTTAGCAGACGTCTCAAACCAGCCCACAAACCCATTCTCTTTGCAGTACTGGTCCATTTTCATGCTGTTGTTAGTCAGAAAGTCGTTGTTTTGGTCACACTTATTGGCCAGGAGCACGGTGGCAATACCCTGGCCATTTGAAAGTATTAATTTCGAGTCCAGATCCTCCTTCCATTTGGAGACGGCCTCAAACGTTGCGAGCTTGTTAACGTCGAAAACGACGATCGCCCCCATGGCCTCCCTGTAATACACCCGGGTCATGTTCCCGAAGCGCTCCTGACCTTTCCGGTGAAGAGAAAGAAACGGGTAAAATAAACACATGCAAGATACATAACAGACACATAAGGTGCAGGGCATATTGAAATATTTGATACAGACTGTTGTGATTTTTGTGACATTGTCGAGATGTCAAATGTGAGATTACTTTGTCTTCTTTAAAAAAAAGCATTTGAGAAGCAAAAGACTTTCCCCAAAGTCCACATTCTGTCTATATTTAATCTCATTACTGTCTGGGACAGAAATGGGATGCCATCTGTGTTTATCTTTCTAACTATGGGAACGCATGACTCTATACAATGAACTATTTAAATACACTGTGTAGGTACTGTGTATGCAGTATCCACAGCAATGTTTCCTGTGATTCTTATTGGTCATTACTGCAGTGAATGTTTGAGCTAATTCAACAATCTCTTTGTGTTTCTCTCCTATCTAAATTTAAATGCAGCCACTCTTCTGTGCTAACAATAATGCACAACTTTCTCTAGGACAGCTGTTTCTGTTGTCAGATTGTTGCTATTTGTTCAAAATAAGAATCAGGAGGTGTGTGCTGATTTCCATGCCTCCTTCACACTTGGTAGACCACAGAAGGGTATTGTTTTTTATTATTATTATTTTGAGAGTTATTTTACACAGGTGTAATATAACAACAGCACATAAATTGTGTAACTATTTAAAATTTGTAATAGCTTTATAGTAGTGATGCACCGATGTATCGGGCGCCGATATTTATCGGCCGATTTTTGATGAATTTGAAACCATCGGCATATTGGCAATAGCACGAGAAAGGCCGATACCGATTGTTTATTAATTAACTGCATAAGGAAATCCATTATATGTAAAAAAAAAAACGAGTTAATGTTGTTAATAAAATAAATGCTGAATAGCAAAAACCACCTTTGAAGGTTGTCGTGCTGTCTTATTATATTTGTTTTAGCTTAATTTGTGCCTCTCTTATTATGTTGGTCAGTTGAATGTTAATTAGATCCAATCCATGTTCAGTAAAAATAATTTGATGCAGAAATAAACTAGCTAATAGACCAACTGTATAGTATTGTATACAAGTGTTTAATATCGGTATCGGTCAGAAGTTGTCTGTTTAAATCGGTATCGGTATCGGCCCAAAAAAATCCTATCGGTGCATCCCTACTTTATAGCATTAAACCATATATTTAGTAGCAAGTACATAAAAAGTACAGTGTTCATAACTGTCTCTATACATTACTCTAATTTACAAGTGCGTCAACTGTGTGCTTACCATCATTTATCAAAATATTTTCTTAGTCATTTATCACAATACTTCCAAAATATATTTTTTCCTACTATGGAAGTCTATGGTCACTTACTGCTGTGTGTTTACCATCATTTCTCAAAATATCTTCTTTTGTGTTCATCAGAAAAAAGAAATTCATACAGGTTTAGAACAACATGAGGATGAGTAAATGATGACAGAATTTTCATTTTAAAGTGAACTATTCCTTTAAGTATTATTATGTTTTATATTATAACCACAAATTATATAAAATAAAAGCAACTTAAAGCTTCTGTATTGTTGCATGTATGCATGAGCCCGTACCTTCAGTAAATGTGCTAAGTTTTAAGTTTATGTAGGAGTTTTTCCTGCGGTTTACAGTACATGTTTGCCTGACATTTGAAATCGTAGTAGGGAATACCCATTACAGAAATGAGTTTGCAACTTTGCAAAATGTGCGTGCCTCGAAAGGAGAAATACACTTGATATGTGACGTGTTATTATTACACTAACAAGGGAAGATGAACTCAGCATGTTTCAGTTCATAAAATTTTATGTCAGATGGGAAGCACGAGGAGTTTATGACTGATTTACAACTACTGAGTCATGACTGGAGAAAATTTGAACGTACTGAAGGCAAAGTATTATAATGATGTAAAACAAATCCATGTGAGCTCAGAACATCAGCCAAGATTTTAAACTGTATGTGTGCCTTTTGTAAATGTGTATTGTCATAAATATATACTGGGTATTCATGTATTGCCACCACCACCACACTTGTTGTTTTAGAAGTTTCATATTTTTTTAATCTATTTTATAAAGAAACAAACAGAAAATACATTTTACATTCTTACTGCAGTAAAACTGTGTTAATGGCATTAGCCACCACTTCCATTTAATAAATAAATGTAGAAAAAACTATAATACACTATAATCTTTACTATAGTAAACTGTAGGATACAATAGTATCTTATAGTTATTTTATTAGCCTAACTATTACAGTGTACTTTACTGTAGCATCCAACACGTTACAAAAACGTCTAGGAATTTATGTATTTAACTACAGTTTGTGGTTTGTTTACAGAGATTTAATCTCAATTTCATCATTACCTCAATCTCTCTCACAAGACCTTTCCATGCGGAACACGAGAAACATTAGCTCTAAGTGCCGCGTGCTAGCCACGTGAAAAGGATTATAGTAAAGGAACTTCTGATGCATGGGAAAAATGCCTAGCTGTGCCCAACAAAATTCCCTATACAGTAAGATCAAGTCTTAATAGACTCATTTAATATTGAAACATAACTGCTTTTTAACTTTTCAGGTCAATATTTTATTTATACTAAAGTTAGGCTAGCAATTACCTTCGGTCATATTTATATTTCACTTCTCTCTTTCTTTAAGCCATTAAAGGCCAGGGCACTCGTTTTGGGGGGAGGCAAACGCTGTATCTATTGTGAAATAAATAAGCAAGGGTTACCGTGACTGCTTTTCTTTTTTTGCGTATATTTTATATTTAGCCATACGTTAGCAACATGTCAAATATATGCGTAGATCAGTTATTGCATGTCACGATGTTTTTAATAAATGCTGACACAGATGGCTGATACATTTTAGTGTTGTCTCTTACCTGCGATGTCCCACAGCTGTAAGCGGATCGTCTCTGAGTCCCAGTTTAAAACCTTAAGCGCAAAGTCCACACCGATGGTCGCTCTGTAGTTAGTGGAGTATGTCTGATGAACATAACGCTTTATGATGCTGGTTTTACCAACTCCTAGATCACCGATGACAAGGATTTTGTACAGATGTTCTTTATGACAGCTTTGCATCGTTGAACAGCTGTGTGACTGAAATGTTTCATGCTAGCAGCCAGCTGTCAATGAACTTAAAGAGGCGCCGCCCAGGGCGGGGAGAAACTTGTTAGTAACTATCAGACAAACTCTATATACTGTATGACTCAGCAGATTTTATTTATATGTCTGCTTGTCTGTCTGTATCCATCTATGTATGTATGTATCTGCTTGCCAGGCAGCCTGCCTGTCTGCCTGCCTGTCTGTCTGTCTGTCTGTCTGTCTATCTATCTATCTATCTATCTATCTATCTATCTGCCTGTCTATCTGTCTGTCTGTCTGTCTGTCTGTCTGTCTGTCTATTTATTTGCCTGCCAGCCTGCCTGTCTATCTGGATCCACCCATCTATCCATCCATCCTTGTCCGTCCGTCCGTCCTTCCATCCATCCATCCATCCATCCATCCATCTATCTATCTATGTTTTTCCTACTGTCTGTCCATCTATTTATCTGTCTGCTTATTTCTGTCTTTGTACATCCATCCATGTCTATCTATCTGTCTTCTTGTTTGTCTTTCCATCCATCCATCCATCCATCCATCTATCCATCTATCTATCTATCTATCTATCTATCTATCTATCTATCTATCTGCCTGCCAGCCTCCCTGTCTATCTGGATCCACCCATCTATCCATCCATGTCTACCTATCCATCCATCCTTGTCGGTCCGTCCATCCATCCATCTATCTATCTATCTATCTATCTATCTATCTATCTATGTTTTTCCTACTGTCTGTCCATCTATTTATCTGTCTGCTTATTTCTGTCTTTGTCCATCTATCCATGTCTATCTATCTGTCTGCTTGTTTGTCTGTCTATCCATCCATCCATCCATCCATCCATCCATCTATCTATCCATCTATCCATCCATCTATCTATCCATCTATCCATACATCTATCCATCCATCCATCCATCCATGTCTATCTATCTATCTATCTATCTATCTATCTATCTATCTATCTATCTATCTATCTATCTATCTATCTATCTATCTATCTGCCTGCCTGTCTATCTGGATCCATCCATCCATGTCTATCTATCTATCCATCCATGTCTATCTATCCATCCATCCATGTCCGTCCATCCATCCATCCATCCATCCATCCATCCATCCATCCATCCATCCATCCATCCATCCATCCATCCATCCATCCATCCAGAAAATTGGGTGAAAATGACACAGCCACAGAAACTTCAGCCTCAGACCACCAAATACCTCAATTGTGATTATCTCTATGTATTCACACTAAATATTTATTGAAATTGATTAAAAAAGAAAAAAAAAATGCAATTGATTTCCATTTTAATAACACAAACTGATATTTTACACGCTTAGAGGAAAAATAGAAAAAGAGACTCATTACACCATAAATTAAACCTCAAACTAACAGAAATATTGCAAGCAACATTCTTCCAATTTCACAAAGCTTAATCCACTATAACCATCATATTAAATCAGCACAAATGTTTAGTAGAAAAATACATCACACACTGCTGAAATCTACATTCTATGAATGTCATGTCTGAAAAGGCAAAGAGCAAAAAATGCAAAAGACTTAGAAAATGTACAAAAGTTCTCAAAAGAACATTAAGCACTTATTTTAGCTAATGGCACTGTTCCGCATGCAAACGTGAACCTACACCGATTCAATAAAAATATTGCACATTGATTAAAAGAATAAACATTTGTTGGAAATAACAACAAGCACCTAAACTTACATAAATACAAAATCGTATCTATGATAACAGGATAATTTTATGTGATTTGCCGGTTATATCAACTAATAGTCTAATGCCCTGTGTGTACAAACCATGAACCATGTCCACAGTGTGAAGAATTTGGCTTATCTGTAAAATTATTTGCAAATTAAATAATTATATTTTAACCTCATATGTCCTGCATTTCTATATTGCTTTAAAAAATAAATATTTCTCACATTAACTGTAATGTGTAGGAGGCATTTGTATACTGTTTTGTTTCTTTTTGTTTCAAAGAGACTTCACTTAATACTAAGTCATTAGTGTAATTCAGGGATAGTCAGTATAAACAACCATAGATTAAAACAGGACACTGTCTGCCTGCTAAATATTGTATACTGTAAAAGACAGATTCTTAAAAGTGGCAAAGGATTTCTTTGTAATTAAATAAACTTTCCATTATTCTCATTTCTATCTGAAATCTAGGAAAAATAAATATTTCCCACAAGATATGAAAATGGCACAACATGCAACCTCTGACCTGTAATGCAGATAAAGATCAATATTTAAAACCTATATATTTAAATTAAAGACTCTAGTCTCTGTTTGGTCCTACATTCAAACATTTGCACTTTCGTTATATGTGAACAGTTTTGCAAGATGTTCAGCTGAAGGCCGTCTCGCGGACAGGCAACAGGAAAGATTCAAATGTAAAATATCCTTTACATCACCTGTGTAGACTGACGTCATTGGAATGTTAATACTGGCTGTTGGCCAAACACAGGACATCTTTCAGTCCACATCAAGAGTGACCATAAACTTTCTGGAAAGTCCTGGAGGTGTGCTCTTATACACGAGAGTATATCCAGTATATATATCCAGCAGTTTTATGGAGGACTTCCAGGCATCATAAATGTCCCCGTTCAATTCCTCTACATTAATAGTGTACTCTTCTCGACATTTACAGTTTGGTAATGCAACCCAAGCAAATGCTTTAAATAGCTGCCTTTCGTTGGCTCTTCAATTCCTCTATCTCTCAGAGAGAAGAAGAGCTTTGGCTGTAGTGCCGAAGCATCAGCTGGTCATATATCGGAGAGCAGGGCTCGCACAACGGCATCTCTGAAGCTGGAGATGTAGGAGACTCACTGATCGAGTCTCTGAACGGGGAAGGAGGTGTCAAGGTGCCCACGTCCTCCAGATCAGAGGTCCTGACTGCACTTGAAGGGTCAAAGTTGCTGTCAAAAAGACTGGCGGGTGAAGCCCTGTTGCTGCTCCCACCAGCTATCATGCCACCGGCGATGCCCACAGCGGACCGATGGTTGGTGTTCGCCGCGGCCACCACGTCCGCGTAGGTGGTGACGGTGGTGGCGTGCGACCTGTCATGTGGGTGGACTCTGAAGGAGGGGGAGCAGGGTCTGGGGACCGGTGGGGCGGAGTTGATGGCCGGCCCAGGTGGGGAACCGGGCAGCATCATGCTGTTTAGCTCGCTAATGTTGGCTGTGAAACGATTGACGACGCAGCTGATCTGATCCATGATGGAGGTCTGGGGCGGGCCGCAGTGATGCAAGCGCTCCGTCAGGTAGGAAGGCACTGCCACTATCGGTGCACGTTCTTCACGGCGTTCTTCCTCAACGCACCTCTGTGTGGGCTGACACGCAGTCGGCAAGGGGGTAGGGGCGCATGGGCGGTAAGTTACAGGGTAGCGCTGGTTTTTCTGAGGTCCCTCGTATACCAGCTTCAACCCGGTGTCTGGGGGCCGGTCACAGCCCTTTGAGAAAGGTTTTATTATGGCTGTCTGGTTGACTTCTTCCTTCTTCTTAATGTGAATAGAGATCCGCTTCCACAAGTTTGGCCTGTAACCTCTCTCATTCTGTGCCCAGGTCACCGTTTTGCCATTTGAACTGTGGAAAGAACAAAAAACAAGATTTGAGTATGAAAATATCCTTGTCTCTGACATCACAGAGACTGATCCCACAGACCCTGCATCTCAGCCTTTACAACTGCTATTACCACACTCATCCGGTGCTTTATGTCAAACTGGAAATCTCTAACCTGTAATGCCCCCGAGACCCATCGACCCAAAATCATGAAACCTCAGAGTTGTTTCAGGAATGATTCACAGGCAGGGTAATTGGTTGGGACTCTTTTCCTCTTTCGAGAGTAACATTGGCTGTTTTTATGTGTGCTCTGAAATATGCTCAATTTGGGAGTTGATTCATTATTGTTCGAAACTAATTTTTTTTCTCAAAAGCAAACTTTTGGCAGACATTACTGGGACATAAACAGATTTAATGTTGGCTTTGTTTATTTAATCATTTTGTCAGGACTAGCTTCTGCTATTGAGAGCACACTGACTAAATAAGGAATGAGGACTCATATAAAAACATCAATTTCCTTTCATGCCTCAAAGAGCACATATTATGTTGATTTTTACAAGATGTAATATAAGTCTCAGGTGTGCCTAGAATGTGTAGAACGTCCAAAATGCCCTCAAAATATTTGGGTGGGAGCAAAAAATCACTATGTACATTTTAAATGCAAATAAGCTAAAGCCCTCACCCCCTTAAAGAAAAAAGCCAACTTTTTGGGATTTTTGCTTATTTACCGTATCACCCAGAGTAAGATAAGTGCATACATACCCTTTTCATATCCGTGCGTGCCGTAACTCTGTCTGACGCTCCCAGCGTTAGCCTAGCTTAGCACAAAGACTTGAAGTAAATGGCTCCAGCTAGCATACTGCTCCCATTAAGTAACAAAATAATGGCGAAATTTTCCTATTTATATGTTGTGATTTATATAGTCAAATAAAAAGGTGATATGAGCGACAGCCATCTTTTAACCGTATACATATTGGGAACTATATTCTCAGAAGGCGAAGCACTGCTACTCGAAGCACCGTGGTGAGGAGCAGAAAGTTTGCTCAGAGTTGCATTAATCACTCCGCCCAAGTAGCAGTGCTTCGACTTCTGAGAATAAAGTTCCCAGGATTTATAGTGTTAAAAGATGGCTGTGTCTCATATGACCTTGTTATTTGTACACAGTGTGACTATACAAATCACAACACATAAATAGGAAAATGTTGGCGTTATTTTGTCACTTATTGGGAGCAGTATGCTAGCTGGAGCCATTTACTTCCAGTCTTTGTGCTAAGCTAGGCTAGCGGTATGTGCGCCAGACAGAGTTATGGCACGCATAGAGATGATAAAGGTATGTGTGGACTTCTTTAACTCTGGGGGATATGGTGAATAAGCTAAAATCCCCAAAAGTCGGCGTGTTTCTTTAACAACAGGAAGTGAGCGCTTTTAGTTAAAAATAGATCTGATTTCTTTGAATACAGCCTGAGACAATAGTATCTTTAGCCGCATTAGAGCTACAATATGCTAAAACACATTTAGAAAAGCTTTTGGGTAAAATTAACCAGTCAGTCAGTGATTGTGGGCGGGGCTTTATCAATGTGATATCACATTAACAAGAGAATCAAAACAGTATGTGTAATGAGACTGCTTTGGTTGTATGGGATTAAAAATGAAGAAGGTGGATTTTTTGTAGAGTTGTGGTGTTCACACAATGCCAATGTACGTTTATGTCCGAACACCTTCTAAAAGTGGATTTTGCATAATATGTGCCCTTTAACTCTGTCCCCGCCATTGACGAGTTAACTCATCAATTAAGAGAAAATGCTTCCCTGCCAATGACGAGTTTTTCCGGCAATCCGCAATACCGCTATTATCCACTAGATACCCAACTTATGCAACCAGGAAGCAACCCCTCCCCTCAAACAGTTCAGACACAGCATGTGTTTTGATAATCGAAGAAACCAACCCATATTTTAAGAGGTGATAAAAAGAGAACTTAAGGTAGGACTTAACTTTTTTGTTTCAAAGCAGAGGGTCTGTTCTTTCATTTGATATATTGTATGCTTATATATTTAAAGGAGAACATTTCCTGGAAGGCATTAACTTTTGTGAAAATCATAAAAAACTTTTTTTTTAATGCTGGCGGGGAAAGAGTTAATATACTTAAAAATGATTCAAGTAGAGTAATAAGATTGTAGGTTAATACAAACACAGCTTCTCACACAAACCTGACAGTGTCTGTGCCAGACGTTCGCCGTCTAAACAAGTTAGCCATGCTGCTGGAACGACTAGCCGCCGAGGCTGCTTTCCCATCACCCACGTGCATCCTCACAACCGTCGACGTGGTGAACGCGCTGCGCACGTTTCTCTCAGGTTTGGCCAGCATTATGTAGACCTTAGGTACGAACATGCAGCAGAGCGCAGTGGTTGCGCTGAGGCTCACGGAGAAACACATGGTGATTATCTTGTAGTTTGAACCGAAATAAATAGGCACGAACGCGAGCCAGATAATGCAGGTGGTGTACATGGTGAAAGCGATGTATTTGGCCTCGTTGAAATTGGCGGGGACGTTTCGCGTCTTAAAGGCGTAGAAGGTGCAGCTGAGGATGAGCAGGCCGTTGTAACCCAACGGTGCCACCACCCCGAGCGTGGTGGTATTGCAGATGAGGTGCACCTCCTTTATGGACGGGTAGTCGTAGATCACTTGCGGAGGTTCCATAATGAAGAGTGCCACGATGATGCCCAGCTGGATGAGGATGAGGATGAAGACGATGATCAGCTGGGCGCAAGCGCTCATGAAACGGGGTTTCTTGGTGCAGATCTTTTTCTTACTCCCTGCGAGGATGCGAGCGATGCGGTTGGTTTTGGTGACGAGGGCCGAGTAGCTCATGGCGGGCGAGAGCCCGATCACCAGCCTCTGCAGGTAACAGTAGACCACGTGTGGCTTGGCGATCAGGCAGAACGTACACAGGTAACCTAGGCAGATACCAGCCAGGATGATAAAGCACAGCTCCCTGCTGGAAGACTTCACCACCGGCGTATCGTGGAACCTGACGAAAACTAAAGTGACGAAGATGGTGGCGAGAAGGCCGAGGCAGGCAAAGACCACAGCTGCTATAGGCTCCGGATCTCCCCATAGAAGATACTGAACTGGGATCGGTTCACATCCTGAGGAACATAAATATGAAGAGCTTAATGTCACGTTAAAGTCGAAATGAAATATCTATAAGCATGACAAACATTATTTTTTAGAATTAAAGGCGGGGTGCATGATCTCCGAAAGCCAATGTTGATATTTAAAATCACCTAAATAAACACGCCCCTACCCCAATAGAATCTGGACCTTTTTTTGATAGACCCGCCCCACACATACGCAACCCAGGCAACGATGTCAGTTAGTAGACACGCTAGGGTGGTCCTTCTTTTTCAACTTTTAAAGTTCATGCTCTCACCCCACCAATATGTTTGAATAAAAAAATTGGGCAATTTTTTTCAATATTATTTAATATTTAGAGGTTGCTCAAGACCTTTGAAGTTTAACACATTTGTGTATTGTGTGATACGTTGTGCTAGCATGTATAATTGTTTAGCAATATATACTTATGGCAGCAATGGACTTATTCGACAATGCTCCATGCAATTAAAAATCCTGTTTTAGTTGTGATATGTCTTTCAAAGCAAGAAAGCTTCAATGTGAATGAAGCACAATAGACAATAAACACTGAGACAATGGCTGAAGCAACACGAAGCAAGTCCGCTATATGGTTACTCGGATCAGAAGAGACTGAAATAACTGGAACAAAGTAACCCTCCAAGAAGCTAGTTTTATGTGTGTTGTGCGTTTTTAAATGGTATGGTTTTTGCAAAAATATGTGATTTTGGAAATATTCAAAGAAACAATTCAAAAATATTGCACAGTGTGTTTTTATTGATATCCTAACACATTTAGGGGGTGAAAGTTGAACATAAAAAAAAGAAATTGACCCATTATAAGGACCACCCTAAGACACGCCCCTTACTGCTGATTGGCTACAAGTGTGTTTTGGTAGTCGGCTCGATTCTCTTTGTCAAAGTGTTTTTCAAAAATCAAGCACCCTGCCTTAACCAAACCAGTACAGTATTATGCTGCGTTCACACCAACCGCGTTAGAGGCGTCAAGCGCAAGTTATTTCAATGTTAAAGGAACAGTATGTAAGAAATTTATATCAATTAATCATAAAATGGCCCTGATATGTCACTAGACATTAAGAAATCATTTTCATTTCAAATACTTATATCACTCACAACAGTGGTCTGGCCAGGATATTGTCATTTAAAAAGTGGAGTTGAAGCCCTCAACTGATGTTTATGTTTTCATTTTGTGTATTGGCCACCAGTTGTGTGATTGCAGTACCAGTTTTAGCCACAAGTTTTGTGATTGCAATACCAGTTTTGGCCACAATCCTACATACTGTTCATTTAAGTCAATGTAAAGACACGTTGACGCGCGTCTGGAGGTCTCGCTGCGCGAATGAGGCGTTTAGCGCGGCACGGATTGAGCGTTGCTGCGGGAAACGCGTGTGATGTGAACTTCAGGAGCTTGCTCTAGTAGTGAAGTGATAACAGAAAGCGAGCGGAGTCGCAGAAGCCTATGGAAGACCCTCCCGTGACACGAAATGTCTCGATGACCCTAATTTCACGCTCTGCTTTCACACGCGAATGAAGCGGGTAAACTCAAAATTTTCAATCGGCGGTAAACGCGAATTTGACTGGTGTGAACCCATGGTTACACATTAAACATTGTGCATCCACCTTATGCACATTCCACACAAAAACTGGAAAAAATACTTGAGAAAAGAGTGAAAGTAACAAACAAACCCATCAGCACCATACATTATGCATCAGATGCATCAACAAGCGCTGGTATATTTAGCTATCTGATTTGCATAAACAGACAGTAAATAAGGGCTGAATTCGAATCCCGCTATGGATTGCCTTAAATAAAAATGAGCTAATGAGCATATAGTGGTTTATATGCCTCTGGCTGTCTTCTTCAGCTCTAAGTTTTGCTTGGTTTAATAAAAAATAAGCTTGGCTGAACTGAACTCAGGTCTGCCCAAATGGAATAGAAATTATTATTTGCCAAACAAGGGAGACAGAGTCAATAAACTGTATTCAGATTTTGCATTGGTTCTTTAACAACCTAGAAAACTAATAAATGTCAGAAATTGACATTGAGGGTCTTGCATGAACACTAAAGAGACCCTAGCTCTTAATAGTCTACAACATGCTTTGGACTTAACAGCCATTCTGGAACATTCTTAAGAGGCTCCCTGCCAAGCCCAAATCTCTGTTTTTGGCATTAAGTTGCTATGGTCCAGATTCTCAAATAACGCTCTAAGAGATAAATGGGTCTCCCATGTTGTTCCGTGACCCAGATACAACACACTTATATCACACGCTGTCGTACAAGATGGGAAGCTCGTATGCTTGCTGTGAGAGAATCAAGTTTTGTGTGCTAAACCACAGAGACGTTTAGATGAAAGAAGAACATTGTGTTTTGAAGGAAAAGGCAGAATTACCCGTGAGGTCGTCGGTCGGCCAGGAGCCGAGCTCGCATGCACGGCAGGTGTATTCATCAAACACGAACTCGTTCTCTTTGCACGGAGTACAGGTCCAACAGCAGCTCACCTCACCCTTACGGATCACCTGAGGAGGTCAGAAAGATGAATCCATCCATTCAGTACATAAGATACATTTACATACTGACATTACACACACTGCCTTTCTCACCTTGATCTGTGCTTTCTCACAGGGATCGCTGCATACTGATCTCATGATCGCACTGCTGTTGGCCCAAATCTCTTCGTCGTCCATTTTCAGCCCACTGCTGTCCCAGCTGCCCACGTGTATGTAGCTGTAGTCTTCCTCACTCATCTGCTTAAAGTTCATTATCTCATATCTACTCAAAACAACAGACATAACGGCTAAATTATTAATCTTCTCACCTATCATCGTGGTTTACTCATACAGCCATTTAGTCTGTGAAGGAAGGTTGTATGTAGCCTGTCATGAATGTCAAAATATGTGTTAAACACGTCACATTATGAGAACCATGTGCATCATGTCAAAATAAGTGCCTGCTGCAGACGCTTCAAAAGGGGTTAATAAAAGAGACACTTAGATACTCACTTAATCTCATGTGTAATCAGTGTTTAGTGTTAAATTAGTGTCTTTTGTGCAAGTATTTTGTGAATGTGAGCGTCTCTTTTGTTATAAACTCTTTCGACGCGTGTGCAGCCAGCAGGCACGTATTTGACAAGAAGCATGATGCACATAGGTTCACATGACACACCAAACACATATTTTGACATGACGAGCCACACACATGACACTCTGAACACATATTTTGAATTTGCGCCCCTTGGAAGACAAGTCACTAGTTGCCACTGCTTATATTACATTAAAAAATAGCTTGGAAGCTGATTTTAAAGGGATAGTTCACCCGAAAAAAAAAATTACCCCATGATTTACTCAGCCTTAAGCCATGCTCAATGTATATGATTATCTTTTTTCAGATTAACACAATCTGAGTTATATTAGAAAATGTCCTGATTTTTCCAAGCTTTATAATGGTAGTAAATGGTGCTTCTGATTAGAAGCCCAGGCGTACACTGCAAAAATGACAAAAGAAATGATTAAATTAAAATATAAAATTAAGAAATTATTTCTTGAATTTACTTAATACAAGAAAAATTCAGCAAAAATGTCTTATTCCATTAACAGATTTTTTTCTTGTTTTAAGCACAAATTCACTTAAATTTTATATGTTTTGTCTAAAAACTAGACTTATTTTCTTAGGTCATTGCTCATCAAGAAATACATTTAAGAATTTTAAGATATTTCTACTGAAAACAAGGCAAAAATACTAGGTAAGAAATTAATTTTTTGTAGTGTAGCGACGTAGTGACGAACGTGGAAGCGGAGAGAGCAAAACAAAATGCCGGCCAGAAAATTGAAATTTAAAATAGTGATTTTAGATCTTCACTGTGCCACTATCTCGTATGCTACATCCTACGTCATACACTAGAAACGTCATACACGTGAACGCATTTCCCTCGTAAGTATTAAATATTTATATTTTTCATACAAAAAACACTTTGATTGCCATCACAAGGTCTTTATTAACCCCCTGGAGCTTTGTGGATTACTTCTGTGAAGGATGGATGGACTTTTTGGGGCTTGAAATCAGAAGCACCATTTACTTCCACTATAAAGCTTAGAAAAACCAGCACATTTCCTAATATAACTCTGATTGTGTTCGTCTGAAAAAAAAAACATAATCATATACACCAGGGATGGCTTGATGGTGAGTAAATCATGTGGTGATTTTCATTTTTGGCTGAACTCTTCCTTTAACTTCAGTTTAGAGCAGGAAATAAAAGAGTCCTACCTTCCAGGAGAGTCTCCGTTCTCATCAAACAGCACCACTTCTCCCGAAACTCCGGTGAAGTTTGTCCTCATGAGGAATTCTAACAGTTTACCTCCATCAATCGGCCGCATTGCTTCACAAAGACCCATGTACCCTGGACACAGCGATTTCTGCATGGCGTGAAGTCCGTAAGCCATGGAGTAAATGGCGTTGATCACAAAACCCATCTTTGTGTCCTGTGCGTATTGGTGTCGCAGCAACTCTTTCTCTGTGAAATAATGGAGTGACAACCAATGATACAACTTATGCACTTTGGTTGTTTTTAAATTGTGACAAAACAACAATTTATGAACGATGATCTGGGGTTTTCAGTGTTATGGAGATTTTTTTAGGGAATTAAAGGAAGTGCTTTTCAAATTCCCAGTGTCTTAAAGGAAAACAGCACCGTTTTTCAATATTTTACTATGTTCTTACCTCAGCTTAGATTAATTAATACCCATCTTTTTTCAGTGCATGCACTTTTAATCGGTGTACAGTGCTTCTAGAATGTGTTAGCATTTAGCCTAGCCCCATTCATTCCTTAGGATCCAAACAAAAGTTTTATTTTGTGTCACCATACTTACTCGTGTAACTACTCATGTAACAGTCTTTAAATAGGGAAAACATGGAAGTGTTTGGTGGCTTCTAAATTCATCCCTGTTTGGATCCTAAGGAATGAATGGGGCTAGGCTAAATGCTAACACATTCACAAGGCGCTATACAAAGATTAAGTGCACACATTGAAAAAAGATAGGTATGTATTAATTTCTCTAAATTGAGGTAAGAAAATAGTACAATATTGAAAAACTGTGCTGTTTTCCTTTAAAGGGATAGTTCACCCGAAAATGAAAATTCTGTTATCATTTACTCATTCTCATGTTGCTACAGACCCGCATAAAATTATTTGTTCTGATAAACAACAAGAAAGATATTCTGTGAAATGTTTGAAACCAAACCGTTCGTGGACCCCATTCACTTCCATAGTAGGAAAAAGAATACTATGGAAAAAAATGGGGTCCACAAACGGTTTGGTTATATCAAGGTTATATTTTTTTACAGAATGTTCTTTATATTATGAGTAATGTAAATCAAAAAATGACTTGTTGTGTGGTATAAAAGCGCATTACATTACTCACTGGTGCAGGTCTTGTTGTATTTTGTGCTCTCTTGTGGATGCCCCTTTAGTCGACACTGAAACCGATGTTGCCAGAATTCGGGGAACCACGGGTTTCGGGTGTTGGTATCGGGCTGCAGGTTCAAATAGTAGTCATCAAACCATGTGACATAAGCAGACTGTAGCTTGATGGTGATCCCTCCAGCTGCCTCTCTCTGAAATCCATCTGTGACATCATAGCGATCCGCCCAACCATCACTGCAATGTAAGCAGAGTAATTCTCTTTTTTAGAATAATAAACTCTACAGACATGGCCTAGAAATTGTGAGACACAGCCAGGGAAACTGACCCACATAAACCTAGCAGATTTGACCAGGTAACACTATAAATTGGGTCTTGGGGACACAGCCAGACAGTATTTCACACTGACAGTATTGTGACAGATCGTGGCATAATAAACTTCTCCATGAGATCTATGTGCAAACCCTTCAAAGGCTCCAGCAAACAAATCTTTGGATCAAGCTTTGTATCTTTTCTCTGTTTGCTTGTCTGTTTGTTTACTGTGGTTGATCCAAGCCACCATGTTCACCAGCTTGGTTTGTTACTGGTCTAAGATGGTCAAACAGCCTGGACCAGCAAGGATTTCATATCAGGCTGAACAACTTCCTTCTCTTTTAAACACACACAAATGCTTTTTCAGCGCTTTGTCTCGATGTACTGTATCGGTTGAACCGTTTCCTAAACTCTAGTTCTGAATGTTATGCAACTCAGCCGTGTGTAGGAGGTATCATTTTTGTTCTCATGGTAGGTAAGGAGAGGCTTTCATAACTTGTCCTTGGAGGCAAAAGCAATGGGAGGGAAAGCATAGAGGGGCATGTTAGTCGAAGCCTGAATCATCTCATGCAATACAGCCGAACAGCGCAGTAAACCCACACACTGACCCCAGCGGTCAGCCTCTCTCTGCCCACTGCTGCTGCTATAGCAAAACTTACAAAGACAACAAAAGTGCCAAAGCAAAAGACTCTGCAGTCTTTATAAAGATGCCTGATAGCATTTAACAGCACATAAAGGAATCATTTCCTACTGTACGACTGAGCCAACTGCGTATGCATTTATGATTATATAAAAATATTCACTGACTCATAGGACAGAAAAAGACTTTTTATTTGATTTATTCCTCCGGTGCAAAAATGATGGGTTAGGAAGTTTTATTTATTTGCATGAATCTTTTGAAATGTCAGGTTCAATAAATTCGGCACTAATTCAATGATTTGTTTGCACCATCACTCAAAAATAAATGAACATTGAAAAAAACAATGGCTGCTTGGTCAAAATGATGCTTTCTCTGATTCAATAAAAATCCCTTAAGCTTTTTTTGGGGCAAATATATAAATGTTGCAATTTGCAAAAAGTTTTTTTAAACTGTACTGTCTAGGGCAGGGTTTCCCAAACTGGGGTTCATGAAGCCCTAGTGGTTTAAGAAGGAATTGCAGGGGGTTTGCGTTAATTAATCAATGAAAGCATTAAATGTAAACTAGATAGTAAAGTTTGAAGACAAACTTTATGTTGGCTTGAGAAAGCGTAGCCTGAACGTTTAAAACGGTTTGACATAAGTTTAGTTTAGTAGGCTATCTGGCTGTTAGTATGTTTAAGTATGAAGGTAGCATGATTTACCATGAAGCTAGCATGATGTTAGCATGATTAGCATGATGCTAGCATGATTAGCATGAAGCTAGCATGATTCGCATGAAGCTAGCATGATTAGCATGAAGCTAGCATGATGTTAGCATGATTAGCATGAAGCTAGCATGATGCTAGCATGATTAGCATGAAGTTAGCATGATTAGCATGAAGCTAGCATGATGCTAGCATGATTAGCATGAAGCTAGCATGATGCTAGCATGATTTGCATGAAGCTAGCATGATGCTAGCATGATTTGCATGAAGCTAGCATGATGTTAACATGATTAGCATGAAGCTAACATGATGTTAGCATGATTAACATGAAGCTAGCATGATGCTAACATGATTAGCATGAAGCTAGCAAGATGCTAGCATGATTAGCATGAAGCTAGCATGATGCTAACATGATTAGCATGAAGCTAGCATGATGCTAGCATGATTAGCATGAAGCTAGCATGATGTTAGCATGATTAGCATGAAGCTAGCATGATGTTAGCATGATTAGCATGAAGCTAGCATGATGTTAGCATGATTAGCATGAAGCTAGCATGATGCTAGCATGATTAGCATTAAGCTAGCATGATGCTAGCATGATTAGCATGAAGCTAGCATGAAGCTAGCATGATTATCATGAAGCTAGCATGAAGCTAACATGATGCTAGCATGATTAGCATGAAGCTAGCATGATGGTAGCATGATTAGCATGAAGCTAGCATGATGCTAGCATGATTAGCATGAAGCTAGCATGATGCTAGCATGATTAACATGAAGCTAGCATGATGCTAGCATGATTAGCATGAAGCTAGCATGATTTTAGCATGATTAGCATAAAGCTAGCATGATGCTAGCATGATTAGCATGAAGCTAGCATGATGAGCATGAAGTTAGCATGAAGCTAGCATGATGCTAGCATGATTAGCATGAAGTTAGCATGATTAGCATGAAGTTAGCATGATTAGCATGAAGCTAGCATGAAGTTAGCATGATTAGCATGAAGCTAGCATGAAGTTAGCATGATTATATAAGGCTTTGTTTATTCCGTTGCTAGGGTACTAAGTTTGGTTGCTAGGGAGAACATTGGCATCCCATAATGATTACACTTCAAGCCACAAGTAAAACGGTCCAACCCCTGTGTCTCTACGATGTTCAGATCCAGAGATATAAGGCTTTGTTTATTATGTTGCTAGGGTCTTCATATTTTGTTGCTAGGGGCGTGGCTTAATACCTCAATAAGAATCCTAAGAGACTGATTGGATGCCTGAGTAAAATGAGCCCACCCCTATGTCTCTATGACACTCTGGTGCAAAGATATCCATCTGGGCTTTTTATAATGGTAGTCTATGGGAGATGTTGCTAGGGTACCCAAAATTGTTGCTAGGGGCGTGGCTTAATAGCTCTGGGGTGATCCTAAGAGACTGATTGGATGCTTGAGTAAAATGAGCCCACCCCCATGTCTCTAAGACCCTCTAAAGTGAAGATATTCCATCTGGGACGCTTTTATTCCCTTTTATGGGCATGTTTCCTGCCCCATTATAAGTCAATGGGAAAGTTTGGGGGCCTCTTACACCCCAGGGGTACAGCTTACACCCCATTGTGAGGTATGTTCTTACACAGCCTGTCAGCCTCCTTAAATGTGGTAAGCCACAAGTTTCTACAAGTTTCTCACTCGCAGCTTTGACCCGTCAAAGTTTGTCTCAATGTTAAGTCAATGGAAATTTTGGGGTGTTTCAGCGCCCCGTTTAGGAATTCGGAAGGTCCCATCAGTTAGAAAAGATATAGCACACCTCGTCAGATCAGACCGAAAGTCTGTCCAAAGTTTGATGGCTGTAGCTTGAAAGCTCTAGGACGAGTTAGAGTTAGAAATTTTAGTCTCAGAAGAAAAGAAGAGGGAATAATAATAATAAGTTTAAGTGCAACAACAGTATGTTGGCTTTCTCAAGCCAACATAATAATTTAAAATAATAATAATAATAAAACAATTACTTACAAAAAAAGATATTTTATTTAATTAAAATATATAATTATAAAACGGGCAGTTCTGGTTCTTCATTCTGATTGGTTGAAACGCGTTCTAAACCATGATAAAATACACCGGTAACCCCACGGTTCAGACCACATTACATAAGAATCACTGTGCCACTGTTGCTGCGTACTGATTAATGAAAATAAACACCACAGTCTTTAATCATATTTTTTAATTTGTCTACAATTGCACAATTAATGGCGATATCCAGATAAATGTCAATAAATATTGTTGAGTCATCTCGTCGATCTACTAGATGGTGATCTAACCCAACTTAAACACTGACGCATTCACTCAACACTGAAAACACAGCGTGGAAGTTTTGATGGCTTTGAATCTGATCTCTTACATAAGTTCTTCACAAAAATGGAATTATCTCCGCTTTTAACTAAAAAATTTGAGAGGTGATAAGAGAACAAATGAAGGTAGGATGAAACGTGTTTTTTTGAAAGCGGATGGTCTGTTCTTTCATTTAATATGTTATGTTTTTTTAAAGAAGATAATTTTTCTGCAAGGCATTAAACTAAAACTGGGTGGCAACTTAAAAAAAAAAATCGCTGACGGGGAAAGAGTTAAGCATGCTTCCAAGCATATTTGATCATCACTTCAACAGTTGCACGATATAAATGTTAAAGTATAAATTAGATGAATGGTGATTTATAAAATAAACACCAGAGTCTTAAATCATATTTTCATTGTGCCTTTGCTGCATCTGTGTTGGTTGGGAACTGCGTTTCAGTCACACTTGATTCTGAGGAACTACTTTGTTTGGCGGAAGAGTAATATTTGTACTAATATAATTACAACTTATTTGTGTTTTATTTTATAAAACCCCGCTAACATTATGCATATGAAGTAACTGTTTTATAAACGCAATAAACCCCTCGAAGCAGTGGGGTTAACAACGCCCCTTAGTTGTTATAAAATGCACTGGTAACCCACTGCTTCTTGGGGTTTATTGCTTTAATATATATTTTATTTGTTTAATCTGCATGTCATTTGACCATTACACAGCACTACAGTATATCAGAAAACTTAATGCAAAATGGGCAAATAAAAAAAGAAAACATTACAATAAATACTACTGATTTTTTAAAAACTGAAAAAAATTTAAACAGATGAAAAATAAATGTTTTTGAAGTTAAACGTGCAACTACATTTTTGAAATGATTCACTTAAAGGTCCACTGAATTTTTAGCATCTAATTGTGAGATTGTGAATTGCAACCAACGGCTCAGTCCATAGCTTACCCCTCCTTTTCGAAATGCATAGTGAAGCTACGGTAGCCACCACAGGAAAAACACATCATCATCTGAGACAACGTAGTAACAAAACGCGTCCTATAGAACGATTTGTCCGTTTACAGCTACTGTAGAAACAAGATGGCGACTTACATGTAAGGAGACCCGCGGTGTATGTAGAT
Organism: Paramisgurnus dabryanus; assembly: GCF_030506205.2. Classification (NCBI taxonomy): domain Eukaryota; kingdom Metazoa; phylum Chordata; class Actinopteri; order Cypriniformes; family Cobitidae; genus Paramisgurnus; species Paramisgurnus dabryanus. Next base: position 14,034,329 of record NC_133346.1, read on the forward strand.
AAAAATGGCTCATTCTAAGAAAATAAAAACAATACAGTATATTAAGTAAGGTCTTTATACACCACGGATAATATAGTTATGTTATCCTTCTTAAAAGTCCCCCATTGCACCTTTTAAAATCTCAGGGAGTACTTTAAATACAAATTTGAAAACCCCTGGTCTGCTGCAATGTGCAAAACAAACAAAACAAATAAATAGAGCTTGAATTTAAATGATATGTACAATACAAAGCTTATCAAATTTGATAAGGTTTAATAATGATTATTTAACTCATTCCCCACCAGCCATTTTTGAAAAGTTACCTGCCAGCATTTTTTGTGATTTTCACAAAAGTTTCACAAAATGCCTTCCAGGAAAATTTTCTTCTAAAAAAATATAAACATACACATATATTAAATGAAAGAACAAACCCTCTGCTTTCATACAAACAATAAACAAACAAACAAAACGGGGAAAAAAGCGTTGCATCCTATCTATATTTTTTTTCTCTACGTATAAACTCTTAAATGTTTTTTTTTTATATATATATATTTTAGCAAAAAGCTGAAATAATTGCATTTTTGCGAAGGAATTTTGTTAGAGAAAAGATTCAGAACGATTATCCAAACATACAGAGAGTTTAAAATTATTAAATGACGTTGTGGCTTCAGTTTTTTTCATAAATTGGGTAAGTGCGCCAATTTAGTGAATAATCGCGGTATTGCAGATTAACGTAAAAATTCATGAGGATCACGTTTTTTATGCAAATGTTTTCTCTTTTTTGGACGAGATAACTTGTCAATGGCGGGGAAAGAGTTAATTATTTAAAAAAATCCATTTAGATCTGATAAACCTTTCAAGCATAAAAATGTGAATCTAGTGAGAGCAACAAAATGAAACATTTGTTCTTATGAAACGGTTTTATATTTTATCATTTAGGCAAATTATGTTTTGTGGGCGTTTCATGTTTCGGAAACAAACTTATTCTGCACGAATCAAAGTTTTGCTGTTAACAATTATCCCACAGAGGAATGACACACACACAGTTATGTGGGAAGCTGCTGTAAATAATATCACATTTACACCAACAAATGTCGCAAAAAGCTGCAAAGAGAAACCCGGTGATTAAATTAGGTTACATTTTTATCCATCCCAAAGGGAAATGAAAAAACCCTTATCAGTAATGGACCAGTTCCTGTGCACACTTTACTGATAAATATTGACAACAAACAAACACAATACACTGTAGTGTACTGTAGTCTCCTCACGCTCGATAGACAAAGATGATTGGGAATTAGTAAATAACTGAAAGTCATTCGCTTGCAAAATAAAAAAACGTTTAGATAGCGTTTAGGGGCAATAGATAATAATTCTGTACATAGAGATGCACTTTTCTAAGTCAAATTCCTTTATTGTTTTCCCTACTCTTATAAGTCGCTTTGGATAAAAGCGTCTGATATATGCCTAAATGTAAGAAGAAATTCACTTTATAAACAATGTCTCAAGACTCAGAAACGACAGACAGATACAATGGCCGTATTCTCACTGAACCAAAGGAAGAACGCTTGGCTACCTCTTCCCTGGAGCAAGAGTAGTGTCTGACACTTCATCAAACAAATACACACACAAACACAAACTCAGTCACACATGTACACACACTCATTGACACACCTATAAAACATGGCTTCTTCTTTTAGCCCATCCGGCCTGTCTGGCACAACCACAGACCCAGAACCATGACCCTGACACAATTTCTGAAATAGATCCTCTTTAAATATTTACAAATTCATAAATAAAGAAAACACAGGGCTTTAAGCAGAGCAATCGGGCTGCTTAAACCAAAACAAATACAGATATAATAGATTGATGACATCTTAACACTTTTACAAATAGTAGGCTGGACATTCTGTTCAAAAATAACGATTTTGTGTTTCATGAAAAAAAGAAAGTTAAGAAATGAGAGTGAAGAAACCATGCTTATTTTAAATTAACTTTGAATTATTGCATTTCATAAACGAGAACTAAATCAAAATTCATAACCTCACGAAATCCTCAAGAGAAGAGAACGGAAATATTCAGATTCTTGTTTATAGCACAACTCTCTGTTTTTCCCGAACATAGAATTTATAACCTGTTTTGTTTGCATTTTAAACAGATATCCTCAAAAATACACTCCCTCTTTTCCAGACGCTAAACTCCAAAGGCAGATGCAAATGTGTGTGTCCCTGTGTGTTATGCAGATAAAGGGTCTGACAGCAGCACTAAAGTCTGCCTGAGATCACAGCTACTTCACTTCTGCGTATGCACCGAGAAACTGACACATTTGTGACAGAAGATGATAAACAGTAAAATGACCGTATAGCATTATTGAACCACTTATTTTGTTTTCCTTCATGCAGTATAGCAGGAGTGTCAAACACTTTGCAAAAGTCTTTTTACTGTTAACAAATACCTTATCTAAAGTCGACTCTACACACATTAAAGGAAAACACCACCGTTTTTCAATATTTTACTATGTTCTTACCTCAATTTAGAGGAATTAATACATACCTATCTTTTTTCAATGTGTGCACTTAATCTTTGTACAGCGCGTCGTGAATGTGTTAGCATTTAGCCTAGCCCCATTCATTCCTTAGGATCCAAACAGGAATGAATTTAGAAGCCACCAAACACACAAAATAAAACTTTTGTTTGGATCCTAAGGAATGAATGGGGCTAGGCTAAATGCTAACACATAAAAGTGCACGCATTGAAAAAAGATAGGTATGTATTCATTCATCTAAGTTGAGGTAAGAACATAGTAAAATATTGAAAAATGGTGGTGTTTTCCTTTAAGCTAGGATAGAAGAAGGTTTTTAACACACACAAAAAATGTGTTTAAATGTTAGACGACTGAGCAAGAACAAAGCCATGCATTGTAGGAAGTCAACCTATGAATGGCTTGCAGGTCTTTGCACATTAAACTGTGTTGGATGAGAAAGTTAATGAAAATTTACATTCTTCACCTTTAAAAGACTATGAAACTTATGTCCAGCCACAAATGAATGTTTAATTATCAACCGACAGAAGCAGAAATTGGAGGGATTATTCTTAGTTCAATATATCACAGGCATAACACATAATTTCGATCGTTAATATCCATAAGCGTTTTATTAATGGAGCGGTGAGAACTGCGTTGGGGTGAAGCTAAAAATAGGTCATTTAGATGTCACATTTCAGGAGATTAAAATGTGAAAAATCATTCATTACTTCACTTGACACTGTAAAAAGAATGTGATCGAATGATCTAACGAATCTGTCACAGTTTTTCTTGTTACTCATTTAGTAATCTAACAAAATGTCCCTTTGTAACTTTGTGTATCATAAATAAACTGCCAATGATATCACATACCTTGTTGTAATATGAGATGACTGTATATAATGATGATGATGATGACGATGATGAAATCATATAGGCTTGTGATGACAGACTGAAAGATGAGCCTTGCTTCCTTGTTATGAACCATCTTGATTTTCACACTCATATTCAAACAGAGAGTTGCAAATGATTAATTGACATGGGTAGTTAAACAATGGTCTCTTTTAGATAAAGTGCCTATAACACTGTCAAACAGTAAATCAGTGGAAAAGCATTAATTATATTATATAATAAAAACACTGTCATTGTGACAACTTACCCTATATAGCAGGGCATGTTGTCAAAACATTGCATGTTATATAAACAGTATATTTTATCCTTTGCAATAATGGTGTCACTTTTCATAAGCTTTCTTTTGTTGCCAAGATTTAGGGTATAGTCTCATAAAAAATGTACCAAAGCGGTCACTGCTGTGGTGTCCTTTTAAAAAGTACACTTTTGTATTCCTTAGAGTAAAATGTGTGGTAACCAGACCTGGCTCTCCTACACTATAGCTCCCAAATATGCAAAGTTATTTCTGCAGCAGTGAGCAGCATTATACATGCACAGTAGCTTCTAGCTTTTTAAATACCTCCCACACATCAGGAAATGACACGGGATTTGTTTTCCAAACCGGGCGAAAGCACCCGCCACGGCTTACAGGCATAATTTCTTGCATTCACTTAGAAATTTTCAAGAAAATAAACCCAAATTGAAGTCATAGAGTACACGTTTTAGGTTACTCACCTGCCAACCAAAAGGAACTCCCCGACTAGACGGCGTCGCCTCATGGCCATGAGGATGCCGCGAACGGTCATGCCCTCACAGAAACAAGCCACCACCCGAGCTTTGGGCAGGTGACTCCTGAGCTTATCCAGAAGTCTGTCAAAGCTCTGCTCTCCGGCATTGCTGTAGATCTTGTCTGAATGGGCGATACAGATTCCCTCCTTGGCAGCCATGTCTTTGAAGGCCTCCATCCCACTTTCACCATAGTTCCCTGATGATTAAGAGATTGATTATAAAGTTGAATGATCATTAAAGGGGACATATCATGGATATTTGACTTTTTCCATGTTTAAGTGCTATAATTGGGTGCCCAGTGCTTCTATCAACCTAGTAAATATAAAAAAACACACCTAGTACTTAGTTTTGGTAAACCATTCTTTGCAAGCATGTGAAAAAATAGGTCATTGAAGTTTGGCTCCCCTTGTGATGTCAGAAGGGGATAATACCGCCCCTTACTCTGCACTATCCAACCACAGCCCTGCTATTTAGTGCATAGATCAGCTCATTTGCATTTTAAAGGACACACCCAAAAACAGCACATTTTGCTCACACCTACAAAGTGGCAATTTTAACATGTTATAATAAATTATCTATATGGTATTTTGAGCTTCACAAACGTACTCTGGGGACACAAAAGATTTTAAAAAGTCTTGTGAAATGTCCCTTTTAATGTTCAAACTTTTCTTGCTTTTTGCCAATAATATTTCAAAAGTTTGCACAATAATGAAAGTTTAGCATTTGGAAAAATTTCATTTCGATGGAGTTTTTTAAGATTTTCTCATTAAAGATTTCTCTGACCTTTAATTAAAGTTGGAGCTTGACTTCTGCAGGACAGTGGCCCTCTAGGAGCCAGACTGGACACCCCTGGTATAAATTAATTAAATGTAATTGAGTAAGGGGTTTTCAGTTTAGGTTCCTAGGGTCCCACAGCACTCATGTGGACAACTTCTATGATATTTTGTAAGTTTGGAGCTTGATGGAAAATGCATTTTTAAGCAAATTTATTAAGTTACAGCAACTCATCACTTGTCAAGAGTACTTGTAAATCCTAGTTAATTAAACTTAAAGTGCAATTTTTTTTAACAGTGTATTTATTTTACACACTGTCAGAAATACATGGTCAAAAATTAGCCCAAGTTGTCACTGGTACAGTACCCTTTTTGAAGGTACTAATAATTAAAATAATGTATACTGTACATGTTTACATGATAGATAAACATTTGGTACAAATATGTACATTTGAGGTACTAATATGCACTCTTTGGTACCAATATGTACTACAGTATAATTTACTCTTTAGGTGCAAAGGTGTACTTTATTTAAAGGGTAACATCCCAGTGACCACTTGCACACTTATAATGCGATTATATTGTCATTTTGTCAATATCGTGATTTTAGACGGTTTCATTGGGACAAGTGCGGTGACACGACTACGCGTCTGAGCGTGGAACTTAACTTTGGGGCCTCTGTTTTTTTAATGGTCTGACTAGTTGCTAAACTGAACTCTAAAACAAATACCTAGTCGAAATTAACAAATGTTTTGGTTAAATATTCCCTAAAGACGAGGGAAGATGGCGAATATGGATTACCGCTACTTGATGGGAGGTTTGGCAGCCGATCTCTAGTTAAGATTGTATACATAATATAGTACACATTTTTACACAGTAACGTTAGCTCAGCGTAGTTTTTGATAGGCTTTAGCTATGATTTAAACTAAGGTAATCTACATGTTCATTTTGCATGTTATCAGAAATAAACTACTCTAAAATGACTTTGTTGTTATTGATTCTTTGCAAAGTTTACCGGAAGTTACTTTTGTTCCATGATAGCCGTTTGTTTATGTTGTTATTGCTGAAACCGTCTATACCTTATGTTGTTAACACAATACTCTGAAATAGTGGAGAGTAACGTTAAATGTGAGTTCATCATTTGTGCTTTGCATTGGGCTATGTGTGAATAATAAGCACAATAATTAGCGAATAATCAGAAAATAAAAACTGGAGTTAGCTCCAGTCATGTAAACATCTTACTACAATTAAGTCCTTATTCTGATTATTGGAAATAAGGTGTACATGTAAACATAGTTAGTGACAGCATGGGACCGTTTTTTTGTCAGCGCATAAGAAAGTCTTATTTAAAGAAGTTTTTTTCTTAATAATATTTTTATTGTTCAAAATGCATCCATGCTTTGTGTTTTGTTTCCTTAAACATAATTGTCACGAGCCGTTAGGGCTGGGCGATTCGTCCCCATAAAAAAATCTGAGATTTTTTTATAAAAAACTCGATTTACGATTCGAATCGATTTTTTTTCCCCGACCCCATTTAAAACAAAATAATTGCAAACTGTATATATTTTTAAAATATATATTTATTATATTTAATTAAAATGCATCAACAAAAAATTGGGAAGGAATGAAGATTGGCGAATGCAAAATGTATGTCAGTGTTTCCCACAGATCTGAAATTTACTTGTGGTGGTAGCTGGTGAAAAGGGCAATCATTATAATCCACCGACAAAAAATGGTCTACTATACATGTGACACAGAACTAATAATGTGTGACACAACACAATACTTTGAATTATTGAACATTAATATTAATTTCACATTATAGTTCATTAATCTAACCACCCCAAACTTTCTTTGTCATGAACAAAGCTGACACTGTTTGTCAAAGCACCACGAAAACACTTTTTGTTTTTGCACTGGTATATGAAGCAATTTGACGACCCCTTTTATCAAACTCAATATATACAATACTATGTACAGTATATTAAAAGACAGTGCAGGTCTATAGATTATAAATGTGACTGATGTTATAATGGTAATAATTTCTAGAGATAGGCACTTTTACTGCTTCTGCTTTCTATTTCTCTTTTGCCGATTAAAAAAGCTTAATCCACTCATTATTTCAGATTTAAAAGTTTACTTGCTGTCCTGATGACAGACTTTACATTACAGCTTAGCGTTTTTTTATATCCTGAGTCAGCTTTAGCTTTGCTCGTTCAGTGCAATGGGCTTGACATTAGCACTGCTTTTTGCTACAATCTCTGTGCAAACTTTTTAGATTTTAGAAAAGATATGGTCTATTAATAGTATAGATTAGATTATAAAAAAATGGATTAAAGAAAATGCAGCGCGTGGGCGCAACAAGAGCCAGTTGTCATCACCATAGAAACCGGAGGCACGCTGAAACTTCACTCGAGCTTTAGGTAGCGCTCACGGCAGTTCTCCGGTCGAATCAGGTTTTACACACAATATTAATCATACTTGGTACTCAAAGTAATAAACTAGGACCGACCCGGACAAGACTGACCATTTCTAATATAAACCCGGAACCGTACGGGTCCTCTCAGGGAAGAAAGACCTCTAATGGTAAAACTCTGCTCAAGTTCAGAAACATAAAGGATACAATGTGACACTGAGCTTGCTTCGCGTCGCACCCAATTCATTGAGAAACGAAGAGCACGTGAACGGACACTCAACGGGAGAGACACAACGTGCTTGCACGCAAAATGAAGCCAACTTGGATGCTATAAACACATATGCACATAAGCTTATGCGACCATTTTGGTCGCAGTGTAGTTCCCTGGCTGCTCAGTTACCCTCAGTATGTGCTGCAGTTGATCCAGTTTGCCGCGCTGGATGATGAGTTTATGATGCGCTGGATAATGAGTTTATGACGCGCTGGATAATGAGTTTATGACGCGTGCATCTTCACGGGCTCTCTCAACAAAACACGGGTCATCCAGTCGAGTTCAGAAAATACGAAAATTCGTAAAGTGATTTTTTTTCCTGGGCGGGTCCATTTTACCTGGGCGGAATGCCCAGTAGAGCCTATGTTTGGGAAACACTGTATGTACTGCTCTATACTGCAGAGGGGGAGAAAAAAATCTAAAAAAATCGATTTTTTTAAAATATGAATCGATTTGACCTGCCAACTCGATTTTAAAATCAAATCGATTTTTTTCCCAGCCCTACGAGCCGTAAACAGATGCTTAGACCAAATAACAGAAAACAGACTTCGGTGCCCTTATTTCACAAAGCGTCAGGGGTAAACTCCCCAATTTACACAGAAATCAGGTCACCTACTTTAGGCTGAGGAATTTTCCCAGTCTGTACACATTTTCTAAGGTGTAAATTTGATACAACGGCAACAATTTCTTGTAAAAGCAAACAGAAACCTTGCAAATGTCATGTCACCGTTTCCTTCATAGCAATACACAAAACTGTTACTTACAAAAGAGATTTAGAAGTCTGGTTTCTGGCATTAGAAGGATTAAACAAAATGTACAAAAGGCACAGTGATGTTGCTTTAATAAAGCTTGGCATATCGATAGTGCTAATCAGTGACGGCTCGTGACTGCTCTTCCGAGGGGTGCAAATTCAAAATTTGTGTTCGGAGTGTCATGTGTTGCACGTGTTTTCAAAATATGTGTTTGTTGCGTCATGTGAACCATATGCATCACGTGTTTTGTCAAAATAAGTTCCTGCTCCATATGCGTCTAAACCGTTTATGATAAAAGAGACGCTCACGTTCACAAAATACACGCAAGACACTCCCTTAACAATAAACTCTGATTATGCATGAGATTATGTAAGCGTCTCTTTTATCATAAACCCTTTAGACGCGTCTGCAGCAGGCACTTATTTTGACAAGACAAGTGATGCACATAGGTTTACTCGACGCACCGAACACATATTTTAAAATTACGAATCACACACACACACACGACGGGCTACATACATGTTGTGACGAACTTCGTATCGAGCGCCATAGAAAAAAGAAGTCACCGGCGGCCACTAGTGCTAATAATATGTTGCAGGTTCAGATCTGGGATGGGTGATATAGTATATGAACTGAAGAGTTACACTGTGTTCCAAAGAAAAGCACTTAATCCCAGATTGCAATTTGCATTATAGTTGTATCCATATGTTATGACTGAGCTGCATTTGCAAAGTAAGAAATATTTAGTGCCGTTTATGTTATCCAGTACATTTTAATGTTGATGAACCTTACCAGGACAGCATGTGCCCAACAGTCTGAAGGGCTTTTCTAAAAAGTTGCACAGCTCATTACCAACTATAAAATGCATCTATAATTTTTTATTGTCTGTGAAGTCAAGTACTTTAAATTGTGCATGTCTCTCTCCCCAGGGAACAACTTTTTGCGTCTAATCTTGTGCTACTTCTGTGAATTAATTCTAACACTTATGCTGTGCAAAAACTCAGATGAAATTTTATATTTATATATGGAGTTATATAATATTCTCCAGACGTAGTCGATAGGGTAGAAAACGAGTGAGATCTAATTCATGTCCCATAGATATAAGGTGCTAAAGTGAAAACTCTTTGTGTGTTCACCCAACCAGGAGCATTCATTAAACGCCCACAGACAGTAAAAATAGAGCAAAACATGTAAACAATCATCACCATCGCCTTTCAGATAACGATTTCAGTTTGACCGTGAGGCCAGAAACAGACCAGAACCTAAGCGCAGGAACACAATAGCTAAGTGTGTCTATTTATTATTCCCTCTCTGTGTGTGCTGTATGCAGAGCATCATTGTGGAGGTGTTATCAAACATCAAAGACACTCTTGAACATGATAAAACAACAGACAGATAAATCTACAGGAAAGCTGGTGCTTGAGACAATGTCTGAATGGCCTCAGTATCAAAGGAAAGGTTTGCATTTCAATGCTTCTGGTAAACCTAGGGTTTTCTTTATCAATACTGTATTTTATTTATATTAAAAGTAAATCTTTAAAAAAATAAAGCAGATTTATGTAAACACAGCTTCACTAAACATTTTCCAAGCTGGTAAAGTATACACAAACTAATAAAACTATACATTAAATGTTCTGCGAGCGTCTTTAGAAAAAAATGTATGTATTTGTGAGGTGTATTTGTTATCATCAAAAACAACATGAGGGTTAGTAAATGATGACAGAATTTCCATTTTTGGGTAAACCATACCTGCATATATAGCCTGATATAATACAAACAGAGCGTCAGATACAGAAATCTGTCTGAGAATATATTCAAAGCGGACAAATCAACATTATAAAGCATTTCACAGCTTCTTCATCCGTAAGTGGGTGAAAACTGGGGTGGGTTCCAGTTTTAACTACACGCTGGCAATTAACACCTGTTTGTGATGTCATCAATCTCCTAGCCAAACAGCTCTGGGCATTTAGTATACAGTTAATATACAGTATACTATAGATCTCTTTGTGAGATCAAATAAAGATTCTTACCATCAGAGATACATAGGTTTCAATTGTCTTAAATTGTAATATCTTTAGCTGGTGCAAAAATTTCAACTATATGTGACGCATGACACATTATTGTTATAAAGGGCTACAGTTCTTTACAAGATGTGCCATATCCTTCTATGAATTACAGGATGTATCATCACCTAATAAAATCCCTCTGGAAATCTCTTACTTTGAAAATAGGGAAGATTTAGCACTTGCATAATGATGTTTTGGGCTGATTTTTTGGGACTTTTGTGGAAAAAAAAATGGATGTTTCAACCCAGCATTGGGTCAAAAAGGGACAAACCCAACCAGTTGTGTTGTAATTTAACTCATGCTGGGATGTATAAACATTTTCTTGGTAATTTAACCCAAGGGTTGGGTTCGCGCCTTTTTGACCCAACCAAGAATGAAATAATTCTGCATTTTTTAGAGTGCATGTGAATGTGAAGTAATATAAAATGTTTTTTCTATACAAATGCACCAATGAGATCACTTTACCTTCAGTGTGAATGGCGGATACGTAGGTCCAGTTGTATCTTTTGACAATGTCCACCATAGCCCTGGCCTGCTGGGCATCGGATGGGACGACCCTCATGAAGTACTTATACAAAGATTTATCACTTAGATCCATGCTTGTAGCTGAATATGCAATTTGTGGGATGTTGAACAGTTGTAGGAGATTCTGAACCTGGATAGCCACGGAGCTAGAACCGGGTCCGATCAACCCCACAATGGGCTTCTTCCCTTTCATGGGTATACTTCCACCTTCAGAAGAACACTTGGTCACGCCCTCCTCCTCATCTGCAGAGACCAAAGTATCACGGATAAACTCGATGCTCTGCTCCAGGGCCACGGCTGAATGCCAGCAGGAGTCTCTGATCTCGCACCCCAGCGAAATGTTGGGTAAGATGTTCGGATCCGCGTTGATGCGGTCCAGGGTGTGCATCATGGCCTCTACCCGCTGGATACCGTACTGCTCACGTACGGCTCCGCACTTGCGCTCGTGAACCTTGTCGGCGGGCGGCTGATGGTGGACGGAGAAGAGCGCCCCGATGATGATGTCACCAGGAATGTGGGCCAAGACACGTCGCTCGCTGGCCTGGGCCTTCACTGAAACATCCAATCTTGTGGGTACTCCAAGCAGTCCGAATACCAGTAAAAGTAAAATCCCCATTTCCCTCTCGGATCAGACACAGTGTGGAATGCTGGTGGGTCCCTCAGGGCATCTAAAAAGTCAAGAAAGAGGTTCAGGAAAACACATCCTCTAAACATTATCCAGTAGATCATCAACCTCCCACTGAATCACAGAGGTGCATATTTGTTGAGAGTCGTGAGAAGGATGAGCTGTCGCCAGGGCAACGTCTTATTCTGAAGTGTGAGGATTTTGCTGCCTTTCTCAAAAATCTCCTCAAGATTACAAGGAAAAAACAAAGTTGCACTTGAAGAAATCTGTGATCCATATATCTTGTGTTTCTTTTTACATTACATTTTATGCATATGTTTGTTCCTTTTGGATCAAACCCATGACCTTTGCATTGCTAACTCAATTCGCTACCAGCTGGGCTGGAACTCTTTCGTGCTATTCAATAATATATAATCATCATTAACTGTAACCTGCCAAAAAAAGCCTTCAAAAAAGCATTGATTCAAACAAATAAGATTCATTTATTCATTCAAGAATCATAAACACACACTGAGACCCAAAATATAATGATATAGGCTACATAAATATTTATATAGCCTCTTTACTCTTACTCTTTTTTTCATAACTGTTAGCACAAATCAAAATGTATTCATAATATCAAAATAACACGTGACAGGCGTTTATACGGAAAGCCTCTGGAGCTGTCCGTGGTACTGAAATACAGTCCTAAAAACCCATAAACATAGCAAAGAAAATCAAACTGTGGTACACAAAGTCACTATATATTGGTAATGGACAAATTAAGCACACTACCCTTAAATCTAACAGAAACCTGACCGTAAACTTATGAGTGATGTGATTCAGACTGAATGTGTGATGGCATTGGAGCGCTATAGAAAAAGTGTGAAAGTCAACGCAGGACTTACTTTAATTATCCATCGTGAACAAACAGTTATCGCGATTAATGACAACAAAAACATGAGTAATTTAAATAAAACTTACCGTTCGGTCATCTTTTTGGGAGATTTTCTTGTGTCAATACAGCACCAGCTCGAGCGTCTCTGGGTGTATGAGCGCGCGAGATGCGCGCGTTCACTTCAGTGACAAGTCTCGCGCGCGTCACGTGACTTCATGGTTCTATTTGCCTATAACTGAAAATTAGGTAAATTCTAGACAATTATCTCAGAACTAAAAAATATGTATGTTTAATAAAACCAAATGAACAAAGAATTAGAACTCACCCAAAAAGTTTAGCATATAAATGTTAATTAAATGTGTAAATCCTACAAAATTAGGCTATTTTAATCGCATTTTTTTAAACCTTGGTTTCTAAAACCACAAAAGTAGTATATTTACACACAGGAACAATAGTTTAACCATGTAGCTATAAACTAACACTTACTTAACGTTCACAATATTTAAACCAATAGTTTTTCCTAAGAACCGAGTGAGTGAAGTTTTTGCAATTTTAAGCTATTTAAAATCTAACAATTGGTAAAACATTGCGCCAGCAACGGTTATGGGTTCGATCACGAAACACACTGACAAAAATATATTGAATGCACTGCAAGTCACTTTGGGTTAAAAGTCTTCAAAATGAATTAATGTAAATGTACAGTAGCCTACGTACAGGTGATCATGTAAATGTTTATTATAATATTGATATAAGAAATATGAAATTCATCTAGATGAAATGTATTATATATAAATGTAATATAAATTATTGTTAATGGTTCATGTCTAAATCTTCCAATTTTGCTCAGTCGTACAGGCACAGCGCCATCTGGTTGAAAAAACACATCTCTACCAGTTATGAAATCAATCAAACTGTGAACATTTTTTCACAGCTATTTTAAGAAGCTATATACTTCGGCATAATCATACTTTTTTTTTAGTTAAACAGTTTAAGCAGATCTGTAATAATGTGAGTTCCCTTTTTTTTTTTTAAGAAAACAAAGTGAGCATGTCACTAATCGAGCTTTCAGACATATTATCAAAATATGTTTGCCTCTGTAGAAATATTAAAAGTGCAATCAATATATATGATCGGTACAAATCTAATTGAACTTTTGTTTTATTTCCCCAAGCAGATACATATTAGTTTCCTTAGAGAAATAAAAAATAATGAGAAGGGGGAAAGTCAGCAAAATATGCAGGTTTAGGTAACCAAAGTATTTGTGAGAACCACCGCAAATTTATAAACAGCGCATGTACTCACCGATGGCCTCTAGATGGCACTGGAATACAGATGTCAATGAACAACATTTTTTAATTGTTATGCTCAGGCATTTTTTTTATTTAAACAGTTTATCAATATTTTAATACGAATAGCGGTTGACTTTTCATCGTTATGAAACTTTTCATATGCACAATCATCTAACCTGTTGCGTCGTGCTTAAATTAATATCACCTGTTTATAATTGTGCTTACTTACCTATTTAATGCTCTTGGCAGGTGGTAGTTTGTTGTTGGAGTAGAGTCTGATAGACTCCTTGCTTATCAGTTTGTTGGGAGGTTTTGTAAAAGCTTACAAGGTGTTATCGGCATTAAGCAACTTTATCAAGTGCCAAAATGCCTACAGAAAATTTGTCAGATAAACGAATGTCTAAGTTCAAAAATAAGGGCAAAGAGCCGACGGTAAGTTGTCATTCTGGTTATCTTTTCACTGTGAAATCTGTGTAATCCTCCACGAGCTGTATGTGTGTTTACAGAAAATGCGCGACCGCAGAATCGCTGAGTGCGTTGAGATCAGGAAAGCTCAAAGGGTTGAAAGTATTTTGAAGCGGAGAAATATTTCGTCCCAGGGAGATGAGGAACCTCTGTCACCTGAGTTTAACACTGACAACGAGCAGGTGTTTATTCTCTTTATTTGGTTACATTTACCTTTTTATAAACTTAAACTTACATTTTCCTTTTTACTTGTTTGTGGTGTTTTACTTCGTTTACGGGTCAATGACGTGACGTAATTTTTTTTGTGTACACATGGTTCAATTAAATGTGAGGGTTAAAACTTCCAAATAATTTTGCAGATTACTTGCACACTTTTTTTGAGGACCCAGTCTAAAAAAATTTCATTTTAAAAGACTATTGTGGGGGGGGGGATAATTGCAAAAATGTCAATGTGGGGAAACCAGTCTGTCAATTGGTGTAACTAGTGTGTTTTTTTTCCATAAAAATGCCATCAAGGTGGATAAAATATTTTAAATTTCTTTCCTTGGCACTATTTAAAATTTTCAGGTCCATTCGGTCTTAAATTTCATAATGGTGCAAGTGTTTTTTTTTTTTTTTTTTTTTTTTTTTTTGCATAAAATTAAGATTTTTGAATTTCTCATCTTGCCCAACGTTTTTGTCACTGACCCTTACATTATATTTTAACTTTTCTCCCTACTTTTATTTGCATTTTACCTTCACTTTATTTTTAAGTGAACCGTTACTTTTACTTTTAATAATAATGCTAGGTTATAATCAACCCAGCATTGTCAAAAAGGGATGAACCTGACTTGTCTGTCCCTTTTTGACCCAACCATGAGTTAAAAATAACTTGACTTTATAACTTTTTTATTTTACGAATTTTTGTGCAATATCCATGCAACTTAATATTATTTCTGTCAAGATCATATCGGCCACGATCCTAGACATCGTTACAAATGTGAACAGTGATTGTCCAGAAAGTCAACGACAAGGTTGTCAAGCAGCTAGGTACAGCAACCATCTTAATCTTAAATCAATCTTAATTTTCTTCAAACCTCCTAATCACCGACTGCCAATTTAATCCATACAGGAAGCTGCTGTCTCGGGAGAGGAACCCTCCACTGAAGGAGATCGTTGAGGCGGGACTGCTAACTCGCTTTGTGGAGTTTTTGGGGAGGCATGATGATCCCACTCTGCAGTTTGAGGCCGCGTGGTCTCTCACTAATGTTGCATCTGGTACCTCTTGGCACACACAGCAGGTGGTTGAGCATGGAGCGGTGCCAGCCTTCATCGCCCTACTGGCTTCACCAATGCTGAACATCAGCGAGCAAGCTGTATGGGCTTTAGGCAACATTGCTGGTGAGATTACTTTACACTTTCGAAAGAATCGGCGGAATGTTAACATTTTGTGTCAGGACTATCTTCATCCGAAAACTTGTCCCTGATGAAAAATTGTTGACCAAAAGTTGGTCTTACAACCTGGCCAAGTTTGTGTTTAGCTGGTTTTACCTGGTGACTGGGCAAAATCAGGTTCAGCTAAAACTGGTTTGGTAGACAGTTAAAATCTGAAGTTAGTTTAATCTCTTTTCAGCAGGCTACTGTAGTAAACTTGTCAAAAGCTTTTTAACAAATTTTGGAAACTACTTGTGAATATTTCTCCACAGGTGATGGTCCATCATATCGTGATGCCCTGATCGACTGTGGTGTCATTCCTGCGTTGTTGGCACGACTCACACCTGACGCCCCAGTAAGTATTTCCTAAAATTATATATTTGCAAGATCTTGCATTTCTGTTACTAAAAATGGGGAGGTGTAATGCTCCGTATGGCCACTCTAGTGCAAAGTCCAACCTTCAAGAAAAGCCAATTATTATTAAAGACTGATTTTTGCTTTGTGGCTTCTAAATGCAGCATATAACCTCTTTATCTTTTTTTACAGGTGGGATACCTCCGCAACCTGACGTGGACCCTATCAAACCTTTGCAGGAACAAGAATCCTTTCCCTCGATTCAGTGCCGTCCAGCAAATGCTCCCATCAATTATTCAACTGCTTCACCACAGTGACAAGTCCATACTGTCTGATGCATGCTGGGCCATTTCTTACCTCACAGATGGACCCAATGAGCGAATTGATGTAGTGATAAAGACTGGTATCCTTTCACGATTGGTTGAGCTCTTGGGTTTTGAGGAACTTGCAGTGGTGGTAAGTACAGTAATGTAACCATTGAGCCATAATATAAAATGTGGGCAAAAATTGAGGTAGATGTGCCACCATATTGGTATGCCCACATGTGGTACTTGATAGGAAATCATTTATTGTAAACAATGCATATCCATTCACCGTTGGGTTAAGTCTGCCTGTTAAGCCAATAAAATGCAAAAATGTGACCCTGCCTGTGAAACCTATCGTGACTTGCCAACAATACAAGTGTCAGGGCTGTCAAATTTCTTTAAAGACCTAAGTCTTGTTCAATTGATTATCAGCACACTGGGTCATTCTAGGTTAACACATTGGCTGTCACCTGTTGTCACGTCTTGTGGTTGAGCATACCAATATTGCTGGTCGGTGGCTTCACCACCTGAATTTTATCTGCAATAGTGTATAGACCCAGTTCTAAGGATGTCTGCAACAAACTGTTCCGCTCTCTCTCTCATACTGGTACACTCTAGACCCCAGCCCTGCGCTCTATTGGGAACATCGTGAGTGGCTCAGACCTCCAGACACAAGCGGCTATTGATGCAGGTGTGCTGAGCGCTTTGCCCCAGCTGATGCGACACACCAAGTCCAGTATACAGAAGGAGGCTGCTTGGGCCGTGTCCAACATTGCGGCTGGGCCCTGCCAGCAGATTCAACAGCTCATCACATGTGGATTATTGCCGCCTCTAGTTGATCTCCTAAAAAATGTATGCGGTAAAGCCTTGCTTGGTCTTGTAACTTTGTCCCCATATACAGTAGTTTCCTTCAGGCTAATAAGAATTGGTAAATCTGAAGATCACACAAAGTCAGTTTTATAAGCAGTCCCTGGGTCATTTTGAAGCGTAGTTTTGGTTCAGTTCGCAAAGTAAATCTGATGCCTTTTGTCAAAGGAGGCTTTTTGAAGCAAGTGGATACATGGTCAGTTAATGCAAAAAGTCTGCATGTTCATCTTTACAGCTATGTTACTACTTTGCTTTGAAAATCAAAGGCGCTAGTGCCGTATCCCCAAGGCAATCATGTTATCCGTTTACAAATGTTTGTGGTAAACATTGCTAATATTGGGACTTACTTGTGTTTAAAATTCATAAATGTGTTTGGTGTTTTGAATAACATCAGCTCTGGGCTAAGGGGTCTGTTTTCGATAAAGCTTTGCAGATAAACTGTCTGTTGCAGGGTGATTTCAAGACCCAGCGAGAGGCTGTCTGGGCGGTGACCAACTACACAAGTGGTGGAACTGTTGACCAAGTGGTACACCTGGTCAAATGTGGTGCTCTAGAGGCAATCTTGTCCTTGCTTCAGGTTAAAGACACCAAGACCGTTCTGGTGATCCTAGATGCTGTTAACAATATATTCTTGGTGAGTCACAGTTTCTATGTGGGATTGAAGGTCCCCGTGCTCTGCATCGTAAAGAATTTGCTAGCATTACCTTTGTGTCTTCCACAGGCTGCCGAGAAACTCGGGGAGGTGGATAAACTCAGTTTGTTGGTGGAGGAAGTGGGTGGACTGGATCGAATCGAGATCCTCCAAAACCATGAGAACAATGCGGTGTACAGGGCTGCTCAGGCTCTCATCGACAAGTATTTTAGTGAGGTGGGCATTGCTTAATTATGGGGTTTTATTAGTGGGGTAGTACGGTGTTTCTGATGTTTGGAATGTAATGTGAAGTCGCTTTCCTTTTAAAGGATATTCCAGCCCAGTGTTTCCCAACCCAGTCCTACGTGGCACCCCTCCCAGGATGTTGTAGATGTCTCCCTATAAAACACCTGAATTAACTCATCAGCTTAATTGTGCATTTTGGGAGGAAGCTGATGAGCTGAAACTTTTTCATATAAGGAGAGATCTTACTCATCCTGCTTTGGAGTGGTGCCATGTAGGACTGTGTTGGGAAACCCTGCTCCAGCCAAATATCAAAGTTACCCCATTATTTACTCTCCCTCAAGCACTCAGATGCACTTCTTTCAAAGTTATTTTAGGAAAAATCCCTTGTTCCAAGCTTTTAATGATAGGATCAGGGAACATCTTGCTTTAAACCCCCCAAAAGTGCATTTATCCTTTAGAGGTAATCCACACGTCTCCAAGGGGTTTATAAAGGTGGTCTTCTGCAGGGAAATCGACGTGGGTTTTTTTTGTAGTAACTTTATAAACCGTAATCTTCCAGTAACGACACCATCCTCGACTTGGAGCATAGTGAGTGTTGGTTGCATCGGTACGTTGCTCGATGACCCTCGTGAATCCAAGATGGCGTCGTTACCAAAAGCTAGTTATTGGTTTATAATCTCATCAATTACCCCAAACAAGACCTAACCCCTTGGAGCTGTGTGGATTACATCTGTGAATGGTTTAAAGCAAGATGATGCTCCCTGTTTCTTACTGTTAAAAGACATTTACTAAACTGTCCATCTTTCAGACAAACACATTCTGAGTTGTGCATCTCAGATTGCTTGAGGGCGAGTAAATCCTGGGGTAATATATGACTGAAGTATCGCTTTAAGAGCTATTTTCAGATGCATTTGGACTTGTGCACCAACAAAACCGTTCATTAGATTGGTTTAACTGACTTGCTTTCTCTCTGTGATTTCAGGAGGGTGAGGATCAGTGCTTAAAAACTGAAGCCACGGATGCAAACTTTGTCTTTGGAGCATCTGATGTCCAGAAGAGATTTGATTTTTGACTTGTTTTAGTATGTCTAAATGGAATAAATAGTGTATTTTTGCAGTATGTCAGTTTCATTTTACTGTAAGGGGTAAGGCGATTCTAGTGGTTAAACCCCTGGAGGCATTATGGTTACACCTATACAATCGAGGTGAAAACTTAAAAGGAGAAATTATAGAGACCCTAGAACCTGACAAGAAAGCAAAATTTGAAGTTATTTTAGGCCTTCCATCAGCGCTGCTGTTGTCATGAGCCAAAAGTCGAGACATGCCTAGCATCTCAACACGTGCCACTTTAATATCTATTCATTGCTGCCTTTGCAGTGCAACGGCTGCTATAAATTTGAGACGAAATTGCAATTCGGTATGCAAAAGGTTAAAGTTATCCGAGTGGCAAGTTTTTAATGTGTTTCTCTGCAAAAATATTGACTTGATTCATAAATGCTCAACCATATTTCTTTTACTATAAGACCATATTCAGCAATGCTGCTTCTATGACCGATTGCTTGATAAAACGACTGTAATGTGAAATGCTTTATTTACTAGAACTGTTTGTCAAATAAAACAGCCTTTTGTTGATGACGGCGTGCATGAAAGGAAGCTTTATTTAAACCCTCTAAACAGACCTTGTACAATAAATATTTTAAAATCTGGACAAATAATCGCTTTCAGAATTTACATAATGCGCTCATGCTTTATTTGTCGAGAGAAAGGATGAATTCCTAGTCTAATTCAGAGATATACCACCGTTGAAAATAAAGGAGCTTAAATGGCTCTAGTTCTTCTTGGTAGGAACCTTTTTTGAAACAGAAGGGTTCTTTAGATGTTAAAGGTTCCTTATGGAACCATCCAGCAAAAAATTTTTCTGTAGCATCGTGAAGCACCTTAATTTTTAAGAGTGTGGACTGTGTCATTCTTAAAGTCTCTTATTTTAATCATCACACTCATCCTCACTGTCGATAACTTTCTCCTTTTCCTTTGGAGGAACAACGGGCGGTAGATCCAGACGAGCCCATGACATTGGTTCTGCCTTCTTCAACATAATCTCAATTTTGGCAGCCATCATATTCACAAAACTTTTGCTGGTGTCAATCACCTAAATAAGGGCACAACAAACGTGTTACAGAATTGATAAAGAAAACATGGTGCTTATTTAAAGATATGTAATTTTTAAAAGCAATTTCTCTAATGTATTGTACGGAGTTAATTCATAGGTTGATTCAATCAAAATCAATTGTGGTTCTGTAATAACAAAAAGGTGCAGCCCGATCTCACAAGAATTTGTATGCATTTTACAAGTTGGCAAATTAGTATGAATTAAACAAAAATCATAAAAAAACAATAACGAAACCCCATCCCTAACATCGCAGGGACAAAAACAAATCATAAAAAAATGTATGAATTTGGTCATACAAATTAATACGAATTGGCCACCTCGTAAAACGTGGCACCATGTATTGCCATGAGATGGCATTGAACAGAGTTTTTTATTTGAGCAACATGAGTTTGGGGTGGAACAATCTGTTTGTCTGACCAATAGCAAAAAAGAAAGAAAACCTAATGAAAGTGTTGTTTTTTAGTTGCTTTTAAAGGTTTGCACCAAATACTCACCCCCCACAAACTAATCTGCTGTTCAAATTCTTTTTCTCCTTCGAATAAAATATGGATTTTGAGCTGTAACAAGAAAAAAATATAATTTTAACTAATTTTATTAGAAAAATATATATTGATATAAGTAATATTTATATATTACATAAATTATATATAAATATAACAAAGTATATACACATGCAAATATTTATTAAATATAAACATACACAGTACACACACATATCTAATGCAAACAAAACATTTTATTCGGCAAACGATTAGTTGCGACTAATCGTTAGGCAGCCTTTTTTGTAGACACTTTTATCCAAAGTGACTTACAAGGTATACACTTTTATCAGTATGCGTGTTACCTGGGTTAGAACCATGACTGTTTGAGCTGCTGACACAATGCTCTACCACTGAGCTATACAGGAGCACCCCTAACTAGTTGGTGAGTAGTTTGACCAATTAATCGATCAGTGGGTGTTAAGGAATGCCAGCATATTTAATCAGACAGCTTTCACAATCATAATCAAAAGCGTTTCCCCGCGATAAAAATTCAATACAGCCCTTCAATGGGGAATGAACAGATACTGAACAAATAAATAAGCAGATAACTTTTTATTGCACATCACAGATCTGATAGAGATCGAAAAAACCTATCCTGGATAGAAACGATGTACTTCAAAGTAACCTGAGTGCTTGGGCTCACAGGGCGATCATCCCCGCTGTGTGTTAGATAAGAACCAGTGCGTGCGTGCAACATTGAGTCTACGACATCAAACAGTTTGGAGCTTTTTTCTACAGACATCAAGAGCCAAAGTACCAGCAACAGACTTCAGGAGAAACACAGTCCTTTAGGTTAATTCCACAACACAGCAGGAATATACCGGTACCTGTGGATTTAGCATACCAAGGGCATACTCATATTAAACTAAACCGGACCAAACTGTACTCAAGTGGGATTGTCCCCCCCTCGGTCTGCACACACACTACACTTTATCATTCATACCAGAGTATGCTTGCGTCATTAAAAGATAATAACTGGAAGATATATCCGATGGAGTTAATCGTTATTATGAGTTTATGGCTTATTAGACGTCTTTGAAATCAATCGATTGATTGGGGTATAACATTAAAGCAACAAGAGAGTGATTGCAGAATAGACTGCTCCTAATATGCTTTTGACACACACAAAAGGCAAAGTCCAACAATGAATGTTTTTAATCAGTGCTTGATACAGTCAAGCTGTAAATTAGTGGAATTAAGCTTTATTGTGTTTACGTTAAATGCGGTAAAGCACTGCATGAAAAAATGCTTTCAGAAAAAGCTGCATCTATTAAGCAGCTTGGGCACTGGGTCGTGCTGCAGCTAACAATTATTAAGATTTGTTTTGTGGATTAATCTATAGATTTTTTCAGATGAATTTCCTATTAATCATTTGTCTAACTTGCCAAAAAATACTTCAAAAGTACTTCAACTTCTTCCATCAGTATTTCAAACCTTTTAAAATCATTTTCTTAGATTATTCGTTAGTTTTTAAATTTCCACTAATAAAAAATGTAAAGCGCAACCAACACTTTATGCCATCAAGCACCATTAATGCCACATAAAATTCTGCCTAACACTGTGCAAAAAATACATTATAAAGGCATAATAAGCAGTAGGGTCTACATTGCCGTATGTGACCTTTATTTTGAAAATGCAGTCCTTGGGGTTCACATCTTCACATAATTACACGTCTGTGCAATCATGTTTGTTCACGAAATGATGTGTATTTATGGGCACACCCTCTATATCTGTACACGTAATGTAAAAAAAAAAGTCTGTTTGGTGTGCAAAAATAATGTGACGCGTCAGCACATTTCATGCATGTCGTCAACATAATCAATGATGTCGATAAATAACAAAAAATAGCATGGGGCTACAATGCTGGATGTGACTTTTATTTTGAAACCGCAGTCCTTGGGGTTAACACATCTATGCAATTACGCGTCTATGCGTCAACACTCGTTTACGAAAATAGGTGCATTTACACGTACATCCGCTATATTGTCTGTACACGTAATGTGTAATAAAAATGTGACCGTTTGGTGTGCGATAATAATGTGATGCGTCAGCACATTTCATGCATGACAACATAATCAAAGATGTCAATACAATGTCAATCAATAACAAAAAAGCATGGGGCTACAATGCTGGATGTGACTTTTATTTTGGAAATGCAGTCATTGGGGTTTACACATCTACGCAATTACGCGTCGCCGTCTGTTCCCGAAAATGGGCGCATTTACACGTATACCCACTATATCGTCTGTACACCTAATGTGCAATAAAAATTTGACCGTTTGGTGTGCGATAATAACGTGAAGCGTTGACTCGTTTAATGCACGTCAATGTATTTTCGTAGACGACGCGTCTTTGCAACCCTATTGTGTCTGTTAAAACATTGCCTAATAGGGAATTTAATATTTTTTTGAGGTAATCAACTATTTGGACGTTGGACAACAACCGTTATGGCACATCTACTCACCACAGTGCTGTTCCCCTCCACCGAGCTCAGTTCCGGTATTGAATTTTTGGCATAAATGGAAATGATGACCTGACTTCCTGTTTGGTGCCAGTCAAACCGACACGGCACAACCTTCTTTCCCTGTACATACATATGAACAACACCCAACAATTAACAACAAGATTGGTTTACTTATATGACGAGCCATTTAAAGGCATGGAAATGCAGTGCCTTTGAGGAATTACTGTAATAATTTGAAAACGGTAATAGTTCCAATAAAAATGAAAAGGGAAACCTACTGTATCTTTCTTTCTCCACTGATGCTTTCCATTGGTACAGCCCTCCTGAGACAGAAAAGTGTTGAAGTCTGAGGTTTTCCTCTTACAGCAGCTCCAGTATTTCATTCTTTTATGAGAAATTGATAAAAAAGAAGCACTTAATTGCAGACTCCACGGACGTGATATATCAGAGATTGCTCGGCAAAACTTTTCTAGTAGTATTAAATTTTGATCAGCAGTTAATTTACCCTTCATGGAAGATAGGTACACCGGCGTGATACAAGCACATCTCATCATCACTGGCTGGTCCGCTGAACGTCTGTGAAACAGAATAACGTATATTAGGGATGTACCGAAATGTCAGCCAATAAAGAAAATATGGATGGAAATCGTTAATTTAACATCAGATAAAAGAATCTTTGACACATAGACAAAGCAGCGTGCATGTGAAATTATGCTGATTTATTCATCTTTAATGTAGGCTAAACATTGACAGATGCTATCTTGCCAGTAAACAGCTCTTGTTTGATGGCATATGCACACTATCTCGCAAATCAAGTCGGTGGCGGTGGGTGAATCCAGAGGAGGGTGACGGTCCAAATCGAAAAGCGATCACATATTCTGTTTACATCTGCGTTTTCAAATTGTGTATGAACAGTCCGTGGCAAAATTCAAATAATTAAAAAGAACAAATATTTGTGTTTGCGGTTTCCCCAGAAGCGATAGACGGGCAAGATACTGGCTAATTAAAAAAGATCATTACTTATTCACAAACAAATTGTGTATGCTTATGCATTACACTCAGTAAGAGACGATCACAATGAAATGCATAGTAGTTACACAGATGTACAGATACAAGAATAAGTTATTTTAAGAAAGTTATAGTTCACTGTGTTCAGTTTTCCGCATAAATATTGTGTGTGCCAAAAAACACAACTTTCTGAAACAGAGTACAGACAATAATTTTTCGATTCGGTGCTTTACAAATAAGAAACCTTTTTTTAACGATAGACTGAAGAGACTTCAGTGTACCATGAACAGAAGAGGATACAGTACCTTACCGCAGCCTCCATTTTTACAAGACGTCCCTATCTTAATTTCATCACTCTCCTCTTCTATAATAATAAAAAAAGAAAGTAAAATGCATCAGAAAATAACGACAGACATAGAGAGAAAACGAAAGACACAAATGCACACAAAAAGGATGTGTAGAGGTGTCCTTACCTTTATCCACCGGTGCATTTTCATCTGTTAATTTGAGCTTTTCTAAAGCCTGTTTGAGCGAAGGAGAAATCTTCTTCTGCAGTGTTGAGAAAGGCTCATCTGAACTACAAAGACAATAACAACAGCTGTCATTTCTCCTATAGAGGATATGACAAAGAGGGTTTTGGCTGAGAAGACTATCAATAAGAATGCATTGTTCTTTATGGTATTTGTAGCTTTAATGCACGGAAGAAGGTTCTGACTACCTTGGTCGCTGGATTGATTCGAGAGGTTTTGGTGCTTGGATGATGCATTCATCAAACTTTGGTTTATCGTTTGCAGTCTTATCAGCAGTGGATTTCACCTCTGGTTTGACTGGCTCAGCGGGCTTCTCTTGATTATGTGGACCTTTCGTGCAACCCTAAAGACATCCAATTCATAAAGGCATACAAACTCCTTTAAACCATGAGTGAATTTTTTAATTAAGTGGAAAAGCATCAAAAATCTGCTTATTATAAAATCCTATTTTTATGCATTACTTTGCATATCAATAAACCAGCTGTGCAGAAAACAGCGTTTACATGGAATTTGGAAGTTTGTCAGGTTACTCGCAGGCAATGATGTCACGTCTAGTCATTCAAAAAGCCACTGAAACATAAAACATCCCTTGTTCTGTTGTTAATCTAAAGGTTATTTTCAGAAAATTATGCTGTGTCAATGATAGCTAAATGGGAAAAAGTTGGAAACCCGCTGTGTGTGGGAACAACTGATTTGATTGTGGAATTTTACAAAACTGTAATGGGTTGCATAGAGGCTGATAAGAACATGCAAAATGCCTTATATTCAATGTACTGTAGGACTTACAGCAATACTGAGGAAATCCGAAAAATCAGTTGTTCGTCTTTTACAGCAAGACCAACCCTGAAAGTACAGAACAGTAATAGTTTTAACTCAACAAGTAGCTCATTATAAAAAAACACACCAGTTTTTCAATATTTTACAATGTTCTTACCTCAACTTAGACAAATTAATACATACTTATCTTTAATGCATGTACTATGCATAGCGCAGAGTGAATGTGTTAGCATTTAGCCTAGCCCCATTCATTCCTTATGATCCAAACAGGGATAAATTTAAAAGCCACCAAACACTTCCAAGTGCTGCAAACTAAGTGCTCTTCTGCCATACAATAGTTCTTATTTTTATCCACTTAAAAATTACCGCGTTTTCTTTTGTGCCACCATATTTACTCGTTTAAATACTCATGTAACAGTCTTTAAATAGGGAATACATGGAAGTGTTTGGTGGCTTCTAAATTCACCCTGTTTGGATCCTAAGGATGCGCTGTGCAAATTTAAAGTGCATGCATTGAAAAAAGATAGGAATGTATTAATTCATTTAAGTTGAGGTAAGAACATAGTAAAATATTGAAAAACGGTGGTGTTTTCCTTTAAGTAAATAAATGTAATCCCATCGTCATACCTTTAATGCATCATGGAACACTGGAACTCCAGGATGATATGTGCATGCATCTGTATATGAGAAGAAATTACTTTCAAATGTCAAAATATAGCTTTGTAGATAAAGTCCAAACAACACGCATCAATAAATTGCTATTATTAGCCACAGAATGTGTTATAGTGGTTTATATATTCCTCCAATAGCTCAACTAGAGAAACCTTTATTTTGTAATTTATATATTTTGGATGTTTCCAGCATCAATAAAACCAATTACATATTTAAACTAATATATATTATATATTAGAAAAGTCAAATCAAAACACACACACAAACTAATTCAAAACTTTGATTATATAAGACAGTTCTCTTCAGACATCTGTAATCTCAAAATGATTGTAATAGCAAACGTTTTAATAAAATGTACACAATACTCTTTTGAAAAACATAATAATGTTTCTTAAATAATACATCTTTCTTTATCACTAAATGTAAATCAGACCTACGGTTTTTAAACATCTCTGGTAACTGGTTATTCAAAATATGTACCCTGCTATGAATAGCAAATCGGCTAACTTATGTTTTCTAAAGTCTTACCATCTGGATTGTTCTCAAGATCAAAACGTTGCCCGCAACCTTTGTTATAACACAACACAGACATGATTTTAACAAAAACACAAAAGTATTTCTCAAACGTGCTCGAGAGGGTCAGGAATTATCCAAAGTCTTTACTAGCCGCTCAACGCTGCTTCCCGTCATGAGGTCCCTTCCGGAATCTTTCGTCACTTTCCGCAACTGTTCGTATGCAGACTCGGCTGTACTCGTGTCTTTTCGCAATATGTCGGGAATAGTTAGAATAGTCGTATCACAGAACTGGGATGCACCAACCTAGCGCGAGCTATTATCAGAAAAGCCGTACAAAGCTTGTTCAAGAGACAATTTAGACATGATAAAGTATTGACTTCTACGGCCTAAGTTATCATTACAAAGCTATTTAAAATAAAAATAAGCATATAGGGCACGTGTTGAACAATAAATGGCATCATTTGTTTTGCTTGCGTTTTACAGTGTATATTTCTAAAAGGTTTTGAAACCATTTAACCCTGTTGTTGCTATGGGACAGCTGCAACCTCTCTTGTGACATCGGTTTCGTTTGCGCATTCACGGGATGTTCAGTCGTGTGCGCGCTGTAGGCGGTGCGCGAGCTGCATTGATTACAGTCCTCTGTGAGTGGCAGCGTAGTCCCGTTTGCAAAGTGAAGGATGTTTCACAGTGCTGGTTCCCGGGTATCTGACTGGCAGATCTCTTTTTCTCAATGCTAGAGGTAAGATCTCATTCACATCTTTTTTGTGCATTAACAACCGGCGAAAGACTGATTAGTTGTCTGTTTGAATCATGGCGGCATTTAAAGTTTCCTTTGATTACAATCGCATCATTGATGGGGCTCGTGCACAAATATGTTTATTAAAGAGGGTAGTTTTGAACATTATTAAAGTATTTTATTAAAACAGCATTTTTGTTGTTTCATCCTCAGACGAAGCACACAGATTGTGAAACTGTAGAAGTCGCATTTTTGCTTGTTGCTCACTTTTTGTGCTCACTTTTTTATTGCTATTTTCTGTAACAGGTATAGTGTATCAAATCAACTATAACTTTGGTTATCATGCTGTATTTGTGCCGCCTGCACGCTGTTGTAAGTCTTCAATAACAGGCTCAGTATTTTGTGAAAAGGTATTGCTGAGCCCACTGAGCACAGGGTCAGGTTTTTATTTATTTTTCCTGACAATTTAATCCAAACCAAGGGCTTCGGGATAAATAAGCGCCAGCCAAGGGCTTCTGAATAAATATGTACCATCACATTTATTTGAGAGATAGGCTATGTCTTTGTAAGATGAATGCCCTGCATTGCTTTGGTTTACTGCATTTTTCTCTCATTTGTAGGCTGACTGAATGATGGCATGGCTATAAACAACTGCCCCAGGGGCAGTATGGGGATCCGTCTGGCCAGTTTCTCCTTATTGCTCCTTTACTTGCTTCCTTGTTGGGGGCAACAACAGGAGCCAGCACCGGGGTTGTCCGTCTTTCAATTTACCAGCTCCATATACAATGCCACCATTTATGAGAACTCCGCAGCTCGGACGTACATTAGGAGCAAGGTTAAAATGGGGATCGCTTTATCCGAGTTGGATTTTTGGGATATGAAGTATTCCATTGAATTTGGAAATGATGAGGGGCTGTTTCAAGCTGAGGAATTCGTTTTGGGAGACTTTTGCTTTCTTCGCATACGGACTAATGGGGGTGCCATGCTGAACCGCGAAGTGCAAGATAATTATACATTATCAGTAAAAGCTGATGGCAAAGACGGACTAGAGGCCTTTGTGACAGTCAATGTGCAAATCATGGACATGAATGACCTTCGACCTCTGTTCTCACCCACTTCCTATAATATTGATGTTCCGGAAAGTACTCCATTGGGAACAAACGTTGTTCAGGTGACAGCCACCGATGCGGACATCGGCTCCAATGGCGAGTTTTACTATTTCCTCAGAGAAGATGTGGATGAGTTTGCTGTCCACCCGACTAGTGGGGTAGTATCTCTTATAGCCAGACCCATTGCAGATAAGAAGAGCAGATTCGATCTTGAGGTTTTAGCAGTTGATCGTGGCAATCAAGTTTATGGAAATAGTGGCTTGGGCAGTACAGCCAAACTCGTGATCAATATTGTGCGTATCAATCGGTATGCACCGACGTTGACTGTGGTCACACTTTACCCTTCAATAACAGACAAAGATCCAATTTACGCTATTGTCACAGTCAAAGATATGGACGAGGGAGCTAATGCAGAAATCGACTGGGTTGCCATTATTGCAGGTGACCCGCAGGAGCAGTTTGTCCTTGATAGATCTCCACTTGGAAATGAATACAAGCTGAAGATGTCTGAACCAGTGAACTGGGATAAATTTCCTTATGGCTGCAATCTCACTTTTCAAGCAAAAGACAGAGGAACACCACCGAGGCACTCCAGCTCTCAAACGGTTCAGCTCTTAGTGAAAAAGCCAGAGTTTGTGCAGGTGAGCTTTGAAAAGGAGATTTACAGCACGATGATAAATGAGATTGCACCACCAGGGACCATTATAGAGATTGTGAGACTCTCTCCAAGGCCACCGGCCGTCAGCTACAGTCTAGTTCTGACCTCAGATTCTGTTTATTTTAATATAAACACCCTGACTGGTGTCATTTCAACAAAACAACCATTAACCACACTGAACCAAGAGCTGTTCGAATTAGAAGTGATGGAGACGGTTAGTGGCATGACAGCCAAGGTGCGAATCACTATTGAAGATGCAAATGACAACGCCCCAGTGTTTACCAGCTCATCTTTTGAAGTGTTTGTCAATGAGAGCGTTCCTGTCGGCACTGTCATTCTCACAGTATCTGCTGAGGATGAAGATAAAGGCGAGAATGGCTGCATAACATACAGCATAGCCAGCCTTCAGTCACTACCCTTCATCATCGATCAAAACACCGGAGAGCTTAGAATATCTAAAGAACTGGATTTTGAAACATCTTTGGAGACGTACACGTTTGCCGTCAGGGCCTCCGACTGGGGCTCGCCATACAGACGAGAAAATGAAGTCAACATCACGGTACAAGTGTTGAATATCAATGACAACCGACCTCTTTTTGAGCGCGTGTCATGTAAAGGTATGATAGGATTTGACTTTCCCGTGAGCCAGACAATTATCACCATGTCCGCAGTTGACATTGATGAGCTTGGGTTGGTTAAATATATCATTCTGTCTGGAAACGAACTGGATGTCTTTAATCTCAACCCAGACTCTGGGATATTGACTTTGAGGAGAGCGCTCGCTGCGAGGAGTCTC
Organism: Paramisgurnus dabryanus; assembly: GCF_030506205.2. Classification (NCBI taxonomy): domain Eukaryota; kingdom Metazoa; phylum Chordata; class Actinopteri; order Cypriniformes; family Cobitidae; genus Paramisgurnus; species Paramisgurnus dabryanus. The sequence continues at coordinate 14,064,358 of NC_133346.1, forward strand.
GAGAATGAACATTTTACCTTAAAAATATCTGCGTCGGATGGTGAGCTGCTCTCTGAACCCACCTTTGTTAATATATCATTGGTGAGAGGTAGGATTTCAACAAGGAGCTTCAGTTGTCAAGACACCAAAGTTGCACAAAAGTTAGCTGAGAAACTTCTCCAAAAAGCCACTGTCATAAGTAAATCCAAAGTGAAGGAGAGCTCCACAGACCTGTTCTCTGTCAATAGACACGCGCCTCAGTTTGAATCCTTTCCATCAAATATTGCAGTTCGTGAAGACATGCCCGTGGGATCTAGTGTCCTTCAAGTGACTGCGAACGATGGCGACACAGGCTTCAATGGTCGTGTCCTGCATGCCATATCAGATGGAAATATTGACAGCTGTTTCAATATTGACATGGAAAGTGGCCTGATATACATTTTTCAGCCGCTGGACCGTGAAAGATCAGATCGGTATCTCCTTAACATAACTGTGTATGACATGGGCCTCGTACAGAAATCTACCTGGAGGTTGTTGACTGTTAACGTTGAAGATGTAAATGATAACAGCCCAATTTTCCCCCTGGAGGGTTACACTGCTGTTGTATCGGAAAACGCGGCAATTGGCACTGAAGTGATCCGGGTCACGGCCACAGATGATGATATTGGTCAGTATGGTGAAATCTCATATAGCTTGTTAACAAATACCCCTCAGTTTGCTATTAACAGCGAAACTGGCTCTGTTTATGTGGCTGGCCCATTGGACAGGGAGTCTGTCTCAGATTTCACGCTTAAAATTGAAGCAAGAGATAAAGCGCCACGCGGAAATCAAATGGTCACAGAGAATACACTAAGAATTTCCTTGGAAGATGTAAATGACTGCGCCCCTGTGTTTATTCCAAGGACTTACAGTTGTCGTGTGTTGGAGGACCTTCCTGTAGGCACTGTTATAGCGTGGGTGGAAACACAAGATCCTGATATCGGATCTGGGGGATGGGTGAGATACTCTCTTCCCAATGATTTTAATGGGACATTTAAGGTTCATGCAGAAAGTGGGGCCATTAAGTTGGCTAAAGACCTAGACTTTGAGAAGCAACAGTTTTACAATCTCTCTGTGCTTGCAGAAGATCTGGGTTTTCCGGTAAAGCTTTGCTCCGAGTCCTACCTCGAAGTGGAAGTTATTGACATTAATGAAAATCTCAATGAGCCATACTTCACAGAATTTGCAGTGAAGGGCGCAGTCAAGGAAAACTCTCGCCATGCAACGAGTGTACTCCAGGTGACCGCTAAAGATGATGACTTAGGCAGAGACGGAGTGATCAGATACTCTCTCAAAGATGGAAGTGGCCTAGGACTGTTCACCATTGATGAAGAAACAGGTATGCTCTATACAATTGTCTGTGAGCCGTTTTCACATTACATTTATGCGTTTTGCAGACGGTTTATCCAAAGTAATGTGCAGTTTATTACAGGGTACACTGCAAAAATTTTTTTACTTGTTTTCTAGTACAAATATAAAAAAAAATACTTGAGAAGCAAAATGACTTTAAAAAATTTGACAAAATATCTGCCAGTCAGATAAGAAAAATAATACACTTAATAAAATGTATTTTTTGAGAAACGCTCTAACACATAACCTCACTTATGTTTGATATTTCTAAAATTCTTACAGAAAACAACACTTAGGGCCAGATTTACTAACAGCTTGCGCCAGTGCAAAACTTTTTTTCTGTTAAAAAACTAATTCCAGGATTTAAAATTTGGAGTGAAAATTTAGCGCTGAAAAGGCATGGACTCGGTATGCGACTGACCTATTGCATATGCATTTGTAGGAGTTTCCCTTTCAGACGCAAAGTATTTAAATGAATCACACAATGTGAATTACTACACTGTACAAAATAATGCAGCATTAAGTAAAAACAACTTGGTTTTGCAAGTCAATTCAATATACTATTTTAAGTTTTGGCTTAAAAAAGTTGACATTAATAATAAGTTCGGTAACACTTTATTTTAAGGTGCCTTTGTTACACATGTTACATGTAATTATTATATTAATAACAGTTAATTGTGCATAATTACATGTAACTAACCCTAAACCAAACCCTAATCCTAACCCCAACATGTAGTAAGTACATGTTGTTAATGATTATTACTTAGTACTTAAATGTATAATTACACTGTAACAGTGATACCGTAAAATAAAGTGTGACCATAAGTTCAAGTTGAAATTGTTTAACAAAATTTTTTTAAAGAAAGTAACATAACAAAATGTGTTGAATTGACAACAATGCTGCGAATTTTTTACAGTGTAAGGTTTGCGCTCATCAATTTATTTATTTGTGGTATTTGTGCAATTATTTAACACCCCAAAAAAGCAAATCTAAAACTGTGTTGGTCATTATGAAAATGAGATTTTGCGCCTGTTTTTAATGTCAGTAAATCGCCCATAAGAAATGTTCACTCCCATTGGCGCTTTTTTTAAAGGGCACCTATGGTCCAATTCACAATTTTACATTTCCTTTGGTGTGTAAGTGTGTGTTAGTACATGTTAAAGGATTAGACCATTTAAAAAAAAATCCAGATGAAAAAATATGCACTTTTAAACCACAACTTCTCATCTATCTTCGGTCCTGTGATGCGCAAGTGCGACCTCACGCAATACTTCATCACGTCAAGTGGCGTGCACAGGACCGGAGATAAACGAGAAGTCGTGGTTTAAAAGTGCATACTGTATCTTTTTATTTTTCTTGTAAAAATGACAATCGTTTCGCTAGATAAGACCCTTATGCCTTGTTTGGGATCGTTTAGAGTCCTTTGAAACTGCATTTTTAAACTGCATTAAAACTGTTAAGTTTTGGGGTCCATTAAAGTCCATTAAAATGAGAAAAATCCTGGAATGTTTTCTTTAAAAAAAACATTCTTCTCGACTGATCAAAGAAAGATATCAACATTTTGATTGACATGGTGGTGAGTAAATTATCTGGATTTTTTTAAGAAAATGGACTAATTCTTTAACGATATGCAAAAGGTACAAACCCCAAAGTAAACAATGACTCGAGTTATCGTTTCTGACGTAAATCTCTTTTGTTGGACTACAACAAACACACAGATTGTAGCCAACAGTTTACTTCCTGGTCCTATTGAAATGTACACGACGATTCCTCCCGCTTCTGAAATACAGCCTGTAAGTTAACTCCTGTCAGCATTACATTGTGAGCGAATCTTTCAAACATGGATCGTCACATTTCCGTCTTACGTCAGAGGTATTCAGGCCAATCACAATGTACAGATTATCTGGCCAATCAGGGACACAGTGCTTTTCTTTTCAGATCGGTGAGCTTTGTATAAAATCATAGCGTTTGAGGAAGGCAGGGATATTTGGAGCTACAAAAATTTACGGTTTGTGGAAAATAATGTGTTTTTGGAACCATAAACCACGCAAACACATTGTATTATACCAAATACAAAAAAATAACCTTGTTTTTTAGCAATGAAATAGGTGCCCTTTGAATTGTGCTCCCATGCTTATTTGCCCTGTTTAGTAAATATGGCCTGTTTCGTTTCTGGTCATTTTATTTCTCAAGTAAACATGTCGTGCATTTCCTGAGACTCAAACCCACAACATTTTGTCTGCCAGCTGAGCTACAGTAAAACTGTCAATCAGCAGTTTGTAGTGACTGTTTTATTATCGTTTTTTTAAAGAATAACATGTCGTGAGCTGATGTTCACACAATGAAACAAAAAACTGTAAAATTGCTGCGAATTTATGTCCTAACGTTTTTACTGCAGTGTGCTGATTGAATGGCGTTAAAAGGTCACGGTGACATTATTTGTCTTGGCGATGAATTTGTGCTCTGGGTCTACAATTGCCTTTGAATCTGCCACCACCGGAGCAGACCGCTGACCTAGAAAGACAGGACTTAACCTCTTTGTGGTTTGAAACAGTCTGTGTTTTCAAAACTCCTGTTCGAGATTCAATCTCTGAACAAACGGGAATTTAAGGTGATACAAGAAACTAAATGCTTATTTACATTACATGACTCTTTGCCGGGTGCCAACCACACAATTAATCACAGCTAATGACTATTGATTAGAGAACTACCACAGGCAGTGAGATGTAACTGGGCTTTTTTATTCACATGTCTGCTAATTAGGCCGAGTCTGTTAATCGGACCCATGTAAATAAGTTGTGTATAGAGTGTCAGAGCTTTGTGCATGGATTTCCACTGATAAATGAGTGCAATAGTTAAGTTAAGTATAGAGCAGTAATTCTCAAAGTGTGGTCCGCGGACCACTAGTGGTCCGCCAAACCCCCCTAGTGGTCCGCCAAAAGATTACCTAAATTAGGCAAGTGTTTATACCAGGGCTATTCAATTGGCGGCCCGCGGGTCAGACCCGGCCCCCAAGGTAATTTGATCCGTCCCTTTATGTAGTCTGTAAAAAAGACATCTCTAGAATAAATTTAGTAAGTTATACAACGGGCCCTACAGTTACGAGTTGATGCGCGTGCGTCTGTTTCATACAGCATGAGCTGCAGAGCGCGAGTCACGTGACTGGTGCGAGCAGCTGTGTCACGTGTTTATATTCGCGCTTTGGTCCACAAGTTCATGGCGATCCCCAACCCCGCTCGCGCCCGCGTCTCAAGACGCGATAGCTGACTGTGGTGAGTTAAGAGACCGGACTCTATGGCTGTTTTAACTTTATTTGTTGTATTTCCAGCTTTAAAACACTGCCTTTTCCGACAATTGTTGTCTGATAAGTCTGCTCAATTATGACTTGCTTATCAACAATGACATTTACGTTAAATGTCTTAATAAATGAAACTGCCGTTTTTCCCAAATTCAAAGCATCGTTCTCACACAATAATGCAATTTAAACGAGTAACAGTTCATTTGCACCACTGTATGCGTATCATGCTGACAAACATACACCTGATTTCACTGCTCTTGCGAAATCTAAAAACATATTCTGTCTTATTAGAAGCTAGCCTAATCTTTGCCAATTATTAAGATGGCTGTTGTTGTTGAAATAGGGCTACTGTAATAATTAGCTTTGACAAAAAACTGCATGAAACAATGTTATGTTCCATGTTATAAACTTTTTTGATATGTGCACTGAAGTGCTCTTTGGAATGACATTAAGTGGGACCTAGGCTGTTACAGTATGTTTAATTGCAGTTTTTTTTCACATGTGCAGTTTGTTGTTCATATTAAGCTGCAACTCATTTTACATTTACTTTTTCAAATGAAATAAAATTCATATAATAATTTCTGAACATAGCATTGCATTTGTGTTTAAAAAATTTGTTTTTGACTTAAAACAGTTGCATATTAAACTTAAATTTAGCTTATCCTTCCTATTTTGTTGTTTTTTGGGGGGCGTGTTAGAGTGGGATTCTGTTAGGTGGTCCTCAGAAAAATATTGGAAGATGAAGTGGTCCTTGGGCTGAAAAAGTTTGAGAAACACTGGTATAGAGGAATGGAGAAATGCAATCGAGATTTGTCTTTCATCTTCAAAGTAATATCTCTGGGACAGTTGAGGACAGCTGCTCTCAACGCCCACCCTGTATTCATCCACCAGCATCCATTTAACTGCCACGTTGAGTCCTTGTCATTGTAACTGGACTTCCTAGATGATCGAAAGTGGGCAGTTCATGTATTATTCTCGGATCTAAGCAGAAATCAAAGCCCCTTGATCCTGGGTGCCAGTTGGGACGTGTCGAGTTGAAGATCTGTATATGCTGAGTAATTTCGATATCGGAAGTCTCTTTTTGCTCCCATGCAAGAGTGAACTAAAAAAGCTGGTGGGATTTATGAAGGCCTTATCGGCAGAGCGCTCTGCTGCTTCGAGCAGGCATTGGTATTCCGGCCCACACTTTGGGAAATAAATCAGAGAGCACTCTCACTCAGATGCCTGTCGAGAAACAAGTTCAGCTCTAATTTGCCTCTGAGATTTGGCCTCTTTTTCTCCCAAGTCAGGTTAAGTCTTTATGTCAAAGCCTTTCAGACACCTGGGCGAAACGGGCGTCGTGTAGCACCCCCCCCCCCCCCCACACGTTGAACCAGAGCGATGTGCTGCTTTTAGCTCTTTGAATGATAAGATATTTTCAGAGGATTTACGAGTAGAGGATCTTTAACGTAAGCCCACTTCCTCTTACAGGCGCCTTGAACTTTAATTGTAATTCGGGGAAAATATCA